>NW_016107334.1:5972709-6198647 GCF_001604975.1 Cebus imitator
AAAAAAAAAAAAAAAGAAGCCCTCCTTGAGTATTAAAAGCATCATAGCAATAAAGTATTAGTATAACTCTTAACTACTTTCTCCTGCTATTCTCCATGTTTTGATTTTGACTAAACCAAAAATCCAAAGCTCTAAAAAAAAATCCACTTGCTTTGCAAAGGCCTATTCTGTAAAAAGGAAATCAAGGGCCAGGCGCAGTAGCTCATGCCTGTAATCCTAGCACTTTGGGAGGCCAAGACAGTGGATCACCTGAGATCAGGAGTTCACGATCAGCCTGATGAACAGAGAGAAACCCCGTCTCTACTAAAAATAAAAAATTAACCAGGCTTGGTGGTGCATGCCTGAAATCCCAGCTACTGGGGAGGCTTAGGCAGGAGAATCACTTGAACACGGAAGGCAGAGGTTGTGGTGAGCCAAGATCACGCCATTGCACTCCAGCCTGGGCAACAAGAGTGAAACGCTGTCTCAAAAAAAAAAAAAAAAAAAGGAAATAAAAAATCTCCATGTACTCATTCTGAAATACAGTGCTCCTGTAGCTCTTACATTTGGATGCTGCCAAAAATAAAACAGTGTTGGGGGATTGTCCTATTTGACTGGATCTTGGCTAGAAGGAGAATGTCAAGGAAGGAGAAGGCTGATCTCGCTCTGGCTCTCCAAAGACTGGGTTACCAGTACTTTCTTGGTTGTGCAGCATAGCCCTGACCCCAATATCTCCATTCCTTGCCTTGGCAGCAGCTCTTCTTGGCAAAGAATCAGTCTGTAAGCTTGACTAGATTAGGATGCAAAATATTTAACTTACATGTATTACAGAGAAGAGTTTTTTTATATTCTGAAATCTAGAGATGAGTCATTGATATTCATTCCTAAATAAATCCCATTCTCAATATTGGGGAGAGCAGGCTATTTTGGTAACTCAAACAGGATGACCTAATTAAAACTTGATATAAAAATTCAGCATGCCGTATAGTACTTTTCCTGCCCAAAGTAAACACACACAAGCACAATTTATTTTACTGGTGCATACCTCATGCAAAATTACTAGTGAGTATATCACAACCAATTACAGGCCACTGTATATGCAAATTATTACTCTTTCAATTATTTATAGAGAACTATGAGTGTACACAGCCCTTTATAGAGCATCAAACACAGAAGACAAGGACTCTGAATGAGGAAATCAGAATAGCAGGAACTTTTCATGGAATGACATGGTTGGGTGGCAGAAAAATCAAATGAATTTCATTCGCAAACAGCTGAAGAAGAAAATGAAAAAAATATATATTACAAATTTGCTCTTCAGGAAAGTGAGTGGAAGCTAGTCACCAGAACAAGCATCAGCCCCATACAAATCTGGGACCATAGCAAGTGTTTTTATTATGTCCTCTAGCTACTCTCCCCTACCCTTATCCTTCTATATCATTTACTATAAATAATGTTCTGGACTTTGTTTTTATTTATTTATTTATTTATTTTTACTCAAACTTGTATTCAATAAAAGACCCAATAAGCAAAGTTAAGAGAAATGAAACAAACTGAAATACAATACCTGCAACACAGCTGGCAGTCAAGGATAAATGTCTAGAATATAAGGAAACCCTGAAAATCAATAAGAAAATGACAAACTACCTACCTCCAACTCATAGACAAGTTATCTTAAAAAGCAGTTACCATAAAAAGGAACACAAATGGTCAGTTCAGTTACATATATGAAAATATCTTCATCATCAGTAACGGGTGGAAATGCCAATTGAAGTAAGATATCATTTTTAAGTTTAAAAATTTGGTTATATGTTGGCAATGACAAAGGAAATTAGAAACTCTCAAACAGCTGAGTGTATATTGGTATGGCTATTTTAGAGAAAATTGCCAGGTTTTATTTAAATTGTTTTTTGTTTACGTGCATCTCCAGCAATTCCATTTCTTGTTATCACCCAAGAATTACACTTACAGTTTATTCAGGAGATATGTTCGACAATGCTTTTAAAAAGCTATTTAGAGGCTGGGTACACCTGTAATCCTAGCAGTTTGGGGGCTGAGGTGGGCAGATCACCTGAGGTCAGGAGTTCAAGGCTAACCTGGCCAGTATGGTGAAACCTCATCTCTATTAAAAATACAAAAAATTAGCCAGGCATGGTGGCACACATCTGTAGTCCCAGCTATGCAGGAGACTGGGTCAGGAGAATTTCTTGAACTCAGGAGGCAAAAGTTGCAGTGAGCTGAAATTGCATCACTGCACTCCAGCCTGGGTGGCAGAGTGATATTCCATCTCAACAAAATAAAATAAAATAAAATAAAATAAAATAAAATAAAATAAAATAAATAAATAATAAAAAAGGATTAAAACAGATTTAGAGCAGCAAAAGTGTTCTGTATGCTACTTTAATGGTAGATACATGACATTAGGCATTTGGCAAAACTCAGAACTTTAGAACACAGAATGAGTGATTCCCAAAATAAATGAGGGCTTTTGTAATAACATATCAATATTGGTTCATCAGTGGTAAGAAATATGCCATGCTAATGCAAGATATTAGTAATTGGAAGGAGAAAATGTTGTATATGGGAACTCTTTGTACTTTCTGCTCAATTTTTCTATAAAACTAAAAAACTGCTCTAACAGATTATTTATTTTATTTTATTTTTTAGACAGGGTCTTCCAATATCACCTAGGCTAGAGAGGAAGGGCTTAATCACAGCTCACTGCAGCCTCAATTTCCCAGGCTCAAGCCTCAGTTTCCCAAGCAGCAAAGACTACAGGCATGCACCACCACGCCTGGCTAATTTTTAAATTTTTTGAAGAGATGTGGTCTTCCTGTGTTGCCCAGGCTGATCTCAAACTCATGAGTTCCAGTGCTGAGATTACAGACATGAGCCACCTCACCTGGCCAATTATTTATTTTTTAAAAATAAATAAATGAGAAGCCTTTAATGCTATTTGAGATACGGTGTTGTTAACAATGACAATACTGAAAATGGGATGATGAAGTTTTCCATGGGCCTACAGACAGTGGTGGTAGTAAACATTTATTTATTTGTGTTTTCCTCTCTATTTTATTATTATTATTTTTTTTTGAGACAGAGTCTTGCTCTGTTGCCCAGGCTGGAGTGCAATGGCGTGATCTTGGCTCACTGTAACCTCCGCCTCCTGGGTTCAAGCAATTGTCTGCCTCAGCCTCCCGAGTAGCTGGAATTACAGATGCCTGCCACCACACCCAGCTAATTTTTGTATTTTTAGTGGAAACAGGGTTTCAACATCTTGGCCAGGCTGGTCTTGAACTCCTGACCTGTGATCCACCAGCCTCAGCCTCCCAAAGTGCTGGGATTACAGGCATGAGCTACAGCGCCCAGCCTCTCTTTTTAAATCTAGAAATGCCCTTTCTTCAATTAAAAACTAAGCTTCTTAAGAGCTGAAAAGCTTTTGTTAATGTAGTATTCCTTTTTAGTCAGTGATATAGTTTGGATACTTATCCTCTCCAAATCTCATGTTGAAATTTGATGCCCAGTGTTAAAAATGGCGCCTGATGGAAGGTGTTTGTGTCATAGGGTGAATCCCTCATGAATTGCTTGGTACCCTCCCCAAAGTAATGAGTGAGTTCTCACTCCAATCATTCATGATCTTTTGCTTAAAGGATTCTGGCACCCTTCCCTCCACCTCTCTGCCTGGATTTCTTTCTCATCATGTGATGCCTCTTCCCCTTCCCCTTCCACTGTGACTGGACATTCCCTGAAGCCCTCCCCAGTTGCAGATGCTGGTATCATGCTTCTTGTGCAGTCTGCAGAACAGTGAACCAAATAAACTTCTTTATAAATTACCCAGCGTCGGGTGTCCTTTATGGCAATGCAAATGGACTAAGAAAGTCATCCTAAACAGAGAAATATTAATGCCGTTAATGTTGTCATTATCTGGACAAATATTATAACTTAAGATCAGTCAGAAATACTTATCTGACAAGTAGTGCAATCCTTTGTCAATCAGAGCACAACATTTTAGAATAAACCAAAGTCTGTGAGAAAAACTAAAAACAGTAGGATAGATTAACATAAAGATAGTTTTTGTTTGTTTTTCTTAAAAAGAACTTACGTGTTAAATAAGAAAAATTAAAGACAGAAAAAAGACTTTTATAATTTATGAATTTTCTATGATAAGTTTCTTTTTCCTATATTTCTAAAACCACTTTCTTATCCTGGTCTCCACATTTTGCCTCCCTGCACCCCACCACATGCACACATTTATAACCAAGTCTTCTATATTCACTTAACAGTTGAGCTACAACAAGTGATGTGTTTCACTGTTGTTGTGTCTCTTGTTTGTTTGTTGTATTTCATTTCTGGCATCATACCTCTCTTGCTTTCACCTCTTTCCTGCCTTCTCACTTATAAATCTTAATTAGACATAGTAGCATTGCCAGCTCTCATCTGCCTCTTAGCTTCCAAGTCTTTGTGTCTATCCTTCTACAGGGCTATAAGCCAAAGCTTCCAGACAAATTGGATGGTATATTAGCGGGTTACCAAGTAATCCTTCCATGGATTCAAAGGACAGTAAGTAGAGCCCCAAGATTAAAGTTCAAAAACTGAAAAATCTTCTTGGGTTTTAGGTTGAGTTTTTGAGATATTGACCTTTACACAAAGAGGTCATCATCATCTGATATTTGAGGAGGACTCTGGAGTCAGACCAAAGGACTGTTGAAAGATCCAAGCCATTGCAAATTGACTTGGCACAGGAAGATACTCCTGAAGAGTAAAGAAAACCAGCACAGTGTCACTTACAGCAGCAAACACCATATGCTTGACTCAGCATCCATTACTGGGGAGGTGACAGAGCCAAAGAAACACAAATCTGACAAGTAGGGCAATCCTTTGTCAATCGGAGCACAACATTTCTCTTTCTCAAATCAGTTATAAGGACATACTCTTTGCCAAGAAGTTCCACAGAAACCTGAAAATGTATGCTTTTATTATGATGGGTTTTCATTTCAATTTTGAAATTCTGGGACAACTGCTTAAAAAAGGAAAGATATGAAGGAAGGGAAAGCACATTCAACTAAGACAGGTTTCTTGTCAAAATCTAAAATATGTCAAGACACACTTCTGTCTTTCTTGAGGATAGAAAGTAGTTGGGAGGAGAAGGAATACACAGAATTCTTGAATGAGGCTTGCTGTTCCTAGCTCCTTAGACTTTAGAGAATAATGTAAAATAAACGTACTGTTGGCTAAAATGTTTGTGAAAATGGACATTGTATTTCAGGGGATTTTAAAGATCTCATGATTAAATAAGATTAGTTTCATCAACAAAGCAGTAGTTTTTAAAGAAGTTTTGAATAAATCACATGAGTAAGAAAACAGAAGTATGATTTGAGAATTTAATTCAGATTATACATTTTTTGAATGAGTGCAGTAACAGAATAACATGGAAACAGCTTGAGAAAACTTTTTCTCCTTTTCATATCTTTTCATACCAAAGGATAAAAGAATAAATCAAAGTTTATAGAAGTAAAGTTAATAATAATTGGAGGTGGTTTTATAAAGATAAGGGAAGATTAGAAAATGTAAGACATTTATCAAGAGAATATATGTTGTATATGACTGTAGCATTGTATTGGATACTTTTTGATTAATTACATTTGTTAAGTTATAAACTCCCTTTTCATTGGAAGTCATCAAAGTTGTGTATAGGTAAATGAAAATATTCCCCTCCTCACATTTAACCCTACCCCTCTGGTAATCAGTACTGACAACATGGAATGTATCCTTTCACATTTCGTCTTGATAGCCAATAAAAATATTTTAAATATTCTTAGACCAAACTTGGAATTCCTTGCAAACATGAATCATGTATGATTTGCCTCAGTAAATAAATAATAATTAAAATAAACAGATGAATTAATGAATGTTTACCACTGATGGTTAAATGTCTTGAGTCAGAATATTGCATCTTATTCATCTCTGCATGCTAATTAGCTAGAACATCACCATGCAGCAGTATAGAGCCTATTCGTTTTTCTTGAACTGTTGAATAAATGCATGAAGATGAACTTCAATCCTAAATTGGCTAATTACAGGGGAAAGTAAAGAAGAAAAAGAAACAATAAAATGAGTCAAGACACATAAGGAAAAGAGATGAACAATGTATGAGAGAAATAGAAGAAAAGAAAGATAGGGAGGAAGAAAAGAGAAGCAGAGGAAGATAAAGAACAAAAGAGACCTGAAGAGAAATCCCCATGGTTAGAAAGTGCAGGTGGTAGCTGGAAAGAGAAGAGGCCCCCAAAACAGAGTACTTTTTCGAAGTCTCAGTAATCTACCTGTCAAGAGCCATTCCTAACTCATCTTACATCCTTTTCCTCCAAACCTAACTAATCATTGAGAATATCTCTGATGTTTGGCGCATACTTTCCCTTTCTTAACCAGCCTTTTTACTCCATTTTCCTACCTAACCATAATCCATTATGTATATAGCCATTGAATTAATTCTCACTGCAATGCCGTTTAAATCATAACATTTACTGCTAAAACTAGTTTTATGTATTATTCATGCTTAATAAGTTCAAACTCATTATCCCCAAGTTAAAGGCACTCTATAAAGTGCCCTATTTACCTTCTGAGTGTTTTCACGCATCTAGCCAACATAGCTAGATTATCATGTGTCTCACATAGTGTATATGTTTCCATTTCAAGTGCATCTTACCCAACACAGGCTGTTCTTGCCCCAATCCATCCAATACAGTGCCAATCATTATTCTGCAGCTGTTAGTGAGTGCTTCTTTTGAATGCCTAGAATGTTAATAACATAGTCTCTAAAGAACAATGACGTGTAGCTAGCTATTATGGATGCATTCTCTTAAAACTTCTTTAGAGAGTGTGTGATTGCCCCTTTCATTACTTCGCAGAATATATAATGCAGCTAGGCCGGGTGGCTCACACCTGTAATCCCAGCACTTGGGAGGCTGAGGCGGGTAGATCACTAGGTCAGAAGTTCGAGACCAGTCTGGCCAACATACATACAAAAAAATTAGCTAGCCATGTTGGTGCACACCTGTGATCCCAGTTAATCAGGAGCCTGAGGCAGGAGAATCCCTTGAACCCAGGAGGCAGAGGTTGTAGTGAGCCCAGATTGCACCATTGCACTCCAGACTGTGTGACAGGGCGAGACTCTGTCTCCAAGAAAAAAAAAATATGATATACGATGCATCTACACTATGCCAAGGAATAATGACTTAAAAAAACATAGTTCCTGCATTCACCAAGCCTGAGGTCTAGTGAAAATGATGAGTAAATACAATAATGCATTAGGATTACTAATAAGAGAAAAAAGGTGCCCCCAGACAGAGATCAATACATATGGCATAATGGTAATAAACCAAAACAAACTTTACAAATTTTATATTTTGGGAGGAATTTCTATTTGACTGTAAACCTAATTGAGTTGTACTGGGAAATATAATCAGTGACTAATTCATGTTATATCTTATGATAGAGGTCTTGAAAAAGGTCAAAGAGATTTTTTATTATGCCACACCATCTACTTCTTATCTCAGGAACCCAGAGTTGTTTTTCTTCTGCACAAGGAGTACTTTTTGAGGCTGCCAGGGTATGTTTTCTCTTTTATCTTTGGCGATTACTTTCAGAGTTCCAGAAAACAGCAGGCAAGGAAACAGGATTGCTGATTAAATATTAGATCATTGGAGTTAAAGCACTCATAGTGCATGTCACTCTTTGCAAAAACGCCGTGTACATTCCTCAGCATCTCAGAGCAGCAAGGTGAGATAGCCAGAAAATATTCTGTCCCCAGCAATCTTCTGTCCAACTATTTTAATATCCACTGGCTATTCTTTGAGGAATCTTTTATCACTGTGGTTATTGTAAAATTATCAATCTTGTTGATATTAGCCTTTCTGATGGATGTGGACTCTTCGTTTTATTGTAATTTTAATTGGCATTTTTCAGATTTCAGATTATATACAGCAAATTTTTATGTAATTATTGGTCATTAGCCTCTTCTTTGAAATGCCTGTTTGAGATCCATGTCCATTTCTTTTAAAAATGTTACTTATTTATTTTTTATTTTGACAACATTAGGTGGTTTTTGGTTACATGGATTAATTGTATAGTGGTGAAGTCAGGGCTTTTAATGTATCATTGCGCAAATAGTGTACATTGTACCAAATAGGTAATTTTTCATCTCTTTGTACATTTTTAATATCGGATCGTATGTCTTTAAAAATATGATTCTTAAGTGAGTTATGTTTATTTTAAACAGTGTTTTCCTTTCTGCACCTTTCCTTTCTAGTGTTTATATTGATGAACAGAAATATATTGATGTATTAATTTTTTTCATATCAATTTTTCAAAATATTTGGTTAAGGCTCTTTGTGTCCTGTTTAGGAATTTCTTCCCATTACTCCTAAGATTATATTTTTAAAGGTGTATTTTTTAATCTTTCATGTTGAGATCTGCAATCCACAAGAACGCTAAAAAACAAATCAGTGAGTAAACATCCACCTCAAGAAAATAGGAAAACCATAAAGAACAAACTCAAATAAAGTATAAAGGCTATAATAAAATAAGAACAGAAATTAATTATATAAAACAATGAAATACCGTAGAGAAGATAAATAAAAATAAAATTTGATTATTTGAAGACAATAAAATAGAAAAGATAAGAGAGCAAATATCAAAAATAAAAAATAAGAGTATCACCATAGGTGCTGAGACATTAAAATGATTATAAAATGATATTATAAGCATGTCTATGTTCATAAATGTGAATTGACACAAGATGAAATAGACCATTAGCAAAGTCCTGTAACTACAAAATTAAACAGGTAATTAAAAACCTTTTCTGGTCTTCTTATGCTCATTGAAACACCCTCACCACCTAACATAGACCTCAAATTATTCTAAATGCCCAATATATATTTTATAAGTGACTAGCTGGCTTTTCAGATCAATTGCATCGACAATTGGAGTTACAGCACTCATGGTGCATGTCACTCTTTACAAAAACACCATGCACATGACTCAGCATCGACAGTTATTGGGAGTGTAAGCAATATTGCGGAGGGAGACAGGACAATAAAGAATGAAACATTCAAAAATGCCTGTGTTATTTGATGAAGCAATTCCTTATACAAGAATTTACCCCAAAGAGGTTGCCAAAAACATGCAAAATACGTGTCCCTTTAAAAATATCATTATAAAATGTAAGCGAGGTCAATGTCCAAAAATAGGATGCAATGTATTTTTTATAATATTGATCAGAAAATATTAAATTTGTGTCTCATTCAAACAAATCTTTAAAAAGTCAAAGTTCAGCTTGCCACTAGCTCCATTTGTCTGGATGCATCTGTATAATTGGTCAAGATGTCTCTCAGACTTAAGGGTGGATTTTCCAATGACATAGTATATCATCAACCACCCAGCCACATCGTAACTATATAAATATTACAAATAATAACTTACCTTTTTTGTTATATAAAAATGAAATTTTATTTTTTTAACTTTTCCTATTTAAAATATATACGTTTCTTCTTTAAAAAGTAGGTTTGAATCTGCTCCCAATAAAAGATATATACATATGACATTGAATTAAATTTAAAAAATTATAAATATAATTGAATTTTTGGAAAGTGATGCCATTGCAGCTGGTGACTTTAACAGTCTAAGATAAGCCCCTGGATCTCTCCCTGTTGGACATCTGATTTTTGTTACTTCCTTTAGCCCTCTACCTCCTTACTTTCAGTTCCTCACATTTGGAGTGTGTTGTGTGACCTCAAAAAAATTATGTGATAAGAGTATGTCATGTAAGTATGTATACGATACTTGTATGATAGTAGACATATGCATATTATTGCTTTATGTGCATATAATTTAATCATATACATATAGGTATGGGATAGATGCATTAAATACATTTAGGCATTAAAAATCATCTTGTAGAATGCTTTGACATTAGAAAATACAAAGTATTGTTGAACGAACAAAGACATTTACAAAACAGCAAACACAGCATATTCTCAACTTTGTAATTTTGCCTAGAATTAGAGTAACTATATTTATAGGCAGAATATATGACAGTACATATTGTGGGTTGTCAGCACAAAATATCTACTCCTCTAGCCTGCCTAAAATTTTTATTATTCAGATCAATATATTTTTTCAGAACACATTAGCACTAAAAAGTGTTGTTTTTTTTTTCCATTTGCTACAGCAGAGATTTTGAAATGAACATGACACATTTTTCAGAAATGGGGAGACGATGAGGACAGATGTTTGCCTAATTCCTGCCCCTTTGAACATGATCTGCCTCACATTCTGAGTTGCTGTAAGTACAAAGGAGGTACTGACATGTGTAACAAAAGCAAGGAAGAAGAGGCTAATTCCTAATCTGGGACAGGACAGATCCAGGATGAGACACTGAGGCTAAAATTGACTCATGAAAATTGTGCGTAGGATTGTCTTAAGTCAGAGCCAGCCACCTTTCCTCCATCTGTGCACCTCTGTTTCACAGGTAATTCATGTTTAAAGGTATCAGTTCACCCAGGTTCTGGAAAGGACATATCGCCAGCTTGTTTAGGTTTCTGCTAATGCCTCATTGTATCTGTTACCACTACGTCAAAGTACACACCTTATATGAGGAATAACTAAAGGGTTTTCAACTTAATAGTGCTGAGCAAGAAATAAGAGATTTTTGTAGAACAAGGTAATGAAAAAGATTGAGAACAGAAACTTAAAGTATAACTAGGTATAAAGATTGTACTGATGTTAGGGGCCATAAATTCTGAGAGATGCACACGATAAGAGATTAAAGGGTTACAAATCACTTACTTCTATCATAACACATATATTTTGGTCTAATTGCCTATTTGTTTATGTGTCTCTTCAGCAGTCTATGAATTTCTCAAATGCAGGGTCTATATCATCTTCACCTGTGTACCCCTGCCCCAACACACACACACTTAGTAAAGTGTTTGGCATAGATAAATTTAATAAATGTAAGTTGAGAATACAATTTTATGAATGAGAGCTAATGAGAGAGAAAGAAATAACAATATACCATCCAGAAGAAGTAAAAGCAATCAAGTTATCTTTTATACAAATACTAGAGACTTATAAGTTTCAGGGATAAAGAGTTCAAGCCCATGAGTAGAAATGGTATTCCCACCTCTGGTGAAAAATGAACTTAAAAGCATACTTCATCCATGTTTTAATCAAGGTATTATTGAGATCTATAAGAAGCAGCAAATTTCATCATTGAAAATGAATAAGAAATAAGATATTTCTGCTGCAAGAGCAATTTGGATTAATGTTACTGGGAAATAAAAGAATGAACAATTGTAATAGTCAAATGCTGCCCAGTTTTTAAGAATATCAAAGTAGATTCACATTTTCATGTGCCTGAGGTGATTAGGTGAAATCCTGCATGAATACAGAGACAAATATATGAGGTAGGCTGTTACATTAATTCAAATTTTAAACCGTGATATTCTATAATTGCAACATAAATTCCTTATTTTAAAGATAGTTGTATAATACATGCTACAAAATAGAAAATTAACAATTGGAAAAAAATGAAGTCCAGAGATTCCAGATTAAAATTTGATTTATATATGGAGTCATATTTGCTTACCTTAGACTGTAAGGACATGGTATTAAAATAGTTCTATTTGCAGGGTGCAGTGGCATGTGCCCGTAGTCCCAGCTACTTGGGAGGCTGAGGTGGGAGAATCGCTTGAGCCCAGGCATTCTGGGCTGTTGTGTGCTATGCCGATCGGGTGTCCGCACTAAGTTTGGCATCAATATGGTGACCTTTTGGGAGCGGGGGACTACCAGGTTGCCTAAGGAGGGGTGAATCGGCCCAGGTAGGAAACGGAGCAGGTCAGTAGTGGGATCACGCCTGTGAATAGCCATTGCACTCCAGCCTGAGCAATATAGCAAAACCCTATCTCTTAAAAAATAAATGAAATAAAATAGTTCTATTTGTAGTTTTAATAATAGCTCTGTTTTGGGGATTTGAAACCATATTTGAGAGGAAAGCATATTTTTGAAAAGTTAAATATACACACTCATGAGATCATTAATATCTCTCATAAATCTATTATGTAGAAATTATACTAAAATATATTTTATAGAAGTAATTCTTTAGAAGTAATTCAATAAATATTATATTCATCTTCATTTACTCATTAAACACTTTGAATAATATGTCTTTCTCTGTGCCTAACTCTGTCCTATCAGTTTTGGGGTTACACTGATGGCAACATCATATCTGGCATGCATAATGCCATTTTTCTTCTTCCACATACAATTCTCAGATTATTAAGCTCTTTCTCATCAACCCCAGACATGCCCTCAGCATCCTTCTCATCACAGGACTTTAGGCAGTCACTAACATTTGGTGAAAAGTAGCATGTAAAATGCATCTAATTTGCCATTTCTCATATGTGACATCAAAGAATTGACAGTCTAGTTGAAGGTAGTACACAGCTCATGAATGTTTGTGTGTTCGATAAGGCAGGATTTTGATAATTAGTGTGGACTATATGAGTTTCAATGGAGGAAGAGGTCACTGCAGGCTAGAGCAGGAACATAGGTGAGTTCAGGTAATTGGTCTGCCACTTGGCAGTGTTGAAATGTGGCTTTGAGTTTAAAGGGGGAAAATGATCAAACAGAACAAAACAGTAGGAACCAAAATGTAGGTGGAGGATGAATGGGCAATGTATTCATCATTATGCAAAGTAGTATTTCTTTTTTAAAATGTGCACTAATGTAATTACTTAAATCTCCAAGGAAACATCCAATTCTAGCTTATTTTACTAGGTTTGTTGAATAAATATACCTTCTCCTGTCCATGTGTTCAATGAATTTTAAACTTCTGACATGTTCCTCTTTAGCTTGTGTCTTTCTAGCTGGAGTTTAAATTTTCCAGTCTATCGCCTCTTATCCCCTTGAGCATTTTATTTGTCATTCTCTGTACAAGTTGCAAGCACAGGGACACTGTCTTGAAAGGAATAAAGGGCTATGGTGACAATAACTTCTCATGTGCAGACTCATGTGAGTTTATAAAGTGCTGGTTCAAACAGTCACTGTCCCAGGAAATCATCTTGCGTGGGTTATTCCTGGAGTTTCTCTTTCACACATCATCTATCATTAATATTCTTTTATTCAAAAAAATTATTAAACACCAACCACTCTCAAAGTTCTGTCTAAAACATTGGAGTTAAAGGATTAATGAGAAATGATCTTTGCCCTCAAAGAGTAAACATCCAATGAATTCAACATATGTATAAAAAGATATTCATTTTAAAAATTGAGCAAAATGCAATGATGCCTATGTTCACTGTCTGGGAAGCAATAAGAAGTGATCTATACCTTAGCTTGAGGAAGGGATAAATCAAGGAAGACTTCTTGGAGGCCAAAGTGCCCAGTTTGTATCCTGAAGACTAAAGTGATATTGGCCAAAGAGAAAGGCGTCTGAGGAATGCAGGTGTTATCCCATAAGCAAATGACATAAGCCATTTGCTATTATTGTGTTTCTGACCACAACATACAACTAAGTTTTGGTTTCTAATCAATAGTCACCTGTGTTTCAAAACTGCAATACCATATCCTCAGTTCATAGTTTCATGTTTCTGATTCAGCATACAGAGTATAATACTGGCCTAGTCTATGATGGCTCACAGGTGATACAGAAGGAACCCACTACCCAGTGATGAGAAAATAAAGAGATTTCCTCTAGATTAGTGTTTCTAAAAGTATTGTCCCTAGATGTACAGCATCAGCTTCACCTGAGACCATGTTAGAAATGCACATTCTCAAGCCTCACCTGGAACCTACTGAATCAGAAACTCTGTGGGTATGGTCCAGCAATGTGTGCATTACCCAGCAGTTCAAGTATTTCTGGTATACTAAACGTTTGAAAACTTTTCAAACTTCCCTAGTTAAGAGCTGAATCACACCATAACAATGAGCATTGGTTTTTCCTAAAGAACGTTTGAATGTTCTTACCAGGAAGGGAGAACAATGAATGATGGCCAGCTGTTCAATGTTATCCATGAATATAATATTTGGAAAAATGTATAAGAATAGGCCCAAATGTGGTGGCATATGCCTTTAATTCCCATGCTTTGGGAGGCCAGGCGTTTGAGACCAGCCTGGGCAACATATCAAGGGCCTCATTTCTAGAAAATATTTTAAAAGTTGCCAACTGTGGTGGCACATGCCTGTAGTCCTAGAAACTCAGGAGACTGAGGTAGGAGGATAGGACAAGCACAAGAATTGAAGGTTACAGTGAGCTATAATGGCACCACTACACTCCAGCCTGGGCAACACAGCGAGACCCAGTCTGACTTCAAAAAAAAAAAAAAAAAAAAGAGCAAGATAGTAATCATATTTAGGAACTCTATTTCTTTAGTCACTTTTGTTAATGAAAGAGCTAAAGGAATTTAAGCTATGTCTTTCAAAAACTACATGGCCCCCCTTTTAAATCAAAGACTTCAGTTCAGGTCTTTCTATTGTACTCCATTTGTACTTCCACATTAGAATTTCTCTATGCCAAAGATTTATGAAAATCTATATTTTGCCATTGTACCACTTTAATATTCATTTTAATGACATAATATAAAAATTCCACTTTACTAAGACCACCCCTAGCATAAATACCCTATAATAGGACATTTTAATTTCAGTAGCAAAGAAACTGTTCTGCATCACTCTAACATGATGGATAAAAGCATCCAAATTCAGTTTTTAGTACAACCTTTGGTCTACATTAGCAAAAATAAATATTAACATAAGAAATATATGATGGAAAATCTTTAGCACTATATGAACAATTAATTCAAAATGGTGTATTGATTATTAAGCCCCCTAAAATAAAATGTATTAAGCAATTCTAAATGTTTCTCTAGCAAAAGCCTCCAGTGTTTCACACATTTTTAGATAAGTAGAAAGAACTTACTAAACATTGAAGCAAATCTTCATGGTTTGGATGGGAAATTAGTGGGCCTCATTAGTCAGACAGAATTTCATAGTTAGGAATATATTCTTATAATAGCTTTGAGGTCATCTTCTTTTAATATAGGTAAATATTATGCTTCTTGCATTTTGATTTCCTGCTAAAAAACAGTAAACATTCATGTAAAGTACCCTCCCAGCTTCATGTTCACTTGAATGGAATAGCTGGTTTAAAGGGAACCTAAAACACTGAGAGGAAATCCATCAATTTGGATACAGAACCAGGAAAGGGGGTCCATGCTGTGGAGAGAACATGTGGGAAATATGCATTCCTTTTCTCTTTCTTTTTATTGCTGCTTCTCTCCATTGGTTAATCAGTGCAAGGGCTAAAATTCTGAGAGAAAAACTGACCTTCTAGCTAGAGACTGGGAAAGGAGACTTTTAAAACTTGAGAATGTGTGGGAAATACTGAGAAGGAAAGAGGAAGTACTTTATGTATGTAAGTTGACTGAAATTCCTGCTTTACTTCTCAAAGTGCACAAGCAAGAGCAAATCCAAGAAGCATAGCAAACATTTTGAGAGCTTAAGTAAAATATAACTACCACCTAAGTTCTTGCTGAAATTTTGATTGGTACATTCAGTATAGCAAAGCCTTTGAAAAGTAAACTGATATTGGAACAGCTAGCCAAAGAGGATGAAACAGAATTTGTGGTCAAGGGAGAATGGGTTAATTGACTGGTAAAAAAAAAATTTAAATTATTTAGTAGATCTTAATGGGTTCCAAATTCTCACAACATAATATTAAAAATTGTTAAGATGCTGTCAAATTTCTTCAGTATACAAAAACCAGGAAATCTGAACAATTCACAAAGAAAATATATGACCCAGCTGTTACTATAATCTTACCTTGGGGATATTACAGGTTTACTTCAGACCAATGAAATAAAGTATCACAATAAAGTGAGTTACATTTTTTTTGGTGTCCTAGTGCATATAAAAGTTGTTTATACTATATTATAGTATGTTAAGTATGCAATAGCATTATGTGTAAAAAATGCCTTAACTAAAAATACTTTATTGCTAAAAAATGCTAAGGATAATCTGAGCTGTCAGCAAGTTGTAATATTTTTGCTGGAGGAGGTTCTTCCCTTGATGTTGATGACTGCTGACTGATAGAAGCAGTGGTTGCTGAAGTTTGGGGTGACTGTGGAAATTTATTAAAATAACACAATGAAGTTTGCTGCATCAATTTACATTCTTCATTAAAGATTTCCCTGTAGCATGTGATGCTGTCTGATATCATTTTACTCACAGTAGAACTTCTTTTAAAATTGAAATCAATCCTCTCAAACCCTGTTGCTACTTGATTGTCTTATATTCTAATTATTTTTGTTGTCATGTCAGCTGTGTTCACCACATTTGTACCAATTTTACGTTCCATCTCAGAAGCAACTTGTCATCTGCTAAAGCTTTATCATGAGATTACAGAAATTTAGTCATACTTCAGACTCACTTATGTTTGTATATATTTAACCTCATTTATATCATTTCTCTCATTTTTATATGAATCCAAATGTTCATGTAATATCTTGTCTATAAACATCCTTCAGCATTTCTTGTAGTGCAGACCTTTGGCAATGAATTTATCCCTTCCTGGTGAAAAAAAAGGATTTAACTTGTTTTCATTTATGAAAATTATTATTACTATACACAAGGTTCTGATTCTTTCAGTACTTAAAAATATAACTCTATTGCTTTCTGGCTTACATAATTTATAATGAGAAGTCTGCTGTATTGCTTATATATGTGACTGTATGTTTTGTTTATTTTATCTCTAGTTGGCTAAGATTTTTACTTCATTTTTGGTTTTCATCACTTTGGCTTAAATGTCAAATTTTTTTTTCTATTTTATCATCTATATTTATACTTCCTGGGTTTTTCTGGTATTCTTCCATCTGTGATTTAAATTTCTTCATTAATTTGGAGAAATTCTCAATTATCACCTTTTAAAATATTTTCTCTTTCCAATATCTCCGTCATTTTTCTTCAGAAAGACAATTACATATGTGTGAAATAATTTTATATTTTCCCACGGCTTTTGGATATTTTGCTTGTTTTTTATTGTTTACTTTTTTTAATCCTGTTGAATAATTTCTATTGACCTATCATTAGGTTAACTGTTCCTTTCCTCAGACACATCTAGTAAACTGGTATATTTGTCAAAAAGAATTCTCATTTCTGATATCTGTTTTTTCATTTCTAGGATTTTCATTTCATTTTAAATAGTTTTCTATTTCTATGAAAATACTTACCCATCATTCACATTGTCAACCATCATGCTA
Source organism: Cebus imitator (assembly GCF_001604975.1). Classification (NCBI taxonomy): domain Eukaryota; kingdom Metazoa; phylum Chordata; class Mammalia; order Primates; family Cebidae; genus Cebus; species Cebus imitator. The sequence goes on from NW_016107334.1 coordinate 5,990,001, forward strand.
GACCCCTTAACATATAATTTACAGTTATTTTAAAGCCTCTGCTATCTCTAAGCTTGTTTCTGTTAATGTTTTAGCTTTTAAAAATTGGTAAGTATGTGTTTATTTTTTAATTTGGAAGTTTCATAGGTTTTATTGAAGAACAGACATTCTCTGTAAACAACAACAACAAAAAATAGAGACTGAAGTAAATAATAATTAAGACCATAATTAGGTACATCATTTCTCTGGCTACTAGTTTGAGATGTTGAGTAAATCTAGTAAGACATTAAGCTGAATATGGCTTTTTGCTATAGTTACTCTCAAGGCACTACAGATTTAAAGCCCTGAAATTGTGGAATTAGTAGTCTCCATGCACAATTGCCACAGAGGAGTCTCTCTAAACTCTTGACCCGCATCCAGTAGTAGACAGCTGTTGCTCATTACTCCATTTTTGGCTCATTGTAGGTGTATGGGGGTGGTTACATATTCTCCTGCTTCAGACTCAGTCTTATCCATAGCCAGTGTACCCTGAGGGTAAGGCTTCTGCAGCATTTTTGCCATTCTCCCATAGCAACCAGACTCGGTCCTGTATCTGTGGAGGTCTCAAGCCAAAGAACGTCCTGTCCATATCCAGTGTTATTCAAACTCTGATTGTAATTTTTACAGAATCCTGGATTCAAGATGGTTTCCTGCCTTTCCCTCAGGAAAGTGTGGCATTTATTTCTACTTCTCCAACAGAACCAATAACTTTACCCAGGCCCAGGGGCTAGAAAGTAGGATTCCTGTCCTTCATTTAGTGACTTAAAAACTTTTCTTAATATTTGATAATCATTCATGGTCTTGGAAGAGACTCTGTGCCTTCCATCAACATCAGCCAATAACCCCTAATGTACCAATAAATGGGTTATTTCCAGTCTCCCATTCTGCCCCTGGTCCTTGTTGTGAGCACCAAGTACAGGCAGATGAAAAGGAACTTTAAGTGAGTACAGACTCCCCTGTGTCCAATGCTACTAGTTAATCTAAATGGTAATATTAACCCACATTTGGTACTTAATAACTTATAAAAAATTTCAACTCCTTTATTTTTACATGCTTTTATGGAGGCCATTTCTTTTGCTTGTGTTCAACCAAAAATAAAAGAGCTTGTGTTATTCTCTGTCTTTGGAGAGTCTTCGTATTCTTTGGAATTCAGTTCATTTGTTGGGCTAATGATCTCAGCTCTTTAATGGGATCGAAGTTGTGATTTTGTAGGTTTGTCAGCTATTTGTCATGGTTAAGATGGAAATGACTTTCCAGTGTGTTGTTTTTACACTTAAGTAGAAGAAAAAAACCCTCCATCTCCAAGTTAGTTTTTAACTGTTTTGCTTCCCTTTCTGGAAACCATACAGAAAATTTAAAATTAAAAATAACAAGAACTAACTACTCAAACTCCATTATTGGGTGTATGTAAGAGTCTGCAAATAGAGAAATTCCACACATTACAAAGCATAGGTAGTCATTGGTCCAAAACCAATTAAATATGCAAAAGTAAAATAATTCGGTCATAAAAAGAAATATATATCTGTAAATATATATACATGGGCATTCATAGATTTAAAATATGTAAGAGACACAAAAGCAAAACTCAGTGTCTGCATTTTGATTTTTTTTTACAGTTCATTTAAAAAAACATTTTAATCAAAGACACTTCTAAATGACTAAACTACACTGTTTCTTAAAAACCCAAGTGTAGTTAGCCTCTGTTGCAATAGCTATTTTAGTTAAAAATTCAGGTGATACAATACAAAAGAAACTCTTTTTTTTTTAGGTTTTTTTCCCATTTATTTATTTTATTGCATTTTAGGTTTTGGGGTACATGTGAAGAACATGCAAAATTGTTGCATAGTTACACAGTGGCAGTGTGATTTGCTGCCTTCTTCCCCATCACCTACCATTTTGATTTTTAAAATGCTATTAAATTTATTTTGGAGATAATTGAACAGGGTCTGTGTTTAAAATAATATTGTTAATACTGTTATCATAGTACTGTTATTACTGCTACATTTCTCCATTATTAGGATGGTGTAAAAGTAATTGTGGTTACTTCTAGAATACTGCATGGGTTTCCTTTTCAATGTCATGGACAAATCTGTCAAGCTGTCTGAGTTCTTTTCAGCTTTCTGAACTCTGCCCAATCACAACCATCCCTTCCATAAAACTTTCCATAACTCTGCCCTAACTAACATGACTACTTCACCCTCAGAATATTCCACATATTTATCTCCCCAATTTAGTAACTGCATTAAAATTAGGGACAACCCCTTATTTGTTCCATCTTACTAATATCCAATAGTGAGGTGTTACCTCTGAAGTCAACAAGTGCCTACTTGCTCAAGCATCTTGTGTTTTTCATGTATAATGGTGGATGATAACATGTGAGCTAAGGCAAAGTGAAAAACAAAACTAAAAGAGACTCTTGCCAATAAAGAAAACAATGATCATCCTTCTGACTAATACAGTAGATTGCTTTCAGTATCCCAAATTTGATTTCCTGCAAAGGGACTCAAAATAGAATGTATTGTCCTCCAAAGTACTCTGAACCACCCAAACAGATTTTATCTACATAGTATCTAAAGCTATCAAAATGTGATGTGAAAAGGTAATTGTGAACTTTAGTATGTAACTGCATAGCCAAACATGCTATTTAATATAAAGCAACAATTTATAATATATTATTAAGCTCCTCGTGAATTCTTAGAGTGGTGCTCTAACACCTTACCACTTAAATACTGTCCTCAGAAGTGTACTCTCAAGATCGCCTCAGAACTTGTTAGAAATGCACATTATTGGACCCCAGTCTAGACCTTTGATTCAGAACATCCATTTTAACAAGATCACTAGGTGATCATATAGGTATTAAAGTTTGAAAATCACTTCTCTAAAAGATGTCTAAAATATCTAGAAGAACACCCGAGTTTGACAAGACTTCTTTGTGGAAGAAAAACTTTTGTATTTCCTCTGGTGATATGAACTCAGCTGTTATGGCCACATTCCTAATACAGGAGATTGCTGATAGCATTTGTATCCGTCTTGTATCCGTGTTATCAGACACACACACTTGTCTGCATCTGCTGTTCACAGATAAAGTTCACATTTTTGAAATGAGTAGGTATATCACCCTATTTGTGCTCAAATAATCACCTAGTGTTTATTTTCTTTCTGTAGAGGAATGTTCATGAGTCTACATACTACAACTTGACTTCAGAATGCATTCATTGTTTTTAAATTCAAAAAGGAGTAATGGAAATGTGCATTGTTGGACTACTTTGAGTCTAGGAAATTAAAAATTAATAGTAAAGTAAAAGCTTAGGTAAAACTGTGGTTTTCATGTTAGTTTCTTTTTGTAGCTGTGCTTTCTGAAATTTAATTCAGTTTTTTCAGTTAAAATTTGAAATGCAAATAATAAAGTTATTTAAATTTCTAGGGATTATGTTGAGATTTCTTTTTAAAAGAAATAAAGCATCTTTTGTAAGAAATGCTTGAAATGTAATGACCTATTTAGAAGAGAGTAAGTGTATTGAATGGAGTTATAAAAAAAAAGTACATTTCTGCATTTAAAAAAACCTATGATTTGACACTTTTTGTTTCTCTTTAAAAATAAATAAGACTTACATTAGCCAAGGAGAATTTTGGTAGCTTGACTAGAGATAAATTCTCCCACAGGTTAGCAGACAAAACCTATAAGACACATCAATAGGATGCTGTATCTGCCATCTTCATTTGCTTAAAGGCTTGATGAGTTGGTCTAAAATAGGAACCCTGTGTGTCATTTGCATGCAATGGATTGAGGGCTCTGTTACTTCTTTTTGGAAGGAATTTTTCAGGGATGTTACCACAGTTTACTAACTCATGTTTTCTGAGAGAATCCTACCAAATGACAAAATTATGTTTGCAATTCATTTAGATGTAATTAATGACTTAGGGAGGCCATTGTTCATATCAATAAAAAGAAAAAATTTAGTATGGGGATGAAAGCACTTTTACTTATTTTATTTGGGTAGCATTATAGTAATCACATTTCACACAGTACAGCTTTATAAATAAAATTTAAAATCTTTATTGAACAGGGAATAATATTCTAGGTTTTAGTTTTTGCAGTGACCTAATCCTTAATGTTAGAGGTTAAGTTATCCCTCCTAAATGCTTTCATATATAATGCATCTAATCGCATAAACCAATTTAATGGAATCTAGATGTTACAACCAATTGGTAGGTAGAGTTGGTAGGTAGAGTTTAGGGACATTGGCATTTGCGATTTTGATTTTTTAATTTCATATCATACTAAGTTTGAAAATTTGAGACTGGAAAATTTACAAAAGAAAGAGCTTTAATTGGACTTATAGTTCCACATGGCCAGGGAGGCCTCACAATCATGGTGGAAGGAAAGGAAAAGCAAGTCACATCTTACAAGGATGGTAGCAGGCAAAGAGAGCTTGTGCAGAAAAACTCCCATTTTTAAAACCATCAGATCTCCTGAGACCTATTCATGATCATAAGAACAGCACAGGAAAGACCCACCCCCGTAATTTAATCACCTCTTACTAGTTCCTCCCATGACACATGGAAATTATGGAATTTACAATTAAAGATGAGATTTGTTGGGGACACAGCCATAGCATATCATTCCATCCTTGACCCCTCCCAAATCTCATGTCCGCACATTTCTAAATAAATTATGCCTTCACAACAGTTCCCCAAAGTCTTAACTCATGTTAGCATGTGTCTCAAAAGTCTGCAGTCCAACATCTTATCTGAGACAAGGCAAGTCCCTTATGCTTATGAGTCTGTAAAATCAAAAGCAAATTCCTTACCTCCTAGATACAGATATAGGGTAAATACAGCCATTCCAAATGGAAGAAATTGGCCAGAACAAAGGGGCTACAGGCCCCATGCAAGTCTGAAATCCAGAGGGGGAGTCAAACCTTAAAGCTCCAAAAGATCTCCTTTGACTCCATGTCTTGCATTTGGGTCACACTAATGCAAGAGGTAGGTTCCCATGGTTTTGGGCAGCTGCATCTCTGTGGCTTTGCTCATAACACAGGGCTATTTTCATCCTGACATTACTAACTATGGACCTGAAATGCATTTGGTTCTTGCCAGAAACATCAAAGAAATTCCCATATAATTGATATCACTAAGTATTTTATTTAGGAAAAGAGATTTCTCTTGAGTTGGTGTATTTGGGTACATTCAGATTCTATGTATTAAAAATATAAACAAACAGCTAATAACAGTGATTGGGAAATAGGAGTAAGCGTATTGGAAAAACACATCTCATGTTTTATATTGAGGGAACTTACTATTAGTTCTAAAGAAGAAACCAAAATATTGAACACACTGATGCTGTTTTGTTTAAGCCCACAAATTAATTTGAAAAATCAAAGAAAAAAATTGCTGGACCAATGATTATTAACCAATTATTTCCAAATCAACTAATTTCGGAATTATTAGCATTGTTTCATGAGTTTGAGTAAGTCAAATTACCCAAGATTTTAGCCCAACGTCAATTTATAAATAAAAACAAATCACCAAAGACAGATCTCCCCACATGGCCCTGTTCTATTTCTGCAAGTTCCTGCTTTCCAGGCTTATAATTAGTGCTTGGATTCTTTCGAAAGCCATGCTGGCTTTGTGCGTTCAAAGTTCTTACAGCTTTTGGGGAGGTGCAGGTGTTGTCATGTAGAAGATAAACTACTTCCTTTGGAGTGGTACAACACATTTCTGTATGAACTGATGCAGCCATAAGTCACAGGTGCTAAATCCAGGTGCTCTTGAAGAGCAGCTGAAAGTTAAAATCATTCCAGGTGGGATGCAAAGGCATATAATATCAGCCATTCTCATAGGAGGTTATGACTTCTGCAGAATGACAGTCTATATATAAATATTATAGATTTATATTTTAAAGCTGATGGCTTTACTATAAAAATGCATTTACACTTATAATTTATTTTAAAATATTTCTTGAGTTAGTGATATACCCTGTGCACTCAAGGATCTCAGTGAAGCTGCTGACCAATCAGAACTCGCTCACCATAGGACTGGAAAATGAAAGAAAGAAATCTTGTGCCCATCTGGACAACAATAGGAAGTGCTAAAGCTAAGATACTTTCTTTTAAAGAATAGCTGGTTCTACATTTCATAAAAATGAAAAGTGAATTTTTCTAACTTATCATGGATAACTAAACAGATTACACACTTTTAGATGGTACCTGAATTTTTCAGATTAGTTCTCTGTATTTACAAGATAAACACATTTGTTGTCTGCATCACTTTCTGTTATGCTAGCAAGAGTAGAAATATCTTTCAAAAGTCAAGAAAAAGCAAGAGAGGGAGTTAGGAGAGGTATGGCTAATATATTCTTTAAAGTCACAGTAGAAACATCAGCACAAACACTTTAAAGGAAGTTTGTCCAACCTGCTGCCTCCAAGCAGCATGCTGTCCAGCATACTTTGAATAAAACTGAACACAAATTGTAAACTTTCTTAAAACATGAGATTTTTTTTTTTTTAGTTCATCAGCTACCATTATTGTTAGTGTATTTTGTGTGGCCCAAGAAAATTCTTCCAGTGTGACCCAGTAAAGCCAAAAGATTGGACATGCCTGCTTTAAAGAGTGTAAACAGATTGTATGTTGCTAAATGTATATTATTTTTAGTTACTTGTATTAGTAATACCTAGTACTCTTCTGATAGCTGTGAAATTATAAATTTTATTTGAAAGAATTTGAACTCAATTTTGAGTAGATTGCAGCTTACTGTATTGAGGACTGGTGAAGTTTCTAAATAAATCATCTAATTTGTCTACTTTCCCATGAAAAACACTATATATTTTTCTAAATGGGGTCTGAGGCAAACCTTTGCAAGTAGTATCTTTTGGTCTTGAACACGTTTAGAAGGGACTTGCAAGGATGTTAAGTAGAATGTAGGATTGAAAAAAATTGGGAGCAATATGGATCATACATATAAACAGTGTTAATATAGCAAATATTTTTAAGAAGCACACATTTTCATGGTTATAAAATATACATGTTAATTTTAGAAGTACAGAGTTAACCTATATTTAGAAATATCTGGGACAAAAATAGAAAGCACAAAATAGAAATCACTTGAAATCTTCCAGTCCAATGAACCACTTTCTTTCGTATTCAGTCGTATACTTCCTGTTTTCCAGCACTCTAAAAAGAACAACAGTGACCATCAACAGTTTTCCTATTGTCTAAAAAATTCAATTTGCCATGTATATAATGACAATTTTATACTATTATCACACTACAAATTCCAACCAAATACAAAAAGTCCTTTAGAAATATTGGCTCTAAATGTTACATTTTGGCTTTAGTTTTCTTTTCTGATCAATGTTACTCTGATTTTCTTGACCTAAAATAATTGGATCACTGTCTTCATGGCCAAGTTTCTCTCATGAAGTTGAAGTGTATTTTGCACGTAATCTTAAATAAATTCCATTCAATAACACCGATAAGTAGTTATGATATAGAAAAATACTATTAGAATAAAGAATAGTCAATGAATAGTGCTACATAGAGGATAGATACTGCTTTTGTATAGTCTAACAGATAGCGCTGGTACTCACCTAAGAATGCACAGGACCTTATTCTCTGTTTTAATGCGTGCTAGAGTCATTGTTTAAATAAGTTCTCATTTTTCCTTCTTCTACCTCAAAATACATGTCAACCTAATACAAAAATATTCATTTATGAGTTAACCTACTTTTTTTTAATTATTGCAACCTCACTATTCACTCTTTTATCTCACTCCTACCAGACAGCAGCCAAAATGTTTAGGTTCTATTTATTTTACACTTATTCCAAATTATCACTAGATTTTTGCTTTAAAATTACATTCATAGACAGCTCACGTTGGGTGCATAAACATGTTTAATTCATTTGTCATTAGACCATGTGACACCTTGTTCCTTTAACTTTGCAGCCCTTGCAGCAGGCTAGCAAAAGTCCCTCTTTTCTGTGTGGGTTAGTTAAGATGTATCTGGCTGTTTTGCACTATCTTTAGTATGCAGGGAGCACAGAGATGAAGATAAAAGGCGAAATGTCTATCTTTGAGTCCTCTGCAATACCGAATAAGTTATCAACCCACTAACATGCATGTCTGAATAGACTCCTTTGGCAACAGTGAGATGTTATCTTCCATGACATGCGAATTCCTCCCTCATGTCAAGCCATGAAAGTACTAAAGAATAAACGCACGAGTAAAATGAACGTGGCAACACCACTGGGACTGTGAGAGCATCATATTTCCACCCCACCTCCAGCTCCTTTAAAAAAAATGTCTCCAGTTGAATTCTTGATATACATATAAATTAGTTAGTCTGAAGAACTGCTTGAAAGCCCATCTCTTTAATCTTGTAGAGTAGGCAGAGGGCGGGATAGACTCTATTTAATGCTCACGCACCTTGCTTTTTCCCCCTCAACCTTGCCATCCTCCTTCATATCGAACCCACAAAGATGTAATTAAGAAACACGCAGCCTGGATGCTAGTCAGCTGTGCTGGCCAAATAAGCGTAAACTTGGCTGTGTCTTGACTCAGAGTAGACTAACCCATAGCAAACGCAGACAGACTGATTAATTCATAACAATGATCATAAGAAATGAGAGCTATCAGTGTGGATATAAAAGCCACCATCTGCTAGATGCTATATAAGTACATTGCATCTCTACATCCTGAGTTGCTTCCAAGAATCCTAAGAGGCTGCATTTATTTCCATTTTACAGGTGAGGAAACTGAGGCATACAGAGCCCACATAACAGTAAAGTGGTGGGCTGGTATTCAAACCAAAAATTGTGGCTACTCAGGCCTTATCTCAAACTCTCTTCTCTGCTGCTTGTTCACAGTCACGTCATCTGTTTTCTGTTGTTGTTTTGTTTTGTTTTTTGTTTTTTGAGATGAAGTTTCACTCTTGTTGCCCATGCTGGAGCACAATGACACAATCTTGGCTCACTGCAACCTCTACCTCCTAAATTCAAGTGACTGTCCTGCTTCAGCCTCCCAAGTAGCTGAGATTACAGGCGCCAGCCACCATGCCCTCCTAATTTTTGTATATTTGGTAGAGGCAGGGTTTCACCATGTTGAACAGGCTGGTCTTGAACTCCTGACCTCAGGTGATCCACCTGACTCGGCCTCACAAAGTGCTGGGATTACAGGTGTGAGCCACTGCAGCCAGCTTCATGTGTTTTTAAAATGTACACTCTCCCCTTTCCTCATCATAATCCAGTAAGATTGCCTTTGTTATACCTGTATTCTGATGTATGTACACAACGTACCAAGAATCAAAGAACAAGTGATGCTATATGAATTATCCAACTGCATATTTTAATTAGTAGGGTAGAAATCAAGTCATCACTAAATCTAGCTAACAACAATGTGATTTAAACAATTTTTAATCTGTAAATAATATTAAAACTTTCAAGACTACAAATGAAATGATGTGTCTTCATTTTATTTCTTAAACCTGGATTGAGGTCTTACTGGACATGATAAATGATATGACAAGGTTTACAGCACAAGAATGTGAAAATGACAAAGAAGTGAAAGTTGAAGTCCTGGCAATAAACTGCTTAAATTATTTTAATTTAATAATAAATTACTTTGGGTCTGTATGTCCCAGGATACTTAAACCCAAATTCTAGGAGCAAGGACTACAGCAATTAAAAATTAACTTTTATTTCAAGGAGCATTATAATTATGTAATTAAAAATACAGATAAATGACTGGAAATACTTACATTCAAATAAATCAACTGATCAATCTATCTATCCAGAGAAGAAAGATAGGAAAAGTGGAATTTATACAAAAAGAGTAGTTGTAGCTAATAAAGAACCTGTAGTGACATTTAATTAATCATAATTTTATTCAAGAAGCAATCATTCAAAACTTTCATCATATATAAGGTACTCTGCTGGGTGACATAATTAGTACAAAATCCAACTTCAAACATGTTGTCTCTTGAAGAGTTTCCACTCGAGGTATAAAAGAGAGAAAAACTGTAAGAAGTGGTTAGAAGAAAGGAATGCCAAAAACAGGCACTCACCCATTCTGCATAAAAGTGGGAAAGCACAAAATGCTGCCGCAATTTAAAGAAGGTGATTTCAGTTTAGGAAAAATTATTGGATGAAGAAAGCTGAACTGAATCTTGAGGAAAATTATGGGCTCAAGATGGAATGCCAACGCCAGAGAAAGGCCATGACTGAAAGTATGGAACTACAAAGTGATTTGAATGAGCTAGCAGTAAAGCATGGAATGGTGGAATCATCCAGTGAAAGTACCAAGAAATATAACAACAAATAGGATAATGGGCTCCAGATGATCATGAGAGGGTATAAATGGCAAAGAAGGACATTTATTAGCATCCAGTAAGTGACAGGGAGTCCATATGGATTCTGGAGTAGCCAATGCACGTGATACGTTGCAAGAGGTTGTTGGAGACATGGAGGAGGTTTTGTAAAGAAATTTTTTTAGAAGGAAAGGAACTGCTATTAAAACTTATAGGACCATGACCCCAAGACTAAAGTAGAGTTTCAAGGATTTTTCAGGCCCACCTCATCCTGACTTAACAGAACTGAGCAAAGCCTGCAAGACTTTCTCCATCCTTTATAAAATGTCAGATGTCTGTGGAGATGGCACTTGAGAAGGAAGAAACTTAGAAAAGAAAGAAACGCTGCAATTTATTGACAGTTTCAGAGTTTGAGTAACTCTACTATGATTTGCTAGTTGTGGAAAATAAGGTTCTAAAAAGTTAAAGTGAATCAGGTCATCAAGCTAGAAAATAATGCAGATGACACTCAAATGCAGGTATGTCTCAACCCATTTCTCAACCTCATACCCTCAAGATGGTTATACTCCACCTGAGAAGACAGGATTTCTAGTTCTCTCTCTTTTCCTTTTCTTTCTAAATATTTGCTTAAAGCGCTTTTCCATTTAAAAATTATGTGGCGGGGCTCATAAATTGGTAAATGATAAAATGAATTCCCATCCTCCCCATTTCCCCGTGCCCTCTCTCCCTTTCTCTATTTGCCTTGGCATGAGAACTTCTAGTTCCACTAAATGAGTCATTTGGGACAAGAAAATTAATTTATTTGAGCAGATGTATATAAACGTTGCTTAGAATAGAATCACAAAACAGCCCAGTATTTACATAAGGTCCCTATAATTGATGACCTTTTATAGTTTTGTGTGAAGAATCCAAGGAGCTGACTAAGAAGCTACATGGGAAATATCAACATGATTAGAAATACAGGCTCATCTCTTGAATTCCAATTCTGTGGTGCGACATGCAGCAAACCTAGAGAGGAAAAATAGCCACAGAATTTCTCTGCGGAACAACACATTCTTCATCCTAAGTGAGCTGAAATCTAGTGAAGATCGTAGTCTGAGAGTGTCACAATTGTCGTATTAAACGTTGTTAATTACATATATTTAATTTCACTTTTTTGCTAATAGTAGAAAATATCTAAGTTTTAAACCAAACTGAATTCTTGAGTTTGCCTTCAGTGGCACCATTCTATTTATATTAAAACTAATCATCTCTACTGTGTGACATTTTCAAACTTCTGACTGTAGATTTTTTTGCACTAAACGAAGAATACTGTTTCAAAAAGCTCACAACTAAGCATAACTCTTATTTTATGGATCAAAGGCTTTCCCTCAAGATTAAGACCTTTCATTTTGCAAGATTGCAGATTCTGTACTTCTCTCCCAAAATGAGAAAGAAAAGCCATTATTTGGATTTAGAATCTTTCCATGCAGTGGGTGGAGTTTTCCAGGGGAAAAAGAAGCCTGTTAGGTAAAAAACACCACAAATTTCTCCAAACACAGATGAGTACCCCTGATTGAATAGCAAAATACTTGAAAAGGCAAATAAAATTACTTGAAAAGGAAGTACTTCAAACAGGAATTAATAATCTGAAACTTGAATGTACACATCATTATAAATGGTCATTTATTTTGAAGAATTAAAAGTTGGCTTTGGGAGGCCGAGGTGGGCGGATCATGAGGTCAGGAGTTCGAGACCAGCCTGTCCAACATGGTGAAACCCTGTCTCTACTAAAAATACAAAAATTAGCTGGGCATGGTGGCCGGCACTTGTAATCCCAGTTACTTGGGAGGCTGAGGCAATAGAATCACTTTAATCCGGGAGGCGGAAGTTACAGTGAGCCAAGCACCACTGCACTCCAGCCTGGGTGACAGAGAGAGACTCCGTCTCAAAAAAATAAAGTAAAATAAACTTAAGAAAAAAGTTAGAGAAAGAGCAAATTCTATGTAGGAACCCCCAAACAGATAAGTTTCAACAGAAAAAGATGTAAGCTTGGCATGTTTTTATCAGTTCCTGGCATGAATTTTATGAAAATTCAGAGGAATAAATTTGTTTACTGCCAATAGAGATGTTATCACAGAACTCTGTGACTAATAAGTGTGAACCTGTTTAAAGGTGCACAAATGAATCGTTGAAAACAACAATGATGATATTTGTCTAATAAATAAAAGCAGACACTTATTCCTACATTTGTAAATTCTTCAAAAGGATATTGAGTACCTCCTGGGCAAAGCAAAGACCTCCCTCCACAAGATATTAAAATGTTCTGGCCCTCAAGGAGCTGACTGTTCAATGGGCAAGATAAGTGATTCCCAAATTAACAGAGCATGTCTGTGCTGTGCCAGAACATAAGGCACTGTGAGAACACAGAATAGAAACTCAATCTACTCCAAATAGCCTCACTCAAGCTCAGAGGCTAATTCTATGGGGTATGAAGTGTCCACCTTTGCTCTCACAGAAGCATGAGCTTTATTAACTATTAGTGGAAGAGTAGTGAAAAGGAAATATTATCAGACTTTCTACACTAAGAAAAATTACAGAAAGAAATGAAAGTAGTATGCAATTCTAGGTAGCCATTAAGGATCTCCATTTTAAAAAGTTATTTTCATCACTTATTAATAAAAAGTTACATACATTCATTATAAATTATCAGAAAATGACATAAAAATAAAAATAAAAAAACTCCCTTCCAATCCAGCCACTGCCTCATTCAACTTCTGATAGTGTGTATTTTCTCTGGGAATATTTTTCTAAAAGAATCCTAATACTTAACTCTGTATTCTAAGCCTGTACTGTTCAATGTTCTTAGAAAGCATTTTATATTTCCTATGCAAACTCCAAGTATTTTTCTACATTCCACTGAGAAGAAACATGTGATTTCTTGAGTCTGTGTGTGGGATGCCAGTGCTTCCAGAATGAACGATGTGCTAAGTAATCCTGGAGACAACCTAGTTGATAAATCAGAACATATTTGTTTTTTTGCCATGCTATTATGCACTATCTTATCAATGCATGCTTTATCTCTCCAAATAGACGGTAGTGTCTGTGTGGGCTGGGATCATCTCTTAGAGTATTTGCATGTTCTATAACACTAGTACAGTGCTAGACATACAGTCAGTGTCAAAAAATGCTTGCTAGATTGATCTGACAGGCCTCAGACTTGGGTAAGAATTTAATCACACACCCTTGGCCTCACAAGCTCAGAGCTTGGCACTCAGTTTAACTGGCCTTAGATGAATAGGGATTTGAGGCAGAGCCACCTGTACCTTCACCCATGAAATCCTGAGACTTGCATGTTGTAAACCTTTAGACTTGTTCAATGTTAGAACCATAAATTACCTAATTCTTCTTAATACCAATTACCATTATTTGATCCCTGAAACACTTGCATTAGTTGACCTCGGACTTCAGTGAGCTCATATCTGAACCTGAGTTATTATCTCTCCTTTTTTATTTTTTCAATTTTCCAAAGAGAAAGTACCCTGAGGGTGGCCTGCCTCTGAGGTGACAGTATGATGTAATGACATTCAGGTCACTGTGTCATGAGCCATTGTCCAGAAAGTGATAACCCCCATGTCCACCAATCCATCCTTGAATGCTGAGGTTGGATTCAATCTGGCAAATGCAAAGTGGCTAGCCAAGCTCAGATATTTGCCCCAAACAAACTGTACAGAACTATTTTAAGCAACCTGAACAGCAGGAAAAAATCACAAAGCAGCAGAGAGAACTCAATGTGATGCTGTCCTGCGGAATCATTTCCTGTGGCAGTTAGGATTTGTTTGGTATCTTCTTCAGTTTGCTGCTTCAAAAAACATAACAGCTCCTTTTTTCCCGTCTTCCCCTCCTCCCTCCCTTAGGGCCTCAGCTTGTGTCTGTGCATAAGTCCCGGGGTCTTGGGTGTCAAATGTCAGGCCTTGTACTGAGCTGTCAAAGAGAAGAATGGACTGAGATGATTGATGACTGGGAGGCCTGAAACCCAAACCTCCACTGCAAATGCTTCTTTTACAAAAAAGCTGGGGCTACCCACAGCGCCTGTATTCAAGGTCACTTCGCATACCATTACACCCACCGCTGTAGGCTCCCGACAAGCCAGGCCATTCACACAGGGGCCGACTTCTCAGCCTCACTCATTCCCTGTCTCTCCACCCCTCCTCTGCTCGCCTTGCAAACCCATGCCCAAGTGTTAGAATACTTAATCCCAATCAAATCAAAAAGATGAACATAAAGATACGTATTTTTTCATCTTGTTTTGTTTTGTCTTGTTTTTCTTCAGGCTACATTTGCTCTGAGAAGCCATGGGCTGGAGCTTTCTGGAGCACAAGTCAGATGACAAGATTATTAATGGGAGCAGGGCAATGTCATATCTGATTTCATGCATATTCATGAAGGGAGCCACACAGCTGGGACCACGCGCTGTGGAGAGGGAAAATAAAGAGTGCTCTGCTCCCCACCCCCGGCATGAAGAATGTCATTGTGGAAAGGAGGAGCCTGATTGGAAAAGTTTAAGTAATTGTAGCCTTTATTTTGAAAATGGGGATAGAATTTGCAGAAACAACAACAAAACAAGGTTTGACTACTCTGGCCAAACTAAGTAAGTCAATATTAAGTTCTATAGCACCTTGTATCTAAGGGTCACCTACCTAGAAGCTTTCTGGATTGAAGTCTGCAGAGAGACAACTTTTGCACATGGTGTCAACAAAAGAAGTAAATGCTCACAGTCAAAAAGGAGAGAGAAAGAGAAAGAAAGAAAAGAGAAAGAAAGAAAGAAAGAATCAGTTTCTAATGACAGTTAAAACATGGACTATTCTCCCAATGCAAGATAAAGTAAGATTAGTTATGTATTAAACAATGTAAAATCCTAAGAGGGATAAAACTTAGCTGGTTACTAAGACCAGGATACAATATCTTCTCAGTCCCAACAAAATAATTGCCAGGAAATTCCTTGCAATCTTAATTCTGTAGCCCAGGCAAGCAACAAAGCAGCTGTCTGTACCTTAGGACTACTTTGGAAATTCTACATAGTATTACAGAACCTACCAATCAAAGCAAAGAGACAGATCAGGGAAAAGAGTCAATCACAAACATGTGTTGTGCAATTAACTAGAAAGAAAATAAGGTTCTCAAGAGGCACCACTAAGAGAAGAACTGTTGGGAAGAATCTTCTTAGCCATCCATCTGGGCCCAAGCAACCACAGGGAAGAGGGGCCAGTGAGAAGAAGCCAAACAGCTGTCTGCAAACAAGAAAAGTGGGTATTTCTAACGTTCCCCTCTTTCTTATTTATGTATTCATACATGCGTGCATGGGTTCATTTTACTCTGCACATCATTTCATTCTAGAACTATTCTGGGACTGTTTCTTGGAATTATGTAAATGAATATTATTTCAGATATTTTCAGTAACTATTAGTTATCAGCATGATGGAACTCATGCTGCATATTCATTATATTATGGAGATAAAATATGAAATATGTTTCTACCCACTTAGTATCTTCCATATAATAATAAAATAGGTGATGGTAACCAGATTTGATAAATCACTCCCTTCCATACATCCAGTTTCTGAGTCTCAGTTATCTCCATTTGGAAAATACTGAGTAAGATGAAGGTATGTGAAGCAAGTGGGAATTATTCATTTGCAGCTTTGTAGAACTTCTTAACTAGCTCTAGTTCATATGAGAACATTGGCAGAACATATACAATATGATATTGTGGCCCTGGAAGTGACTTCTTCTCCCCTACTTTTCTTTCTCAAGCCACGTGTCAAATGCCTGAGTCTGTCTCAAACAATAAAGTGAATTGCAGGCACCCAAATTTCAATCAACACAAGTTCAAAATTTGCAGTTTTGTATAGGTAATAATTTTGTTCCTTTTAATTTCATCGAAAATATAGGTAGTATAGTTAGTTAAATTAAATGGTTTATATGAAATCCTTATTAATAAATATCAAATGTTTTAAATAGAATGCTAATAATAAATTGTTGTATGAATACTAATGATACATTAGGTTTAACATAAAATTATATTATAAATAATATAAAAATATATTATAAATAAATTATATTTATTTTTTGATATTAATGGAGAAATCATGGGGGAAATATGTTCTGCGATCTCCCTTTTGTATCCTCTTTCTCTATTATTATTATTTTTTAAATGAAAGAAAAGCACTGAAGATGTCTGCAGAATCTCACTACGTATTGCTGAAGAGTTTCAGGATAAGTAAAAAGAAGAAAAGAGATTCAAGGAAGTTCTAGGGAGCCAATCATTCTGTCTGTTGACTCTGTACTGAGGGTGCCCCTGGTATGGAGGGGCCTCTGGGAAGGGTCCCTACACAGGGAGGTCTTGGAGGCAGTGCTAAGCTTGGGGTCATGGCTATGGAAGGAGGACTCAGGAACCAGCCTGTGGGTGAGGCTGGGGCAAAGTGGGTTTCAACTTAGAGAAGCCTCTGAGGCAAGGCAGCCAGAAGCCGGGTAAGAAGACATCATGTACAAGACAAACGCAGGGGCCAGCAGGGCCAGCCAGGAGGTCTGAATTGTGGCAGGGAAGTGCTGAGGCACTTCAGACAGAGCAAGCTAGACAGCAAAGGTGACGGCCAAGTTTGCATTACCAAGGGTGAGGCTGGAAGGTGAAGGCAGCCCATGGCCTCAGCTAGGGTGCCACTGAGCTGCAGTTCTTATGTGGACTGCATATTAAAAACACCTGGGGAACTCTTTTTATTTTTTTTTATTTATTTATTTTTTTTTCTGAGACGGAGTTTCACTCATGTTACCCAGGCTAGAGTGCAATGGCGCGATCTCGGCTCACCGCAACCTCCGCCTCCTGGGTTCAGGCAATTCTCCTGCCTCAGCCTCCTGAGTAGCTGGAATTACAGGCATGCACCACCATGCCCAGCTAATTTTTTTGTATTTTTAGTAGAGACGGGGTTTCACCATGTTGACCAGGATGGTCTCGATCTCTTGACCTCGTGATCCACCCGCCTCGGCCTCCCAAAGTGCTGGGATTACAGGCTTGAGCCACCGCGCCCGGCCTTTTATTTTTTAAATAGTTTTTAAAACACAAGATCTCACTCTGTTTCGTGGGCTGGAGTGCAGTGGTACAATCATCACTTACTGTAACCTCGACCTCCTGGGTTCAAGCATTCATCCCGTCTCAGCCTCTCCAGTAGCTAGAACTATAGGCGCGTGCCACCATGACTAGTTTACTTTTTTATTTTTATTTTTTGTAGAAACAGGGGTCTCACTGCATTGCCCAGGCTGGTCTCAAACTCCTGGCCTCAAACAATCTTGCCTCTGCCTCGCAAAATGTTAGGATTACAGGTATGAGCCCCACACTGGGCCCATTCTTCTTTAAATATTTGGGAGGACACTTCTGTAAAGCTATCTTAGTTCTAGGCTTTTCTATTTACAAAGATTTTTGATTACTAACTCAATTTCTTTTTTAAAAGTTATATTATAGTAAGATGATTTATTTCATCTTGAGTCAGTTTTAGTAATTCATTTCCTTCTAAGAATTTTTCATTTTATGTGTATTCTAATTTGTTGGCTTAAAGTTGTCCATAATATTCCATAGCAATCCTTTTAATTTCTTTATAAAATAATTTTAATACATTATTACTTCCACTTTTTTCTTAGTCTAGCTAAGTTTTTCAATTGTGTTGATCTTTTCAAGCAACTATTCATTTCAAATTTTCTTTATTTTTCATGCTTTCTATTAACTTTTATATCTTCGCAATTTTATTTTTCCAATTCGTTTTGGGTTAATTTGATCTTTCTAGTATTTTAACTTGGACACTTAAGATATTGATTTGAAATCTTTCCTTTTTTTCTAATATAAGTGTTTTACAGCTATAAATATTCCAATAAATATTGTTTTAGCTGTACTGAATAAATTTAGATGTTTTCTTTTTATTTATTTAAAAATAGTTTATATTTCCTTTGTGTTTTTCGTTTCCTCTTGGATTATTTAAGTGTGTTATTTAATCTCCAAATATCTGTGAATTTCCCAAATATTTTCCTGTTGTTAATTTTTAATTTAGTTTTTTGTGATCAAAGAGCATATTTTGTATCATTTTGATTCTTTCAAGTTTAGGAGGATTATTTTATGGCCTTGTTTAGAGTGTATCCCTCAGAATGTTTCATGTGATCTTGAAAAGAAAGTATATTGTGCTATTATTGGATGGATTATAGTATAGATGGCAGTGAGGTCAAAGTGGTTGATAATAGGTTCAAGTTTTTATATTATTTGAGGTTTTCTCCCTGTTTATTTTTGAGAGCAGGGTATTAAAATTTTATTGTCTAATTGCCTATTTCTTTCTTTTACTTTTCTAAAATTTTCATTCATTTATTCTGGAGCTATGTTGTTAGCTGCATATGTATTTATATTTACCCCATCTTCCAGATGTATTGACCTTTGTCAATATTTCCTGTCTTAAAGACTATGTTGTCTGATATTTATATAGCCACTGTAGCTCTCTCTTGGCTACTGTTTTGACAATATGTCTTTTTCTTTATTACTACTTGTTTGTGTCTTTGAGTCTAAAGGGTTTCTTTACAGAGAGCTTATAGTTGAATCATGCTTTTTTATCCAGTCTGACAATCACTGCCTTTTCATTGTAGGGAATTAATCCATTTATATGTAACTTAATTATTGATATCATAGGATTTACATCTGCCATATTGCTAGTTGGTTTTAATATGTCTCATGACTTTTTTGTCACCCTGTTTCTTCTTACCTATTATCTTTTGTATTTATAGATATATATAATATAAATAGTACTTCTAAATATAACAGTATATAAAATAGAATATATAATGTTAGCTATATAATTATATTATATATTTATGCATTATAATATATTAACATTAGATATATTAATGTAATCTATAATATATATTTAATATTAATACATAATATATCAAATATATATATCTAAAATATAAAATGGCAGGAAAGGAAATATCTAACTATAGTTAATATATTAGGATATGATCTATATATAATTAATATAATATTGATATGTATCTACATAATATATATCAAATGTGTGTACATATGTACATATATGTACATATGTATATGTTCATATACATATACAAACATGTACATTTACATATGTGTACATATGTACAAACACAAGCTGCATTGCCATTTGGATTAAATATGTCTCATCTCATGTCTTCTTGTATTTACATATACACATATAAGACATACACACACACACACACACACACACACACACACACACACACATATTTTAATTCCCCTGTTGATTCTCGGATACACTTTTAGTTATTTTCTATGGCTCACACAATCATTATTATAAAGCCTTGTGGATTTACTACCTCAGTCTGTTTTTTGTTGCTATAACAGAATACCACAGAGTAAGCACTTTATAAAGAAAGAAATGAATTTCTCACACTTCTGGAAGTTGAGAGGTCTGACATCAAGGTGATTACATCTTGCAAGGGCCTTCTTGCTATGTTATCCCATGGCAGTAGGCAAGAGGGTGAGAGAGGGCAAGAAAGAGTGAGAACCAAACTCACTTTTGTAACAAACTTGTTCTCTAATAAGAACCCACTCCCTAAAAAATGATATTAATCCATTCATGTCAGCAGAGCTCTCATACATCCCACCTCTCAACTCTGTTGCATTTGGGATCAAGTTTCCAACACATGAACTTTGGGGCACACATTCAAACCATAGCAAATAGTAACACATTTTTTATAAAATGTAGAAATCTTGTTCCGGTATAACTTCATTCTCCCTCCTTTATTTTTTTGGTCATATGTATTGTATCAATATATTTTATCAATCTGACAGTACTGAGTGATAATTATTGCTTTAAGCAATCTTGTTCCTTTTAAGGAAGTGGAGAGAAAATAACAAAACTTATACAGTCTTATATGTGCATACACGTGTTTACCATTTCAGGTCCTTTTTATTTCTTCTTATGGATTTGAGTTAATGTCTGATATTATTATTTCCAGCCTGAAAGAATTCCTATGGTATTTCTTATTAAGTGGGTCTTTGTTTATCTGGCTTCTTTTATCTTACTAAGGTGGATATTCTTTTTCAATATAAGCTGTGTGCTTATCGTTATACATTGTTTTAGATGCACCTCACAAACTTTGATATGCTTTACTTTCATTGAATATATTTTTTAGTTTTCCTTTTAATTTCATCTTTGTTATTTATTTAGAAGTGTGTTTAATTTCTAGATATGGGTTTTCCTAGGTATTTTTTATTATGATTTCCAGTTTAATCCTTTTGTGATCAGAGAATAATACTTGCATGATTTGATTCTTTTAAATATATTAAGAATTGTTTTATATCCCATCATATGGTCTATGTTAGTTTACTACCATGTGCTCTTAAAAAGAATGTGTGTTGTACAGTTGTTGAATGATGATCCAAAACATCAATTAGATCATCGTACTTAATAGTGTTGCCCAGATCTTCTATTTTCTTATTAATTTTATCTGATTTCTGTCAATTCATGAGAAATCACAATTGTTAAAATCTCCTACTCTGATTCTGGAATTTTCTATGGCACTCTGTCATTTTTTGTTTTTTTGTAACTTGAGGCTATATACGTAAGTGCATGTACATTGATAATTTTATATCTTTCTCATAAATTGGCATTTTGTCATACTAAAATATATTTTTTTCCTTGGGTATTACCTTTTCTCTTTTTCTCTTTGTCTTTATTGTATCTGATGTTAAAACAGCCATTCCAGTCTTTTAGTGCTTAATGTTTTCAGACATATATTTTTTTCTACCCATTTACTTTCAATATATCAACTTGACACACACACACACACACTATACACACACACACACACACACACACACAAATGTGTTTCTTATAGGCAACATGAAGTAGGTTCTTGCTTTTTAATCCACTATGGCAAGATTTTCTTCCTTTTTTAAAAACTGAAATGTTTGAACCATTAACACTTAATCTAATCTTTAATATGGTTGGATTTAGAGACACCATTTTATTACTTATTATTTTATGTAGGTTTTCTTCTTTCTTTTCTGTCTTTTAAAAATTTAAGGATTTTTAAATTTTTTATTTTAATATATTGATTGGTTATCAGTTTACATCTCTTTATTTTAAGTGGTTACTTTACAGATTTTAATATACATATTAACATATTACAATTAATATTGCACCACTTTATGTAAAATGTAAACCTTTATAACCATATCACTTTGTTTTCACAAGGATCTTCATTTTATAGTTGTCATATACATTACATCGATATACCTCAAAATCCTCATCAGACAATATTATAATTTGGCTTTAACAGTCATACATACTTTATGCTTAAAGAGACAGAGGCAATCATTTATATTTACACTGCTATTTACCGTTTCTATTGCTTTTTTTTTTAATTCCTAAATGTCCATGTTCTTCTCTGTAGGTTTTCCCTTCAGTATGAAGGAATTCCTTTACCATGTCTTATAAAGAAGGTCTTTCAGGTATACATTTTCTTAGTTTGCTTTTATCTGAAAATTTCTTTATTTCACCTTTATTTCTGAAGAATACTTTTACAGCAAATAGAATTTAGTTGACAATTCTTTATTCAGTATTTCAAAGATATTTAAAGAAAAAATGATAAAGAGAAATCTACCATCATTCAAATCATTCTTTCCCTACATATAATGTGATTTCTCTTTACTTGCTCTTAAAACTTTTTCTTTATATTTGGTTTTGACCCAATTGTAATATATTTAAGCATGATTTTCTCTGAATTTATTCAAGTTGGAATTTGCCAATCTTTAATCTATAAATATGTCTTTCACAGAATGTGGTTTTTGAATGTTACTGCTTCAAACATTTTTTTCTGCCCCAATCTCCCTTCCCTCTTCTTCTGAACTACAGTTACACATACAATGGGCCTCTGATACTGTTCAACATGATCCCCAGGCTCTGTCCACTTGTTAAAAATCTTTTCCCTCTGTTCTTAGGGCAGTTCCTATTGATATATCTTGAAGTTTGTTTACCTTTTCTTCTGTTCTCACCATTTTGTTATTGAGCCCACTTTATAATTTTTAATTACTTACATTTTTTAGGTTTAAGTTCACATTAATGAATGAACCATTGTGTAGTTCCTATTTCTCTGTTGATATTTCTATCAATCATTTCATGTGTGTAATTTACATACAGAATTACAAAACCCTTGTTAAAGTATTTGTCTAATACCTCCAGCATTTAGATCATCTCAGGCTTGGCATATTGTTTTAGCCTTTGCAATTTTATTGCTTTTGCTGCTGCTGCTGCTTGTTTCATTTTTGTATTGAAAATTTTGGGTTGTACCCTAGACATCATGAACGACATGCCCAGGGTACATACAATCTTGTGAATATCCTCCAGAGAATGTTGATGTTTTATTTTTACCAAGTGCTCCACTTAGTTAGGTTTAGATTGTAAGTGAAATGGTTCAATTAGGTTAATCCTCCAAATCTTTGCTATACTATTTAAGTTTGTCTCATATGTGAACACTTTAGAGATTAGTCAGACTTTTGTGCAGGTCTTTCAATTCAGTTCTCCAGTCCTTTATCACTTTAGTTATTCCACATGCTTACCTCTCGGGGACTGGGCTGAAAGGCTTACATGTGCATTCAAATATGTTTTCAGTTGCATGAGCTTTAGCTAAACTAGTATGTGTCTATACTACATGTATAACTCAAGGCTTAGGCTAAAACTTATATGTGTATACTCACAGAATGAGATGATCCTCTTCTCTCCCTTTCAGCATCCCCCCTCAATAATCTGTGACCTTCAGTGATCCCTTTCTCTGGTTCCTGTGGCCAGAAAGATGGTGTTTCTCTCAGATTTTAGCTGAAGGCTTCACCCCTGCTGCCAGGCTGCTCATGACTTGGCATAAGAGAGGTAATGCATGGCAGAAAGAGAAAAAAAAAAGTGCCAGGAAACTTAGCTCTATGTAGTTGCTTCTCCAAATTTTGGCTCCACTGTACCTGTTTTGTTTACTTTTCAAAGTCTTCAGGTAGTTGTTTCTGCATTTTGTCCAGAGACATTAGTTGTAATTAATTACTGGAAGGAATGGACTAAAGTGGGCTACATCATCATGCTGGTGTAGGAGCATCTTTGACCCCCTTCCTCCCCCTGCACCACCACACAGAAGGTTTCAAATAAGAGAAGTTAGTTGCTTGCTATGTGGAAAATGATATGACAACAGAGTTGTTGTTGCTGAATTATTTAGTCTAAATTATTGCTGAAGGTGACCTGAACTAAGGGAGTGTTACTAGAATAGAAAACAAAAGTAGATTATGAGTGAGAATTGACAGAACAATAGGAATGATGGGATGTGATAGGTGGCAGAGAGGAGGAGTCACTGATGAAGGCCTGGTTTTGATTTAGTTTCCCATATATTTGGCAGTGTCCTTCATTAGAATAGTGAGAAGATGAGAGAGAATTTGGGAGATGGGAAATTTGGGAAATAAGATTTTCAATCTGTACATGTTAAGTTTGCGGTTTCCATGGGAAATCATGGTAGTGATGTTTCATGAGCAGTTTATAGAATCACTAGCATGAAACGGTTGCTCACACTTACAGTGAAAATTTTAAATCCACCTTCATGATCCAATCACCTCCCACCAGGGCCCTCCTCCAACATTGGGCACTACAATTCTACATGAGATTTGGATGGGGGCACAGACCCTCTCAGTCAGAGAAACCCTGAAGCTAACACCAAAAGTGGCCTCTTACTTCATGGATGTTCTGAGTAAGAGATCAGTGGAAGATTAGCCAAAGACTTCAAGAAGGCTATCTTGTTTCACTGTACTTCCTTTTAAGTGTCAAGGGAGAAATACATAGGTGAAATCTGGAGTGTTAAATCTAGGAAAAACACAGCATAGTGGTTAAAGGTGCAGACTCGGGAACTGGCTTCACTGAGTTCAAATCCTAGCTTCCACACAAAATACTTTTTGGGTTTTGTGGCCTTTGACAAGTTAATTTACATCTCTATGACATATTTTCAGTACTAGTGTAAAAAAGAAATAATTATACCTAATAATATAATTGGTAAATGTGGTGAAGATCATAGAATTTTAAATAGCAAAGTACTTATTACAGTGCCTGATTTTTGCTAAGTGTTATCTGATTAATAATGCTGGTGTTGCTGTCAGTAACAGTATTAGAAGTAGAATTATTAGGTAACCATTATGTTGAACCATATGAAATGAAAACTTTTTGGATAAAAATGAGATAAAATATAGGCAATTTCTTGTGATCAGCTTCATTCATGTACATATTCTTGGTGTTAACCACTGAGAAGAGAAATTCGGAAACTTCAGGTTACTGCTGATTTCTTACTCTGGAGAAGGGTATCTGTCATGGTTTGGCTCCATGTCCGCACCTAAATCTCGCCTCAAATTGTAATCCCCACGTGTTGGGGGTGGGACCAAGTGGGAGGTGACTGGATCATGGGGCCAGTTTCCCCATGCTTTTCTCATGATAGTGAGTGAGTTCTCATGATATCTGATGGCTTAAAAGTTAGTGGCAGGTCCCCCCGCCCACCTGCCACCATGTAAGATGTGATTTGCTTCCCCTTGACCTTCTGCCATGATTGCAAGTTTCCTGAGGCCTCTCCAGCCATGCAGAACTGTGAGTCAATTACACCTATTTTCTTTATAAATTACCCAGTCTCAGGTAGTTCTTTATAGCAGTGTGAATACAGACTAATACATACAATCTCTAATAATACAAATTCAATGACCACAGAGCATGAAAGGCATGGTCGGTCAGGTTCCTGGGAGATAACAGATAGAGACTTGTGTACAGATAGAAGTCTTGTATCACCCACTAGGTGATAAAAAAAGTCTGTAATCTTTGTGAGGTTCCAATGGAAGAAAAGATCTTTGCAGCAGACTTAGGCTGTGATGTGAGCAGCCCTGCCACTGCCATGTGATCTGGCAGATAAATGATATTAGATAGATCTGTGGTTGGAAAAGATGTCAAAGGGACAGCAAGAAAAGATATCTCTGCCCTTTTAGCACTATCATCAGAAGGAGATAAAATAGAGAAGAACAAGTTCAGTAACCATCTGGGTGCCTCTTCTATACTTGTGCCTAATTCATGGTAAATGAGCAACTGCAGCCACCATAGCCTGGGAAGTGCGTGGTGACTGTGGGCATGCAATCCTTCAGAAATGAGACTCTTGGTCACCCTAACACCCCACCACACCAGAAGCTACCTAGACCTGCAAAGGGGCCAGCTTAAGATGAGGGAGATCTAGAATGGCCAGTAGGAAAAGGGCATGATGAGTAAGTAGTGTTATAGCCTCATGACCAGCAATCATGGTGGGGACTGCAGTGTGTCCTATCAACCTCTTCTTATGTTTCCTCAGGAAAAGAAGCAGCCAGAATTTGTAAGACTCTGAGCCCCAAACTTACATGAAGCAACTGGATTCAAGTACAGCAAGGGGTGGACTAAGATGGATGCTGTGAGATGCCCACCACATCCCCCAGCACTGAGGCTCCCATACTTCCCTCGCCAGTTTAAGTACTGGTGACTCAGAGCTGGAGTTGAGAGCCTCTCTCCTCCTGGTGAGTTTCCTATATGAAAGTGTGTCACCTCACCCAAGTTCATGTGTCCTTCCTTGAGTAACCCACATGAAACACCTGATCTATGTAAAAAGCCTAGTCCCTTACTCCCCTAGGGGACAATGCAATGGGACCATTCTAGCCCAGCTCAGACACAGGTTATGAATACACCACAGTCTGATTTCTCCTTCTATCCAATTCTGTTTTCCTCCATCCCAAGAAAAATATAGATCCTGAAAGCACACCTTAGAAAACTCCCAAGCCACAATGTCTGACTCAGAGCCACCTCGGGAACCTGACATGTGACATACTATTTAGCTCTGAATAAGCACTCAATTCTTCTTAGCTATCATTTTTTAATTGATCAAGCTGGAGCTGATGGGGTCCAACCAGGAAATAACTTTTTTCTCTCTACTACTTGTTCTGAAGACTAACTAATGCATTCACTCATAGATAAAACATCAGGCAGGCCTTTAGACCTTCTAATTCTCTTTAGTAACATAAACCATCTTATCAACCATAAGTAAAATGGCTATCGGGTCCTCTGACCTCCTTAGGTGGCCTTCTTGGGTGGTGTTTTTTGTTAGTTTTTGTTTTTGTTTGGTTTGTGGTTTGTTTTTGTTTTCATAAAATTCCAGAAAACTTCTCCTAAAGGGCCTACACTTCATGTTTGAGAAACCCACACTATCATAGTATTCTACAGAAGTCACAGAATATCCTTGCCTTTGCTTTCAGACGTCTCCAGGTGGTGATGAGACATCATCAAATCCTAAGAAACAATACACCTGAAGGTTTTTCACTCACTGCATCAAAGATAAGAAAAATATTTCTCTCCACTGCCTAAAGGTATGTTCCTTCTTTGCCTCATCAACCTCCTCTCTTACAGGCTGGAGATCTGTTATGAAAGATGCTGGGAGGATGAGTTTTATCACATCCTGATGTGGTAGCTCAGCTCTCCCCCTTAGGCTGGTAGAGTTCTTAGAACATTATATTTTTGTCAACAACTGAGGCCCTGGCCCAAAAGGAGATTTTTAAAAATCCCTCATTAACATCCCATTATAATTATTATTAACAGTAATTACATGTAAGGGCAAATGCCACTCTTGTTATTTACTTGAAAATTAATTATGTAAAAAATTGTTAGCAAATAATTTCCCCATATGGTTTTTTGTACTGGATGTATAATACAATGTAGATTGAAAGTGAATTATTTCTTACAACATAAAGAGTAGATAAAAATCTGTAGATTGAAAGTGAATTATTTCTTACAACATAAAGAGTAGATAAAAATCTGCTTTCACTGACTGGCAGTTTTGGAATTTGCAATCTCTGTCTTTGTCTCTGTCTCTCTGTCTTTTTCACACACATATACACACACACAAACACACAACTAGTTCATTTGTTTCATAAACATTTTCATTTGCTTCTAAATTATGAGCTACAGGATGTTACTGGCAGACACATTTCCACAAACAAAATATTATGGATGCAGACAGATTATTATATTATCAATAAATCAAAGGATAATTAAAACAGACTAAATGGAGTATTTTTGCTATATTTTTTGGACCCTTGGGTTTTGAATCACTACCTACATTTCACTCTAGTTCTTGCAAACTATGATGGAATGAATACAGCTTGAACAATCGATTGAAGCTCATTGAACAATTATATTTTCACACTTCTTATTAACTTATATATTTACATTACTGTTTTAGTGTTTCTTTAATCAATAATACTTTTTCTCATCAATAATTTATAGACATAAAGGAAATAAGTCTAAGAATAAAAATAATTTGCCTGTACACTATAACCACTGAAGACATGGATATGTGATTGACAGTCCATAAGAAGCATTATCTGAGACCACAAACTCCAGAAATATTTGACTTTCACGTCACTGTTGTAGGTTCTCAAAACATTCCATTTTTAAATGGGTAATATTTTGATACTGTAGTTATTGATTTAAAGAAGACATTAAAAGACCCTACTACCGTTTTAAAGGTGAGAAGTATTTGGAGACTTTTGATGGACGCCTGAGACAAGGTGGTGAAGATGAAGGGGAACCATTGAAGGAATTTCCACTAGAATGAGGCATTATCAGATTTGCCACAATGTGGTTAATGGATGAGAGACTAGGGTAGGGAGACAGGGTGGCCTGGAAGATGGAAGAAGAATTAAAAGTTCGTTTCAACAGTCTAAAAAAGAAATGGTAATGACCTGAACTAGGATTGTAACAGGATTTAGAGAACTGGATAGACTTTGAACAAAATGCGGAAGGAAAACTTTACCTTTGGAAATTCCTTGCTTGTGGAGGGTAGGGTGAAGAAGAGGACAAAGATGATGTGAAAGTCTGTTTTGGGTCACAAATTAGATATGGTGTCACTGAGATAAGGATGACAGTAAGAAAAATAGAAATAGGATTTTGTAGGGAAAGTAAACTTCAACTTGCAAGATTTTCAGTTTGGGGAATTTGTGGTTAATTTAAGAAGCTGTTTCACCTGAGGTCATTTCCAGAGAATTCTGGAGAGAACTGATGATCTTGGTTAGTATAGACAGATTATAATATTATCAGTAAATCAAAGGATAATTAAAACAGAATAAATGGAGTATTTTTCACTATTTTTTTTTGTAACCTTGGGCTTTGAATCACTACCTACATTCTAGTTTATGCAAACTGTGATGAAATGAACACAGCTTGAACAATGTATTAAAGCTCATTGAATAATTATATTTTCACACTGATTATTAACTTTTATATTTACATCACTATTTTAGTCTTCCTTTCTTTCATCAATAGTACTTTCCCTCATCAGTAATTTATAGACATAAAGGAAATAAGTCTAAGAATGAAAATAATTTGCTTGTGCACTATAAGCACTGAAGTAAGACATGGAGTCTTACTTCATGACTATTATGTGTTGACGGCATCATCATATAAGGTACTCATCATCAACTACTGGTTACCATTCTCTAAACATCGTACTCATCTGATAGATTAACTCACGGGTTGTGACTTAAGCATTAAATTCTGTCAGGATTACATGTGTTCATTATATATCCCAAGTAATAGACAAAACAATAAAAATTAACATAAACCTTAAAAGATTCATTACCTGTATCATCTTGCATCTCATGAAATATGATCCATGTCACTAACTTCTGTTAAAAGAACTTCTTAAGACTAACTTTTTAAGATCTTTCATAAACTCTTTAAGCTCTTATAAAAATTCTTCGTTTATTCTAAACTGAGCCAGTTAACAAAAATGAATAAAAGTGAAAATTTGGAGAAAATTTTGTGATGAGAACAAACTCTAGAGCTCAGTGGCTTCTCGCATTTTTCTAGCCCTTTCAAGTAAGGCTGATGCTCTTGCTAAATATAAAATCCTATATTAATTTTCCATATTTTACACTACTGCATAACTTCCACAATCAGTAGAGTACTGGATAATTTAAAACACTAAAATATGCCATTTTTCTCATGCTGATAAACCAAAGAAAAATCCACTGATAGAGATTATAACAGTGTGAAGAACTTGACAGGGAGATCAGAACCGAGGAAATAGCATGTTAATGACATTCAGTATTCTCCCTGTGTCAAGTCATCAGCATTTTTATTGCCACTATTTCTCAGCATACACTATTAGAATTTATTGAGTCAATCTGTCTCCATCACCTGTGTTATAATATATTTTATTCAATAAGATATGGAATAATATTTATCTTTCAACTCCTATGACTGGCTTTCAGGACAATAACCGCTTATCAACCAAGCATTACAAGAATAGGAGAAGTTGTACGTTTTAATATCTGATCCGAGGGTTGTCATTTTAGCATCTGCACATTTGGTATTAAGAAGGGTGCAGACTTCAACCCAAGAAATCACTCAGATTCCAAAGTTATGACAAATGATGGCATCAAATTTTGTTTTACATCAGTAACAAGGTGAAGCATACTGCATGAAGTTGGGGAAGGAAAAGACTTGAGCCTGAAGTCAATTCTGCAAGACAGTTATACCAGATTCTCTATATCAGAAATAAGAGTTAAGCTCACGACGGAGCTCATTCATCTCATAAAAAAAAATAGGAAGGGAAAATGATTTTTTGTAATGTCTCAAATAGCCCTCATTTAAAATTGAGACAGAAATGAATCTGTAAGTTATGTCTTCAAGTTGTCTGTCTGAATCTGGGGCATTCAGGGAAGCACATTGTGTCTGATTTTCCGTGTCAGCCACTTGGAAGGAAAACTAGACTGTTGATGGCTGCGTGGTTCTTTGGAGCATGCCTGTAGGTTTCTGTCATCCACTCAATAGAGTTAACCAAGTTCCCAACTTTCTGCACTGTTCAGCTCCCTGTTGATCTGTCACCTCAGGTAATTTTGAGAAAAGAAAGAACTGAGTCTTTTATTCCCCTGTGTGCTTTGATAAACATTTATTTCATATCTGCTTTTTTCCAGCTTTTTCCTCAGAAACCCCATGTCAATGTGTGACAAAGAGGTGTCACAGCAGTGACATGATTGAGTTGGTATTTGGTGGTTTCACCTCAGAAACGAAGGGGTCCAGAGAACTCCTGCTGGTAAAAAGCACTAATTCATCTGCTGTTAGCTTTACTCACCAGGAAGTCCCCTCTCCCAGTCAGAGAGCATAGAAGTGCACAGAAACTACTTTCTGTCAGGCAGATTATTGCTCGATTGTGTCAACTATTGCCGACCTGCATGAGTGAGTCAGGCAGCAGGTAAAATACAGAAATATTCACCTTCCAACAAGATGTTGAGTTGTCATCTCAATACGTGTCCTGGTGGCACCATGTGTGCCCAAGGAAGCCATCTTTGCCACTCTCTGCCTCCTGTTTTTGTTTTTTTTACTGTAGCCTCAGTTTTCTTACAATTATACAAATTTTAAAAGTCAACTTTCTGTGCCCCGACCCACATGTGCTTACTTATTTATTCCATATTAGAAGAAAGTGAAAAAAATGTAGATGTAGAAATCATAGTATTTGAATTTGAATCCCAGTTGAGTTATTTACTGGCTGTTTCATCTTAAGTGGACTCCCTCTGAGCTACATTCTCTTTGTCATTAATGCCTGCCTTTAAGGGCCCCGTGGTAAAGCTAAATGAAATCATATATATAAAGGAACCACCTCTCTGTGTGACTCATAAGTAGGTGCACTTGCTTTCCTCAGGGGGCACAAAATGAAACAACTAAACTTTCTTTTGTTATCCTCTCAAAAGAAAACAGGCAAGAGTGTTGCTTGTTGGTTCATTTATTTACTTATTACTGCACAGGAAGAGGGAGGCAGGAAGGAGGAAGTGTGGTCAGGAGAGATCATGCATTAACCCCATTGAGAATTGCTCTAAGTATGTGTTTTGTGTATCCTACTTATATCTTCTTAGTGTCCCCATTTTAAAAGCACAGCCTTTCTTTACTTTGCCACTGCGCAAGACGATAACAATAAGATTAAAAGGAGTGTATCTGGTTTAAGATTTGTCTTTAAGCTTTACTGAAGCCAAAAGAAGGTGTTATGTTCCTGGCTTAGCGGGAGAGTGCTTGGCACAGGAAACCTCAGCCTCAAATCCTTGGCTGTCCTCCATAGATTTGTGGTTGCTTTGTTGTGTGTGTGTGTACTTTTGCGTATTGGAGGAGAAGGGGAGGTGCTAAAATTGGGGTGTGACTTTGGGGAAAATGGAGTGGAGATATCTGATAAAGAGATGTGTGGGTTTGGATGAGTTCCCAATTTTTGTGATCTAGCTTCAGGACTAGACAGTCTTATGTACAAATGTTAGCTCTACCAATTGGGGCAGGTATTACTGTGCTAAGTGCATCAACCACAAGGCACTTGACTTATCTGTTGCGGGGGAGAAGAATATCTATCTCATGGAAACTAAATGAGCAAATATATGTAAGGTACATGGAGCAGTGACTGTTCATTGCTCATTACATGTTTGTTTCTTTTTTAAAATATGGCTTCTTTCCTTATATACTGATAGAATTGAATGAAGAAGAATGACACTGTGACATCTCTTCTTACAAAAATGTTGATCAATGAGATAGCCACTTTAGACCTTAAGCTTTCTCATAGACAATCTATCTCAAAACTTCTCTTTCATTAAATAAAACTACACTTCCCTGAACCATATGTCCTGATTAGATGTTCAAATGATATGGTTCTCTGAAACCCACATGCCACCCTTTATTGTATATGAAAATGAACAATCCAATTAATCATCAAGACTGAAGCCAGCTCCTAATCACTCAGATGCCCCTAATGGAATGGTAGGTTATTGAATATTTATTTAATGAATTATTGATAACCTACAAAATGCCAGACACTGTTCTTGGTGCTGGGGATACAGAAATAAATAAGATGTGCAAAGTCCCTGAACTTCAGTGCTCACAGGACAATGATGGAGCCATACAAACCATCAAATACCTGCATGAAGTGGTATCTGGTCCTGATGAAATTCTCAGAAGAAAACCAAGGCAAGATACTGGGATAGAAAGTAAAAGAGGGAAAGGTCTACTATAGATAGGAAGAATCAAGGAAGTCCTCTTCTAAGAGGAAATGTATCTGAGATCTTAATGAAGTGAAGGAGAAATCCAGGCAACGATCTGGAGGAACAATATTTCAGAAAGAGAGAACAAACCAACCTGATATAGAAGAAGAGAAAACTAATACAAAGAACACTGTGGTTGGGGCTTGAGAGTGCCAACATATGAGGAAGAGAAATGAGACAGGTAGGATATGTATTAGTATATTCTTACACTGCTATAAAGAACTACCTGAGACTGGGTGATTTATGAAGAAAAGAGGCTTAATTGACTCACAGTTTCACAGGCCTAACAGGAAGCAGGCCTCAGGAAACTTACAGTCATGGCTGATGGCAAAGGGGAATCAAATACCTTCTTCACATGGCAGCAGGAGAGAGAGTGAAGGGGGATGTGCCACACACTGTTAAACTGTCAGATTTCATGAGAACTCACTATCACAAGAACAGCAAGGGGGAAATTGGCCCCCGTGATCTAATCACCTACCACCAGGCCCCCCCCACAAATTTGACATGAGATTTGGGTGGAAACACAAATTCAAACTATATCAAGAGATAATCAGGAACCAGAGAGAGTCAGGCAATATAGAGTGGGCTGAACAATGTGGATTTTATCCCAAGTGCAAGATCAAGCTCTTGCCAGGTTTAGAACCTGAGATTGCTGTTATCTCTTTTATATTTTACCAAAATTACTCTGGCCACTCGGAATTGACTGTTAGCAAACAGTGATGTACAGATTTCTGCTGTAAGCATTGTTTAGTCCATGCAGTGTGACTCAGTGGTGAGCATGGATTGTGCAGCCCACTCCTCACTGTTGAACTGACTCTAGGCAAGGCACCAAACTTGGAGCCTTAGTGTTCACAAACGTAAATTGGGAGGAAGTTGACCCACCCTCAGGACTCTTCTGAGACAGTAATAAAGGGCAAATGTGAAATGCTTGGCGATGTGCCTGGAAAATAATAAGTGCTCAAAAGTGTTCATTCCTCCTTGCTCCTCATCTAATGACTCTTCAATTATTCAATTACTTAAGGATAGTTAGCTATTACCATGAGCAAGGTGCTTTGGTCATTACAGAGGGTATGGGATCTCATGTCTCCCCTCAGAGGACTCTCAGCCCATGGAAAAGTAGCAGGGCAGATAGATCATGGTTAGCCAACCGCAATAATTGCTAATGTCAAATGATGAATGGAGTGAGTTCCAGTTTCAGGGAAATTCAATGGAAAGACAATAAACACAGTGGAGTTGCCAGGAATGCCTTCCGAACCCCTGCACAGCTCAGGGCAGTGATTGAGGAAAGGGCAGTTGAGTATCAACATTAGCCACATGTCATCAACAAAAGATACTTAGTTAACAGAGAAAGTATTACTTTGGCAATGGTAGAAAATAATGGAAATATATGATAACTCGAGGCTGGGGAGGCCCTGGGATACTGAGTAAAGATATTTTCTTTTGTTTTGAGGCAGATTCTCTCTTTGTCACCCAGGCTGGAGTGCAATGGCAAAGTCTCAGCTTAGTGCAACCCCTGCCTCCCAGGTTCAGGTGATTCTCCTGCCTCAGCCTCCCAAGTAGCTGGGACTAATAGCATGTGCCACCATACCCAGCTAATTTTTTGTAGTTTTAGTAGACATGGGGTTTTACTAGGTTGTCCAGGCTGGTCACAAACTCCTGACCTCGTGATCCACCTGCCTCAGCTTCCCAAAGTGCTGGGATTACAGGCATAAGCCACCGCGCCCAGCCAGTGCATCTTTATACTCCATGACCTGCAGTTACCAACACTGAAAACAATTATCTTGAGTTAGAAACCACTCCATCTCTATGTTGCCCAGCTGAGAAGAAGGGACTGATTGCCCTCAGATACCCCAATATAAGGGAATACCATTACTAGTGATGTCTCTGTGTGAACAAACACATCTCTCATTCTGCAACCCTTTAGTTAGACAGG
Source organism: Cebus imitator (assembly GCF_001604975.1). Classification (NCBI taxonomy): domain Eukaryota; kingdom Metazoa; phylum Chordata; class Mammalia; order Primates; family Cebidae; genus Cebus; species Cebus imitator. Next base: position 6,024,418 of record NW_016107334.1, read on the forward strand.
GAGGAGTCATACACAAGGGGTTGTATAGTCAGAGAAGATGAGGGAGTAGAGACGTTAGAAAAGCATGTAAAGAGAAGAGCAGAATGTGCTGCCCAACCCTCAGTGGCATTTAGTAAACCACCTTGCAAATACACAGCCATGGAACCTCATGATGAATTTTTAACACAGTAAATCATTGTCATGTATCAGTGGTGAAGAGAATAGCCAAAAGATTCTTTGTTTAATTTCTTTAATGTCTATTACACATCACTAGGTCAAAAACATGCTTTCTTCTAACACGAATTGCAGAAGGCTGTGTGCTTCTGGACTGACAACCACCTATTAATAGGTGTCTGGAAAATCCATTTTCTGTTATATTTATTAATAAATCTTAGTAAAGCATGCATTATAAAGAAATGCAATGTCTTAGCTAAAGAAATCAATAATGCTTTTAAACACAAACTCATTAGTATTAAAGATTATTCCCATTTTTCATTATATTGAGAAAGAAAATGATAATCATATCAATGCATGTCATCCATTGAACTAACATGATGTTAAATGTATTGTCTAAAAAATTTAAATGCTCTATACAAATCAGATATTATTTATTTACTACTCCTCCTCCTAGCAATTCTTCCCCCACATAGATACAATACTTTCCAAAGGGTATTTGAGACAGTGTATAAAATATACATACAGTGCACTGAGAGAAAAATAGATAAATCAAGAAATCAGAGAATTATGAATTACTATTAAAAACAGCATGTCATATAAGTGAGAAAAGGAACAATTAATACATCATCTTCTTTAGAAGTAGTGTCTTTTCATCCTATAATCTAAAAGTACTCTATAGATACGATACTATTAATAGTCCCATTTTATTTGCCCAAATAATTCACTTTTGAAAAGATTAATATTAACGAAATATCAGGTAAAACTTGAGATGACTGTAGAAATAAGAAATATTCTGAAAAATAGTTTTCAGAATATCTTGTAGGTCATTTAATCATGATATTTACACCGAGTGCAGGTAAGCAAGTATTAATAATAATACTTGATGACAACAAAGTCAATGGAATATAGTTTGTGCATGCCGATCCAGAGCCCCAGTTATATTCACATATGTTCACATGGATTCACACATCTACATATGCTTATGTTTCAGTATGCGTAGCTTTATGTTTACTTGCTTTGTGTAGAGAGACAAAGATTTTCCCAGAAGGCAACTACAGAAGGAGACTATCATCACATTTCTTAGTTCTCGTGGTGTGCAAGCCAGTACTGCTCCAAGACAACCACATGAGTGGCTTTTTGCCAAAGCAGGATTTGAGCATTGTGTGGCTGCTACTTGTCCTTACCTGTGACCATACCCCAAGGTAATTGTAACAAGTCCTGGATTCCTTACAGGTAAAAGTGTGGGGTGGAAACAGCAGTCTCCATGTACTCAAGCCACTTAGGGAGAAGAACTAGGAGTGTGGAAATTGTGCTAATGCATATAAGGAATGCATATCTACAAAGTGACCCAATGCCACCCACTGCTCATTCATCCAATCAAAGAATACAATCCACAGAAATCCCTCAAGAAAGCAAAGTATAATTTCTTTAAAGCATCCTAAAAGTTTAGTGGTAGATTTGGCCTTAGTGGTGAATAAATATTTAAATATTTATTACAGAGTATTGCTATATTTTCCCCTCTTTTTCCAGTTGATCTTCAAAGGAGCATATTTCATTAACAAACCATAGATATAAAATATGAAATCAAGATCACCTACTGCAGAGAAGAAGCCAAACATCACTAAAAAGAATTAGTTTCTTTCACTGTCTAGAAATTTTTCATGGAAGACCTTGGCTGGCCTTTTGATATTAAAACTTCCTAACAAGTATTACACAGGAGTTTTAAATTAGAACTTGCTGTCACAGAGACAGTTATAAACTCTTAAATATGTCCTTTCAATACTAAGCTCCTGTAAAGTAGGCACATGGCCACAGCCAAGAGGCTCCCTGACAAGTAGCAGGGTGAGATCACAGAGATGTTTGCAAGCTGCCTGCAAGGCTCTGCAGGTGTCCCTGTGTTGTATGTGTCTGTGCATAAGTGTGTGTGTGTGCTCAAAATAAGCTACACATTTCTGCTTCTCAAATCAGATATTTCCTTCCAATGAAAACTTCTAATAAAAATGCACATCGTATTTTGTAATGATATCTGCCAACTGAAGAGGGCTGTTCAAACTCACATTTTATGCATTGGACTAATTTAATGTTGTGTTTTCTCAAGTAGCAAGAACTTAAAACGTCATTCTATCCTATGATTATAGATAGTAGAGACTCATAATTTTACATGCTGTATAAGTTATGGATCATCCTTTAAGAATGGGTTTTTTATTATTTCTTTATCACTCTCTTTTTACAAAACAGAAAATTAATATGTGAGGTCAATGGCACATCATAGAATTAGAGTGGGGATGGGGGCAAGAGAAAAAAAATTTAACTTTTCACTTCTTTTATTCCATGTGTTATTTTGTTTATGTGACATTTTCCAACAGCAAAAGTCTCCTCCAAGGGCTTGTTCTGGAGGATGCATAATGGACTTTGCTTTTTCCTATCTGACCAGTAGAGCCCGTAATTAGTACTTAATTATAGTTTATATGGCCACTTTGACCAGAAAGAAAAGAGTAGCTTTTTTTACAGTCAATGAAGTATTTAAAGCTATTCCCAGGCTGAGGATGAGTTTATTAAACGCTTGGGTAAGCAATAATAAACTTACATTGATTGGGAAACTCAATTCATTTCTTTCATGTGCTGCTTACGAAAAAAAATCAGGTGGGATTGAAAATAGGAACGTTGTTCAAATATACTAACAGTACCCAATTCTCTGCAAGGCCAACAGACTAAGGAAATGTAATCCCTCCCTTTAAGAAAAACTGACTCTCCAAAAACATGAGATATTCCTACATCATGCTGACTTTGACAAAAAAAGGTGGACACAGCTTAGATTATAAAATAATAGGTAATAAGTCTTGAGATTCAGGCCTGGGCTCAGCACTTTACCTGTGGATAAAGGTTAAGTAAATTGCCCAAGGTCAGAGAAAAAGAATTCAAATCAAGGGAGTTAGTTATATCTTACAACAGGATCACTTAAACTCTGAGTTTCTAAATTTACCTTCTTCAGACTATGTAAAGAAGGATGCTGCTTGTGTGAAAGTTAGCTTTTTATTGTTACATTTTAAAAACTTAATTTATTCTTGGATGGCCTTTCTTCCAAAATGAAACCTTGCTGGGAGACAGCATGCCCTTCTCTCTATAGAAGCTGAAGAGACTGGCTGCTCATTTTCCCATCTTCCCCTGTTGTAAGGGGACAAGCATGTGCTCTAGGGCCAGCCAGTAGCATCCTGGGACATGAGTCGGGGCTAATGATGCTCACAGGTGGAGCAGAGGACTGTTCCTTTTGGCAGCAGCAGATGCAGCAGCAGCAACATCAAATTACCCAGGTGTAGAGGGAGCTGAGGTGCCAGAAATGGTGTGGAGGTGACAGAAGTCACAGCCAGGAAGGTTTACTAATGGTGGGCAATGTGCTATAGTTTCTGTGTTCATCAGGGCAAGAGTGATGTGCTTATAAGCCTGGTCCTGACTGCTGCCCCCTTTCTTTTAGCCTCTGTTTTCTGTGCCTGCCTCTCCATTCTTCTCATTTCTCTGGTGGCTCAAAAAAAAAAAAATGTGTTTCCTATTTAAACCCACTAGAGTTGGTTTGTTGCTTGCAACTGAGATACCTGGTAAACACTAGGTAGTAAGATGATGTGTTCGTCTATTTCAGCATTCAACAAAATAATTGAGTTTGTTATATTTTGCAGAACAAGATGAATTTTAATACTTTGAGTTTGAAGAGTGACGTTTAAAGTTTCGTCATTTCTGCACCACATCTGACCCTTAGCAATCCAGCTCAAGGCATGTATGGATAAAGGCAAGCACTCTAAGCCCCCTCCTTTTGAGCCTGCCCACCCTCTGACAAAGGTAAGAGAAGGATGTCAACATTGTCATGCTTTGTAGTCCTCTCCTGGGTGAACTAAAGGAGAAACTCTGCTTGGGCAGAGAGTTAGAATGAAAATGGAACTGGATAACATAAAATACAAACCACCTCCTTCTACTTCCTTTCTTAACTCTAATTTTTTTTAGTACCAAAAATAATCACCACCACTGCCTCTACAATACTCCCTCATTCATTCATTGCTGCATTTTATTCTTGGCCTTGGAAGAGCCATGGTCTTGCCTGCTTAACAGGAAATGTGGGAGCAGACAGCAGTCAAACAATCCCACAAATATACAGTATCACATGGTTCCACGGGTTATGAAGGAAAAGCTGTGGGGAGTTTGACTATTTATGATGGGAGGGGGATCTCATCTAAAATGGAATGTCCTGAAAGAATTTCCTGAAGAAATTGCATAGAAATGAGAGGTTATTTAGGTATTATTGATAGTTCATTAGGTAGCAATTAATAACTATTAATTATTAATAATTGCTGCCATAATAAATTGCTACAAACTTAGTGACTGAAACAATACATATGTCTTATATCTCCAGAGGTCAGAGTTGGAAATAAGTCACACTGGGCTAAAATCAAGGTATGAACAGGACCAGTTCCTTCTTAAGATTCTAAGGACAATTCATTCCCTTGCCTTTTCCTGTGTCTGAGGCCAGGTGGGTTCCTTGGCTCATGGCTCCTTCCTCCATCTTCAAAGCCAGAAGTGGAGTATTGGCTCTCTTTTCTGACCTCTGCTTCCAGGCTTACATCTTCTGTCTCTCATTCTGATCCTGCTGCCTCCTTCTCATAAGAATCCTTGTGATTACATTGGGCCCACCTGGAGAATCCAGGATAATCTCCTACTCTCAAAACTCTTAACTTAATCACATCTGCAGAGTTCCTTTCAGCATGTATGGTAACATATCCACAGGTTCCAGAGGTCAGGAGGCAGATGGGGGCATTCCGGGGAAAGGGAATAGCCTGTGCTAAGGCACTGAGACAGGCTGGGGCATGGTGCATTTCAGCAATGAAAGAAAGTCAAGTGGAGAAAATTGGGAGGAATGTGTCATCAAAGAGGTTAACGGCTGGGCACGGTGGCTCACGCCTGTAATCCCAGCACTTTCGGAGGCCAAAGCAGGCAGATCACAAGGTCAAGAGATCCAGACCATCCTGGCCAACATGGTGAAACCCCGTCTCTACTAAAAATACAAAAATTAGCTGGGTGTGGTGGCACGTGCCTGTAATCCCAGCTACTCTGGAGGCTGAGGCAGGAAAATCACTTGAACCCAGGAGGGAGAGGTTGCAATGAGCCGAGATCGTGCCAGTCATTGCACTCCAACCTGGATGACAGAAAAAGACTCCGTCTCAAAAAAAAAAAAAAAAAAAGGTTAACAGGAAACAAAAATACACCAGTTGGCACACGGTCAATGTTCACCATCTTCCAAGGTCCCTATGAATTTTGTAGAGAATATTTTTCTGATCACCTTTGGTTTTGACTTCCTTGATTATATGAATTAATTCAGTTTAAGCATTATTTCACCTTTCTGTGCATGTGCCACTGTACCTTTGGTGCTTATGCATTTAGAAAACTTTGCTATACATTTTTGTTTGTTCATTTTTAGTATGTGAAGAGGTCATTGGGAGGTATATGTTTGAATAACAAAATAATAACATCAATTCAATATTTAAATTGTTACAATTCTGAGCTTCTTCCCATAAGTCTCAGGAAACCCATTCTTCTCTAGATATCCTCAAAGAATCATTCCAGGGATATTTACTCAATTTAAAAAAGAAGATACTAGTGACTCTGGCATTGGCAAGAAGCACAGTTAGTCTTCCAAAAGAATCCATTCTGTGTTGCAACTGACTCACGGTGTTGCCCAAAATCCACTTGTTACTCACTGTTGCCATCCCCACAGTAGTTTCTCAGAGCAATGGATCTGGAAAGGTTGACTCCAGTCATTGTCGTGGGTCTCTTGTTTAATACCCTAATAGCACATCTGTTAGATACTTCCTCCTTCAAGCACTCTCTTCCACTGGTTTCTTCCGCTGGTAAAACAGTGCTCTTCTGGTGTGCTCTGAGCCCTCGCATCCTCTTCAACTCAGCTGTGACGTGTTAAGGGACCTCAAAACTCAGCCCAAAACCTTTAACTCTTTCCTTTGTACATAACATCTTGTATACTGATTGCTTAAGTCATACTTCAGCTCAAATATCCCTTTGAGGCTTAGACCCAAAACTCATCTTCACCAGGATGTCCACCATGTCCTTGAATGTGCCTCAGCTCTTTACAAAGTCCCTTTTCAAACCTGACTCTCTTCATAATCCTATTTTATCAACCATCCATCTAATTGGGTGGCTCAGGAATTTGATTGTCCTTCTTAATTTCTTTTTTTCACTAATGTCTATCTCTTGTCTATTACCAAGACGTGTTGATTCTGTTGATTCCACCACCTACCTAGTCTCTTTAAAATCACTCATTTTTCACCTTCACTGCTATTGTAGCCCATACTCTCTTTCACTAGGACTACAAAAAGCCTTCCATTTCCCCAGGACCTTTGCACATGCCATTCTTATCACTTAAATTTTCAATCTCAGCTCTAGCATCATATCCTTAAGAAAGATGTAGTTGACATATCCATCTGAATTAGCTTCTTTTATTATGCGTATTTGTGAGTCTTTATTCTTTGTCTCACATTATTTAGTGTAAAGTTTAGATTTATTTAAACAATAATTTATTTAATATCTATCTTTCCCACTAGGCTATAACTTGCATAAAGGTAAGACTCTATTTTGTTCATTAGTATGCCCAGCAGCTTTCACAGACTTAGACATATAATGATACATATAATCATATGTTTTGTTAATGAATAAATAAATTAGTAGCTTGGCTCATCATAATAACATTTAACATAAGTGAAGGATCAACAAACTTTTTGTAGAGACCAGACAGATAGTAAATATTTCAGGCTTTGTGGTCTTTACAGTCTTTGTGGCAATAATTCACTATGCCGTCATAGTGAGAAAAGAGCTACAGATAACCTGTAAACAAAGGGCATGGCTGTGTCCCAATAAACTGTATTAACAAAAACAGACTGCAGGCTGGATTTGGCCCAAGGGCTTAGTTGGCTGATCCCTAATCCAGGCTACTGAGTTTTTAAATAACTCCATGTAAAGAACATCACATTGTTCTTTTGGACTCTGCTCACACCTTTGACAAGGATTAGAGATTTCTCCAATTCACATTACTAAATAGTACTTTCAGCATCTTCATCTTAATAACAAATGCATTTAAATTTTAGAGGCTCTCACAACTTTCTTGTAGACAAATGAGTGGATGTTCACTTTTATTTTCACCAAATGGCCATACCTGGTGGTTTCCTAAACCAACCGAAGTCAATAGTGAGGGCATGGAGGGTTTTACCTTAGGTAACTAAAGTAGTAGCTACTCCTAAATGACACTAATCTAGTGGAAAATAGTTTTTCAGTAACATTAGTGTTCGTGAATGACTGCTCCCTCCCATCTCGGTGAGTGTGAATTGAATTTCCCCACTCCGTGGCCAAATGTCTTGCTTTGGCCAGTGTGTTTCAGTGTCAGTTCTCAATTTCAATCCAATGCTTTAAGAGATTGTGCTGCTTTGCTCTTGCCCATGATGGGCACCAATGTTCTAGATAGAGATAGATCTGTCATTCTTGGACCCAAAGAGAAGACAACTTGGAGTACAATTGTAGCCTAAAAATATGACTATCTAATAGAAGTAAGAAATACATTTTTTGTTGTTATAGCCATTGATTTTATGGAGTAAATAGCTACTGTGTCTTGCCATAGCCTGTACTGACCAACAAATTGGAAACCTCCTGTGTGAGTCCATTTGAGCTACTATAAAGGAATACCTGAGGCTGGGTAATTTATAAAAGAAAGAGGTTTTTAATTGGCTCGTGGTTCTGCAGAATGTACCTGCAGAACCACGAGCCAATTAAAAACGTCTTTCTTTTTACATGGTGCTGACATCTGCTCAGCTTCTGTAGAAGCCTCAGGAAGCTTTTACTCATGACAGAGGCTAAGCAGGAGCAGTTAGTCACATGACAAGAAAAGGCACGAGAGAGACAGGGAGGTGCCACACACTTTTATACAACCAGATCTCAGATGAACTCAGAGCAAGAACTCACTCATGACCAAGGGGATGATGCAAAGCCATTCATAAAGTATCCATCCCCATGAGCCTGTTGTGTCTGTAACACTGGGAACTCCATTTCAACATGAGGTTTGGAAGGAACAAATATTCAAACCATGTTACCTCCCTACTCAAACATAAAACATCACATTTAGAAAAGTCATTGTTGTTGAGGCATAAGTGTATTCTACACTGATTTGAGACGGCCTCCTAATTATAGCCAGCAATCATATGATGAGATTAAATGGAACTGACGAACAGATCACATAACTAAGGGGAAAAAACATGTTTTGTGAAAACACACTTTAAAAATTGAACCTAGGCTGGACCCGGTGGCTCACACCTATAATCCCAGCACTTTGGGAAGCTGAGGCAGGTAGATCACTTGAGGTCAGAAGATCAAGACTGGCCTGGGCAACATGGTGAAACCCTGTTTCTACTAAAAATACAAAAAATTAGCCAGACGTAGTGGCATGTACTTGTAATCCCAGCTATTTGGGAGGCTGAGGCAGGAGAATTGCTTGAACCCCAGAGGCAGAGGTTACAGTGAGCCTAGATTGCACCATTGCACTCCAGCCTGGGAGACAAAGCGAGACTGTGTCTCAAAAAAAAAAAACAAAACCTACCTTAAATTATCTTACAGTCTTTCATAAAGTATAGATTTGCAGGTTTTCCTAAAAATCTCAGGATATCTGGCACTTAACATATAGCAAGGAAGGGCTGAAGGTGGGTTTTGACTGCCCCTTTAAACAACGCAACTACTATCCAGTTTGCCACAGCACTTTCCATTCTTATGATAAGTGCAAATGCCCTCCACCAACTTCCCGTGAGCCTCCGCTTACCATCTACCATGCCAGGCTTTATATCTGCTGGGCACCAGGTCTGTAAACTTAATCAGGAGACTCTTGAGACTGGTCACTCTGCCTTATTTATTTTTGCACCCTCAGCCCTGAGCACAGTGCTTGGAATGTAAGACTTGTTTGATGTATGCTGACTGTATACATAACCGCAAATGAACTTCTATAACTAGAAGCTTCCATAGAATTAAAACCTTAATAATCAAGTAGGCTTCAGATTTACTTTGAAGTGATAAGCATATCAATCCATATAAATATTAATTAAACCCAAACAAATATGGAAGAGACTATGTGTATAAGATGAGGTAAACAGAACAGGGAGGCTGGCGAGGTCAAAGGAATACATATATGATATTGGCACATTCTGAAACCTTCAGGGTATCTTCTGATGCTCCATTGAACTTCAAAGGTTTTTAAAAAGCAAAAAATTTAAGGATATTTTCATTCCTGGTATTTAGTATCACTTAGCATGAGACTCTTGCTCCAAGCCCAGAATAGTATGTATGGTTCATCCAAATCTTAGGAAGAGAGAATAAAATTTGATGTCTGTGAGCTCAGAACTTTAATATTAATCACAAAAGCTATATCCTTTTCCCAAACCTGTTGTATTTCATTTCTCCATCCTTCCCTCTCCCCATCCTCCTCCTTGGTCCATTACACTTTATTCTCTTCTTGGGGGTGGGTGGCAGAGGGAGAGGTAATTCATGCTGCATTTTCAGACTGTGTGCAGAATGTGCCTCCCTTCAAGGTGAACAGCACTGAGTGAAAGTCTTCATTTAAGGGGAGAGAATAGGATCAACAGTAGGCAAAAAAATTTATACACACAGGTCAGTAGAACTGTGGCCAAAATGGATTAAGTACAAATAGATTATTTTGATGTAGCATTTGTTTACTTTCTGACATAATTAAGAATAAATATGAAGACATGCACAAGATTCTGGATTTCAAAATTGGAAGACTGTGGTTATGTGGGTTTTTTCATTCACAATTTTATTTATAAAATGAAGTGATGGAGTTAGGCTAAATTATTCTGTTAAATTAAGAAATATATAAGCAGTCATTTTAATTATATTTTATTTTCATTGTATACTTAATTTATCTACCACTATTACCACTTGCAACATTTTATAAAGAACTGCTCTTAAATAGATCTCTACATTCAACTTTATTCTATTCAGTAGTGTTATCATACATCTGCATTATGCATAGCTTTGCAACAGGAGATTCACAGTATCTTGTAAAGAAAAAATAAACTCAGTGAAAGGAACTTGCCCAGGGTGCCTGTACTTTACTCATAGGTGATTTTCTATTGTCCATTATCATTTATATCTAATATGAACCATTCTGCACTGCTCGCCTCTAATCCCCATGCTTGTTAAGGAGCTTAAGAGGAGAATCAGTTGATTTCAAGGCCTTTTGGAGTTCAAGGGCAAAGTGATTATTTCCTTAAAGGAAAAAAGATCATGGACTCATCACAATTTCCAAAGTTCAGCTCTTTTTTGTTTCACTAATTAGAAGCCAAACCAAATGCATATCTGGAAGCTTGTATACAAGCGATCAGCCCTTTGCCCTGGGACCAATTACAGAAAAGTGTCTTTTACACATTACTGTCTGTGAATATCTAGTGTTCATACAAGCTGTCATGTTTCACCATGAGCCATGCTAAAACCATATAATCACATAGTTGAAGAGCTAATGATATGTTTGTTCTTCTCACTTTAATTTACAAACATAACTGCACTCCTATGCCTATAGCTTATCTGTAGCTTAAACAGGAATTTATGTAAATATACATATATGTAGACATGTTAAAGGGTACTATTTAATCAGCAAGTGAGATCATGCCCTTCTATCTCAAAATTATGTTTCTATGTCTAATTCTGTCCATAGCAATATATATATATATATATATATATATTTACAAAATGATAGCAACAGTTGTTTGTATTTATAGAGAGATTGATTTGGATATCTACTTGAAATGTGTACTCTTTTCCTATACATTTTAGAGAGCTATTAATAACACTCATTATATATATATATATATATATATATATATATATATATGCACCCCTTTTCCAGTGTATTAGTCTGGGTTCTTCAGAGATTTACTATATGAAATGGGTTCGCATAATTATGGAAGCTAAGAAGTTCAAGGTTGGCAACCAATAGGCTGTAAACTCTGGAGAGCTGGTGGTGCAAGTTCCAGTCCAAGTCTGAGACCAAAGGTGGAAAGACTGATGTCCCAACTAAAGACAGAGAGAAATAATTTTTTTCTCTCTCAGCATTTTATCCTATTCAGGTGTTCAAAGGATTGGAGAAGGCTCACCCATAGGAGAGGCCAGTCTGCTTTATTCATTCTACCCATTCAAATGTTCACTTCATCCAGAAACACCATCATAGATACATCCTAAAATAATGCTTAGCCAAGTATCCAGGTACCCCATGTCCAAATCAAGTTGACAAATAAAGGTAACCATCCCACCACCAACACTATGCTAATCAGAGTCTTCATATTTATCACATTCTGGTGGTCCAATAATGAGTAATATAAGTAAGTCATTATTTAAAAAGACTTAAATCTTGTTAGAGCTTTGGAAATTTGAGCCAAATGAAATAACTGCCCCTTAAGAACAAAACAATGGTACCATCTTCACATAGAGTAAATTCTGTGGAATGAACACAGCTCTTTTACAAAGATGTCACTTCAAAACCTATCAAGGATTTATATTAAATGGCACCTGCATTTATCAACAATTCTACATTATATTACTGTCATCAAAACAGAGAATGAAAGAGTAGTTATAAGAGACTGGGAAGGGGATAGGGAAATAGAGGATGAGGAGAGGCTGATCAATAGGTAGAAAGCTGTATTCAGATGGAAGGAATAAATTCTGGTATTCTGTTGCACAGTAGGGTGACTGTGGTTGGCAATACAATATGGCATACTACAAAGCAGCTTACAAGAGGCTTTTGAATGTTCTCACTGCAAGGGAATGATAAATGCATGGGGTGATGGATTCACTAACTACCTTGTCTTAGTCCATTTTTGTTGCTATAAAGGAATAGCTGAGGCTGGATAATTTACAAAGAAAAGAGGTTTATTTAGCTCGTGGTTCTGCACAAGAAGTATGGCACCAACATCTACTTTTGAGGAGGGCTCAGAAAGCTTCCAATCATGGTAGAAGTTGAAGGGGAGGCTGCCAAATGGAGAGAGAGAGAGAGAGAGCGCACGAGAGAGAGGAAGTACCGGGCTCTTTTCAAAAACTATTTCTCAAGGTAACAAGAGTGAGAATTCACTCCTTTAAGAATGGCACCAAGCCATTCATGAGGAATCTGTCCCCATGACCCAAACACCTACCACCAAGCCCTACCTCCAACATTGGGGATCAAATTTTAACATAAGACGTAGGAGCAATAAACCCTTGCCAAACTACAGCATATCCTGAGGGGATTATTACATAACAGCGATATGTATCAAAATATCAAACCATATTCCATATATATGTGCAATTACAATGTAACAATTTTAAAAATAAAAATTTTAATTCAACTTTTTAGAAAGTGCCACCTAATTGTGGCATTACAAGTGACTGTTCTGAGTATTATTAATGATTAAGCAGGGAGACACTCTACTCACCAAACAATTTTCTGTCTCCTTCACTAGAGAGACTGCATGATTATAGTTGATAAAGAAAAAAAAAAAAACCTCTCCTATCAATTGCTATGGCTAAAAAGTAGTTAATCTTTAAAGAGAAGAAAAAATCTTTAGTCAATGGCACACAAGTAAAAGCCATACCTTCCTAAAAGTGTCAAACAAGCATTCCAAGTCTATTAACTTCCCTTGATAATTGTGGTATATATCTCTGTCCATGCAACTTTAAGGCACTCTACCCTACAAGAGTTTGGCTAGAGTTACTAATATTTTCTTACTTCCATACGGCAATGTCCATGTTTGCAAAATTAAATGTTACTTATAAGAATCACATTCTGGCTTGTATTTTACATAGTCAGATCCTGGGTCTGCTATTGTTTTAAACAATAAAATGTCTAATTAAGTAAGTCATACCTTGTGGTGCTAATTGCTAGGGAATGCCAGATGAAATGAAAAGTGGTTAATTCTAAGTAGACAGAACTAGAAAGGCTTTTGTGAGATAGTTGTATTTGATCTGGACCTCTAAGAATGAAGAGTTTTGCTTGCAGAAAAATACACATAACATTAAAAGATCCATTTTCATGACATTAATTACATAGATATGATTTTGAAAAGTTTTGAAGTCCAGGAATGGAGCACCTGCACACCACAAAAGAAAAGTTTGAAAGCACATGAATATTCTTTATGAATGGCTGGGTATGGAAAGTTTGGAGAATATTAGGTGACATGGATAGTTCGATTTTCATACCAAAAACATTGGAATTTATTTTGCAGACTATGAAGAAACAAATGGAATTTTTATAGGATTTGAAGGTATGAAACTAGAAAAGGATAGTCATCTTCTTAATTAGGGAAAATTAGATGGAATTGGAGATATATGAAAGCAAAGAAGATAAGATACTTAATAATACTGCAAATGGCCAGATAAGTAAAGTTTTAAAAAAGGCAATAGACGTGATGAATATAATGGCAATGCCATGGCACATTAAATATGGAAGGCAGTTAAGGAAGGAAGGCCGGAGTAAACAAGATTTCAAAATATTACAGAATTCAGCATGTTGGGAACTGAATCAAAACTGAAACATCAAGGAAACCTAGACAAAAAGTAGTTTCAAAAATAAAAGAGTTTCAAGAGAATTATGGCCGTCAATACTGTCAAATTCTTAAGAGAGTTCAAGTGAGCTGAGTAGCCTCACCATCATTTTATATAACAAAAACAAAAACATAGTTTCATTGAGTATTGTGACATTCATCTGGACCAGAAGCTTCCCAAACCTAAGGCTTTGAACTTTGAAAATGGGAAGAATGACACTATTTGGAAGTCCATAAGTAGGTCTAATTTAATAAAAGTCAAGGTAAAATAAGATATTGTAGTCAGTTCAGAAATTACAGGGTTAGTCAACATGGAAAAATGTATGTCACACTTTACAAATTCTTTCAAATGGCCCATAAATTCAGCATTAAGATAAACTAAATATACAATATTGGATACAGAATTTGGTAACAAATATCAAAGTGAAAATATTTTTAAATCACCACTCAAATCATGACAACCATCACTGATGTAGAAATAAGACATAGACTCAGAAATCAATTACAGAAGATATTTAAAAATGTTTCAGGAAATTAGAAAACAATACCAAAAATGTGCAAACCAATAGGAAATATCATATAACATCTTATCAAAAATAACAAACAATAAAAATTAAGAAAATAGGATCCCAGTAAGATTTCCTAATTTAATATATGCATATTATAACTGCATTTAAATAAGTAACTTCCAACTTAGAATTTTATATCCAGTAAAAACCATCCTTTTAAAATAAAAGAGAAATATAAAAATTTTAAGAAAAATATTAAGAGGATTTATTGTCAGCATGCTTGCACAAAAGGGGGTGCTGAAAGATGTTTTTAGACCGAAGAACTCATGTAAAACGATAGACCAGAGATCCAGAAAACAATGAAAAGCACAGATAGATACATATTAATATCCACTGTAAGAAAAGTGATAATAATGTCTTATTGTGTTTGTATATCTAGAATTGAAATAAATTTCAACAAAATTATGCTAATGTAATTTTTTTTTTCTTACAGACAGGGGCTCACTCTGTAACTCAGGCTAAGCTATCATGCACAATCATGGCTCAAACTTCTGGACTCAAGTGGTCCTCCCACCTCAGCCTCCCTTGTAGCTAGTACTATAAGTATGCACTATTATGCCCAGCTAATTTTAAAAAAAATTGTAGATACAGGGATCTCACTATGTTGCCCAGGCTAGTCCTGAATCTCCTGCCTTAGCCTTTGAAAGCACTAATATTATAGGCTTAACTATCTTGCTGTGACTAAACAGAGAATCAGAGTACCAACTAGTACATCTTTGCTAATATAAAAAACACATGCTCTGATCTCTAGGCTAACCACTAATAATATAGTGAAATGATATATCACTTTCAACATGATAGGAAAGAAATTAGAAAATGAAAATACTTTATAAGATGAAATATATACAGATAGAAAAAAGAAACAGAGAGCATCAGGAAAATATCAGAAGTTATATAGAATATAAATGTACAAAGTGCTTCACATTTAAAAAGAAAACTGTTTCTGACAGTATTAAAAAATCTCATCTAAGTGATATGTGATTTATCTATATTCTATCAAATATTAAAAAGTTGAAAATGAGAATGGAGAAAGACATACTATGAAAATACTAACCAAAAAGTGGAAAAAATACTCATTCACCTATATTAATAGAAGGCAGTGAACTTTAAGGGAAGAAAATTTAAGCAGCATAATCATAATAGGTTCAATTTATCAATAATTCAATCTAGAACACGTCTAATAACAGAGCCTCAAAATATATAGAAAAGATTCAAGAATAAAAAGACAATTCCATAATTCTAGTGGAAGATTTTAAAATACAATTGTCAGTAACTAAAATCAACCAAAACTAAAAATCAGTATGCAAACTAAAAAATTATTATGGATATAAAAATTCCTAATAACAATACCCACAAAATTGACCTCATGGAATTTTGTAGAACCAATTCTGCACACCCCATACCTGCAGTATACATATTTTTGAGTATATATGAAACATTTCTAAAGACCATAAAGATGATCAACACAAATTTCCAAGAACTAAAATCATGCAAAGAATATAATCTTACCTGCAATATAATTTTTCTAGAAATTGATAACAGAGAACTAGAAAACACACTTATGTTTGAGAAATTTAAAATGACTATTTATAACTAACCCACAGGTTAGAGAAGAAATAACGTAGAATTTAGAAAATATTTTCAACTGAAAGAAAATTTTTAAAATATTATATACTCAACATGCAATGAAAGCTGCTACCCAATGTGATAGCTATAACCCAGAACACATATATTAGAAAAGAAAGAAGCTGAAAGTCAATCATCTCAAAAATTTAGAGGGGAAAAAAGCTGGCAAATTGAGCCCAAAGAAAGAAAAAGGATGAGAACAATGTACAAAAATTATTAGATTAGATAAAACTACTATAAAATGGAGAAGACCAACAAAGCCAAAGTATGTCATCTGGATACACTAAAAAGAAATTGAGAGAATTAGAGTAAGATTAATGAAAATAAAAGAAATAAGTGAGAGTGTGTAGAAATGATCAATGTCAGAAAAGGGAGACATCATTACAGATGTTTTACACTTTTAAAAGAACACAGGAAATATTATGAACATTTATTCTAATAATCTCTAAAACTTAAAATTACTCAAATTTTTTTAAATAACCAGATGAACATGAGAAGAAATGAAAAAACCTAATCTGTAAATAAATGGCATTTCACAAAAAGAAAAGGAAAGATGAAGGAATAAGAAGAAGGGAAGGTACGAGAGGCTAGGGCAGAATAAATGTCAAGATCCAGATGGCTTTACTGTTGAACTGATTTTAGGGAAGAAATTCTGCCAGTTCTACTTATGCTGTTACACAGAAGAGTGAAAGAGAAACTTATTCTCCAACACATTTTCTTGAGGACAGCATAGGCCTTGTTACCAAAATTTGATTAAAAGAACATAAAATTACAGTACCTAAATGTAAAAATTTTGGAAAACTAAATATAGCAAAATAGGAGCATGATGATTCACAGTAACTAATTTGAGTTTAATTTAGTTATTCAAAGTAGCTTTAATATTTTTAAAAATTCATTGTGTTCCAGGAACAGAAAACCAAATACCGCATGTTCTCACTCATAAGTGGGAGTTGAACAATGAGAATACATGAGCACAGAGAGGGGAACATTGCATTCTGGGGCCTGTTGGGAGCTGAGGGGCAAGGGGAAGGTAGAACATTAGGACAAATATCTAATGCATGCGAGGCTTAAAACCTAGATGACAGGTTGATAGGTATAGCAAACCACCGTGGCACATGTATACCTATGTTAAAAACCTGCAAGTTTGGCACATGTATCCCAGAACTTAAAGTCAAACTGAAAAAAAAAATCATGTGTTCACAACATTAATCAAATAAAAGAGAAAAATTGTAGGCATATCTCATCAGATGCAGAAACAACATCTAGAAACTACTTAAATATGTATCAATAGTAAAGTAGATAAAAAAATCATTGTGGGCCGGGCGCGGTGGCTCACACCTGTAATCCCAGCACTTTGGGAGGCCGAGGCGGGTGGATCACGAGGTCAAGAGATCGAGACCATCCTGGTCAACTTGGTGAAACCCCGTCTCTACTAAAAATACAAAAACATTAGCTGGGCATGGTGGCGCGTGCCTGTAATCCCAGCTACTCAGGAGGCTGAGGCAGGAGAATGGCCTGAACCCAGGAGGCAGATGTTGCGGTGAGCCGAGATCGCACCATTGCACTCCAGCCTGGGTAACAAGAGCGAAACTCCATCTCAAAAAAAAAAAAAAAATCATTGTGGTTTATTAATACATTGGAACATTACTCATCAACCAAAAATAAACTAATTGAAATTACACATATGTGAGGAATAAGTCAAACAAAGATAATGCTGATTAAAAGAACCCAGATACAAAAAAACTAAATGCTATTTGATTCCATTTATAAAAGTGAAAAAATAATTAAACCACAGTATTTAGGATACTTGCTTAGGTGGTAAAGCTTTAAAGACAAATAAAACTATGATTATATAAGCATCAAGATAATAATTACTTTTGGAAAGCGCAATAGGAATAGAAATTCAGAAGGGACAGCTTCTGGGATGTTGACCATGTTCTATTTCTGGACATGGGTGGTAACTTTTTAGTTGTTCGTTTTTTAATAGCCGTAGAGCTGCATACCTATGTTTGGTATAATTTTCTGCACAATTTTTACCTATATTTTATTTTTAAAAGTTTTTGCCAATTATATTCCTCTCACAAAAGTAAGATACATAGTATCAAATATGCATATCTCAAATGTGAAACTGACATTTAAAGCATTCTAGTAATTCATGTTCGCAAATGCAAAACAGCACTTTTTGATCATCCTTTATAATTTGCTAACATCTCAATTAAGTGCTAAATCACTTTTGAGATGTATTAAGAAGTAAAACGTATATCCAATAGGAAGTCATATCCCTATGTAAGACAGTATTATTATTCTGGACATTTCATAGTTTAGGAAACAATTATCTTAGTCATTGAAATGTACCAAAAAATTTTGCTCAGGCTACAACTTTGAGAATCTATGCTTGAAGCATGGAACAGATAAAGACATAGCTGATAATCTATAGTTAAATTATACTTGAGTCTATTAATTTAATTGTTAAAACAACAAAAAGAAAATTGTATGGAATGTATACCACTCTTAATCTAACTGGATATGCAAATACTTTATGAAGCACGCCATTTATGAGTTACATTGTCACTTTAGATCTATTAAAACTAACATGTTTCTCAAAGGCAGAACCTGTGCATCAGTTTGCATTAGTTTTCTTTTCTTTTCTTGTTTTTGTTTTTGTTTTTTGAGACAGAGTCTTGCTCTGTCACTCAGGCTGTAGGGCAGCGGTGCAATCTCAGCTCACTGCAGCCTCCACCTCCCTGGTTCAAGCAATTCTCCTGCCTCAGCCTCCTGAGTAGCTGGGATTACAGGCACCCACCACCATGCCTGGCTAATTGTTGTATTTTTAGTAGTGACAGGGTTTCACCATGTTGGCCAGGCTGGTCTTGAACTCCTGACCTCAAGTGACTGCCTGCCTCAGCCTCCCAAACTGCTAGAATTACAGACGTGAGCCAACATGCCCAGCCCATTACTTTTATTTTATTACCTCTAAAAGCACCAGCCCTAGATACATGTTAGCTTGATGTACACTTGATTTTGAACAAACTAAATCATAGGCAAATTTGGGTAAGAAAGAATACTTAGGAAATACTGAGAGAAGTCAGGAAAGTCATAGATGAAAAGTGTAGCCTAGAGGAAAAGGCAGGACCATCCTAGGAAAACTCTAGAAAACAAGGCTGGAAAATATGATAGGACTCGAGAAGAGCTGATCAAAAATAGAGCTGACCCTGTCAGCTAGTGGACAGTAGCAACATAGAGTTCCACTAGAAATCACACATTTCAGAAATACTTAATCTATGATTTATTTTGCAAAATTAACTTTAAAGGGGATGGGGAATGAAAGAAGAAAAGAAAAAAAAACAGACAAATAAGAACATAAAAGAGAGAACTGAGTGGAATCTTAAGGAGTGACATGGTATTAGTGAGGATGACCACAGGAGGCCAATACACTGAGGAACAGAAACAGATATAAAATTACTTTGACTGAGGCCAGGCGCGGTGGCTCACACCTGTAATCCCAGCACTTTGGGAGGCCGACGCAGGTGAATTACGAGATCAGGATTTTGAGACCTGCCTGACCAACATGGTGAAACCAAAAAAAAAAAAAAAAAAAAAAAAATTAGCAGGACATGGTGGTGTGTGCCTATAATCCCAGCTACTCAGGAGGCCGAGGCAGAATTGCTTGAACCCGGGAGGCAGAGGTTGCTGAGATTGCACCATTGCACTGCAGCCTGGGTGACAGAGCAAGACTCCGTCTCAGAAAAAAAATTATTTTGACTGAAACTAGTTAATCAGTTAATTCTGCACATGCATAATGATTTTTAACATTTTATGTTTTGAAAAGTTCCATTTCACTTCCACATTTTCAGGGGGTTGGGAATACATGGCATCCATATAATTAAATTAATTCATTTGACCTCTTTTATTCATTTTTGTACCAATACTTTTAGAAACATGAAGACACAAATCTGACCAACTTCTATAAGCCAACAGAACTTTTTCCCCCTTCGTGAATAGAAAGATGGTTTAAAGTGGCTCCCTGGCAGGAATAGATCACGTTTTTGAAAACAGCACAGGGGAACCTCGAAGCAGTACAGGTCAAATCATGTCATGGCCGGCCTTCCAAGCAATCTGTTCCCTCAGCAGAGAGATTAGGGACGCACTTGGTCAAGGGGCAGCAGAGGGCACTCCAGGCCAGAACAGGTTAAGTTGTGGTCACTTTATCTCTTGTTGTTGACGCAAAGTCCCGAGGCCATGGCCCAGGGTTTTCCTGCAGAAATGTGTTTACAAGCAGGTCAAGGACTTGTAGACAGATAACCATTAGCAAAACAACTTTTCTATTGACAACAGAGCAAAGAAAGGTGTGTTTGCAGATGAATTATCATTTGCTTCTTAAAGGAAAAAAAAAAAGTTCAATGAAATCACTAAATCCCAGCTTTCTTACCCCCAAGACTAAAATTTCTCAGGAGTATAAGGAGAGTTGCTTCTTGCTTTTTCTCACAATTGCACTCACATCTTGCCAACTGCAAATTAATCTGTAATGACACTTTCTAGCCTTGGCTAATATCTACAAATTATCCATTTGGGTCTTCTAAAGATGAAGAAATTATTTTATACCTGAGTTAGAAAGAAAATTGGATGAATATCGAAATAGCATGAAAATCTTTAAATCTCTCAGGCAAATTTTGGGAGTGCCTTATTGCTGGGGAAAGTAAATTTTCAAAAATCAGCTGAAACTTCCTGATTTGAATCTCTGTCCGATGACTTTTGGGCTGAAGATATTTTTTTGTGAAATACTAAATTTGTAAGCACTAAAGACAGAAATAAGAAATAGTCCGCTGAGACATGAGGAGGGAAAGCAAAACAAAACAAATCAAAAACTATAATAAATAAGTAAAAGACTTAAAGTGTATCAGAAACAACAGGAATGAGAAGCTTCACTAATGAACATGTTTTAAGCTTTGAAAACTGTAGGCTATTTCAGCTTGCCATGTGATGTAACTCTTGCATAGAAGCTGGGGGGAAAAAAAGCTTCTCATGGCATGTCTAGTCTTATGCTAAAGAAGGGCACTCACATTTTCACTAAAGGAGAAAAATCTGAACTTGGGAATCTGCACATGGGTAAATATGAGCTGTCTCATTAGAAAGATACTTCTCAATTAGTTTTCTTTTCATCCCTCTTTCTTTCGGCTCTCAGCCTGCTTATGCTCACCCACACAGACGCACAGAGTCCTGCACTTGCGAAGGGTCAGAAAGGTTCCTTCGGATTTCTCTCCATAGAAGTCCTGACAATGTGGCATGTGCAGTCTCGACAATGACATGCCACTCAAAATCCCTCCCTTCAGATTGTCCCTCCCTTTAAAGGAGACAGCTAACGTGAATGAAACACTTTTTTCTCCCTGGGGACGTCTGACTTGCTTTTATTAACCCAGATACAAAGTGCCACTCAGAGGCCTCGGACAGTAGAATTCTTTTTTCTCTTAACTAGCAATTCATTTGACCCTCAAGAATAGTATGAAAGCTCCATGGCTCTCTATATTTCTTATTTATTTTATGTTCCCACTGCTCCATGAAGCATTCTTATAAAAATATTGCCGTGTACCATAAAGTCTTCATATTAAAAGGACGTTTTAAATGGTTTCATCTTAACATGATTCTGTCACTCAAATTGGAGAACTTTATGCTAGTTCTTTTCCAAGCTGTTAAAGATTAGCTTGATGTAGATAAGGCTATTCCCCAAACTCATTATCTGTCTTCCAAATGCACCTTAAGGACTCCTTAATAAAGTCAAGGTTACGTGAAGAGTATTTTACTGAAAATCAGTGAATGACTATTAATAAATCTGCATTACAGATGAGTTATTTTGTCTCTGTCTCTCATCTTTACAATAGATGATCCTTTTTTATTAGTTTTTTTTTACAATAAGGCTATTTCTTACTATTTCTTAATCTTACATCATCAATGATTCAGTGATCATACTGGAGGGAAGTAGCTACAAAATATTTCTGGCTGGTGTATAATTAAATGTAGGCCATGCATTCTGCTGTGTACATTAACAGATATCTTTGACCTCTATATCACCCCCAAATTAAAACTCCTCCATACCCGATCTCTGCTCCATTAAAATACTAGCATGTTAAATACACACACACACTTTCACTCACACACACACAGTCACTCTTACACACACACTCACACATACATGCAAACACACATACGCATATCTCTTTCCAAAATGAGAATGTGAATAGCTCCCATCTGACCATGATGTTTCTAGTCCTGCTAAAACAAAATTCCAGCCCCTATAATTAATGTAGCAGATGTTTCTCTGGCTCTTACAGGTCCAAAGGCACAAGATAGTTGCAAACTTGGTGATTCTATCATTGTCCATACCCTTAAATAACTGGAGCTCCACCCCGATGTTTCCCCGCCCCCCAACTATTTATTCTTTCATTAAATCTTCACCTTCACCACCATACACAGCAAATATCACATGCTGCTTGCATAACAATCCCTTTTTTTATTTTAGAATCAGGGTTTCTAACTCCTGCACCTTCTCCTCCTTTTTACATCAAACTCAAGATACCAGTCTAATTTGGAATATGGCTTTATTAATTTATAATAAGACAACAGCAAATACAGCCCATAACATAATATTTGTTCCTAGTGGAATTTTTACTAATTTGCTTTTATCACCTACAGCAAAGCTGTAAGCAAATCTTTTAATGTTTTCTGAATAATAAAGAAATTTTTTCATCAGTTGCTCCTTTTAAACAAACCTGAGCTGTATTCAGATCTTTTTGTTGGAAATTTTTACTGGAGATCTTCCAAGCTCTGGATTTCAAAGAGTGATTTTCTCACCTTTCCAATGTAAGTCAGATTAAAATACAGTGTATGTGAATTATCTCTATTTACTGATATTGTTGGCTCAAACCAAAATCGCAAACTGCACACCTATACTCAGAGTAATAGTGGTGTAGGGAGGTGAACAAGATAATGGAACATTTAGAGACTGCACAATCTTGACTTCTGGGAGTTATATTGGTCACATAATCATGTTGCTAAGATTGCACCTCCACACTCTTAAATCTGAGTAAATGGAATGGTTTTTCCCTAGACCACACCTTCTCGATAGAGAGGCTCATCTACTGTTTAATGCCTTCCTAGTTGCCTGAGTTCTACCCTTTAATGCCCAAGATCATCAACAGCTATTTCAATGGGAGGGGACAAATCTGGCTTCATGTTATATGAGAAGGGACAAACTGAAAATTAATCTCTTCAAGTATCTTCAGTTCCATTCTTCCCCAAACATTCGGTATGTTTTGGTTCTGTGACTGCAATGAAGGAGGCTATTCTTGCCCTGTGCTGTATCCAGTGTGACACAGTGGAGACTAGAGACCAAAGAGCCCAAGACCAAGGCAAGAGCAATCCAGTGGTGTCACTGCTTCCTGTCAATGGCAGCATTTGCAGCAATTTCCAAGGGTGTGGTTGAGCATAGATACTCCAGATATTCACCATGCAGCTCATTTCAGTGATGGTGGGACTTTTAGTTCTGATTAAGAAATTAATAACTCCTGGGGAAAAAAAAGGTTTAAAAGACAGAAGTTGCAGATAAACTTATAACTGAAAGCTCTTAAAATATTTTTATGTCCTGTGAAAGAGAATCATAAAAACAGCACATGAAATAAAGAAAATATCAATGACATTTTATATACGTTAAATTAGTAATAATGGGCACTGCATATCTTAACTTCCAATGGCCATCCTTCACTGGATATAAATTTTCAGTATCTTCCTCTGGCTCCTGTGTCACCGAGAGACTTGGAAATTTGTTTTATCTTTTATTAGGTTGGTGCAAAAGTAGTTGCAGCTTTGCCATTACTTTCAATACCAAAATGTACTTTTTAAAAAATTGACCATCATACATACACTCAATGTCATGCTGATTTTATGACTCAACATTATTGGCTTCCAACTAGTGAGTTACAATGTGAATGCTGAGACCAATCCTCAAGTGTGTGCTTTTCTGCCAGGGCTCATGTCTGGCTCCTTGATCCATTTTTGCACCGCCAAATGAGGTTTAGGAACATATTGCAGTCAAGGTACTACACTTTAGATTTAAACCTGAATTAAAAATCCAGATCACCATTTGCTGCCCATTTTTATGTTCTATAAAAGTGCATAATAAAAGTAGCCCTTAAGATAAAGAAAAAATGGTATATTTTATATCACTAATCCTATAATTCCATTTTCTGATCTGTAAAATTGAACAATATTACCAACGTTCAAAGTCCATTAGGATAATAAAATAAAATAAGCATCTAATAAATATCTCTCCCATGCCTTCTATCAAAGCCAACAACTAATGACTCACCTTGCCCACACACAAACATAGACAGACACCGCATATATGTGTAAATAGATGTAGATATACATACCAACTATAATACATAGTTGTATTTGTCTGTTCCCACGCTGCTATGAAGAAATACCCAAAACTGGGTAATTTACAAAGAATAGAGGTTTAATTGACTCACAGTTCAGCATGACTCTGGAAGTCTCAGAAAACTTACAATTATGGCAGAAGTCAAAGAAGCAGCAAAGCACCTTCTTCACAAGGCAGCAGGAAGGAGAATTGCTGAGCAAAGGGGAAAAGCTATATAAGTTATGTGTGTATTTATATTTACGTTGACATATATATGTTTATATATATATACACACACACATAATAGTTATATGTGTTACATATAGTTAGGACAAAATTCTTAATGTCTGAAAATATCCTTAATCAGAACTTCCTTTACTGAATCTTACACAGGGCAGTTAGTTAGATTCCAGCACCTTCCAGGTAACTGGAATCTGACAAACCTGATTTGCCCCATCAACAGAAACTGCAGACAACACAGCTCAAAGCCATGTCTCTAATAAGCGATTTGGTGCCTCCACCTACAATTCAGACCAAGTCACTTCTCTCTATAATTCTATATGTAAAGTTTGCTTTGTATACAATATTTATATATATTCATAAATATTACTGCTTTCTATATATTGGCATACATTAGGTGCATATCAATTTAGAATTGTTATCTGTGCCTGATGAATTCTTACTTCTTCCTTTAATGACCTTTTACCTCTGATAATTATTTTACTTTAAAGTCTGTTTTATCTGATATTAATAAACAGGTGTTTCTCCAAATGGATATCCAGTTGCTCTAGGAATATTTGTTTTGAAAATAATCCCTTTCTTCATTGAAATTGGTCTAAAAATCAATTTTCTCTCTACATGTGGATCTACTTATACTACCTCATTCAGTTTCATTTACCTGCATGTCCATCCTTAAGACAAAAACTGCAATGCCTTGATTACTGTAACTTTATAAATCTTCAAATCAGGTAGTGTAAGTGCTCCAGCATTATCTTTTACAAAATGGTTTTGATTACCTAGGTTCTTTGAATGTACATATGCATTTTGGAATTAGCTTGTCAATTTCTACAGTCCACCTTCCAGTGTTTTGAATGGGATTGTGTTTAACCTTTAATTTGAGGATGCTTGACATCTTAACAATACTGGATCTTCCAATTCATTAACATGATATATCCCCACTGATATTGAGCTCTTCTTTACTTCTCTCATACATGATGTATAGTTTCAGCATACAGATTTTACAGATGTTTTGTTAAATTTATTCTCAAATATTCCATTGTTTTGGATGCTAAAGAATATGATACTGCTCTTAACATTTTGTATTTTCCAAATGTGTTTTGCTGGCCAATAGAAATGCAGTAAAACTTTTATATATATGTTTTATATATATATAAAATATATATATTTTTATATAAAAATATATATATTTTTATATAAATATAAATATATATATAATATATTTTTATATAAATATAAATATATATATAATATATATATAATATATACATTATTCTCTAGTGTTGCTGAAATTACTTATTTTTCTAGACTTTTTGTAGATTTCATAGTTTATATTTGTCATAATTTCCACTGCAAATAACAAAGGTTCCGCTTCTTTTCTCCCAATATTTATGTGTTTTATTTCTTTCACTTGCCTATTGTGTTGGGAACCTCCAGAAAAATTTCAAACAGAATTAGTGCCTTATATATTTGCCTTCTTTCTGGCATTTGAATATTTCACCCAAAAGTGTGATGTTAACTATAGGAATTCTGTAGGTACCTTCTACGTGATTAACTCTTTTTTCTAAGCCAAATTTTTGAAGAATTTCTCTTGAACAGGTATTGAATTGTTGCTAATACATTTATGAATCATTTGATATCAGTATGTATATTTATCTGTCCTTATTTAATGTGTTGAATTGCAATGATTAATTTTTCAGTGTTAAACCAACTTTATATTTCTGGGATAAATCCCATTTGGACACCATATATTATGTTTTTTTGTATTGAAGAGTTTAATTTACTAATATCTTACTGAGACTTCGTTAAGCCCATGTTCTTGAGAAAGAATGACCCTGCAAGTTTTCTTGTTTTATGGTTTTATTTTTCACTAAATATATGGTAAACTTCATCAGTGTAGCAGTCAAGGTCTGAAGGTTTGTTTCATTTTAATTATTTTGTTCAGTTCTTTGACTATAATTTCTTTAATAAATGAGTTATTCAAAATTTTATTTCTATTTGTTAATTTTGATAGTATTTTTTCAAGTAATGTGTTCATTTCATCTAACTTTTCTCTGCTATTGGCATAATGGTATTCATAACATTTCATTATTTATTTATTTATTTATTTTATTTTTTGAGACAGAGTCTTACTCTGTCTACCAGGCTGGAGTGCAGTGGCACAATCCTGTCTCACTACAACCTTTGCTTCCCAGGTTCAAGCAACTCTCCTGCCTCAGCCTCGGGAATAATCTGGGATTACAGGCACTGCCACCATGCCCAGCTGATTTTTGTATTTTTAGTAGAGACAGGGTTTCACCACGTTGGTCAGGCTGATCACAAACTCTGGACCTCAAGTGATCTGCCCCCTTCGGCTTTCCAAAGTGCTATGATTACAGGCATGAGCCACTGTGCCTGGCCCATAACTTTCCATTATTAATCTTTAAAGATGTAAAGATTATAAATATATTTATATACATTTAATGTTTATATAGATTTAATATTTATATTAAATATATATCAAATCTCAGCAAGGACTACAATTTTATTACTATTGATTCTCTCTCAATCTCTCTCTGTTTTTTTCTGTCTCTTTTTCTCTTCTTTCATTTTTGCTATGTATTAATCAAGAGTATTAACTTTTTCAAAAATTATTCACTGTTGACTTTCTATATTGTTTGCCTATTTTCCATATCATTCATTTCTGTTCTTAATTTGATGATTTCTTTTGCTTTACTTACTTTGGGTTTAATTTGCTTTTCCTTTACAGTTTTTAATGAAAACATTTAAATTATTACAAATATAAGCATTTAAAACTATAAACCTTCCTCCAAGTATTACTCTCATACTCTCCCTATATCTAACAAGGTTTGATAGTGCACTTTCATTGCTATTCAACCAAAAATATTTTCTAATTTTTATTTGGGATTTATTTTAGCATTTTATTCTTTATGTAGAGGTGTATTTCCAAATAGTTAGGGATTTTTAAATATGTCTTATCACTATCAATTTCTAATTAAATGCCATTGTTAGATGGTATAAATTGAATGGTTTCAAACTTTCAGTTTTTGTTAAGCTATGTATCAATGCCCAGTCTATAGTCTATCTTAGTGAATGTTCCATGGATATTGATTAGTTGTAGCATTCATTAAGTGTCAACTAGATCATGTTGGTTGATACTGTTTCTTAAATTATCCATATTTTTGTTGTTATTTTTTATCTCCCTGTTTTGTCAAATACTTAGAAAAAGTGGATAAAAATCTCATACTATGCTTTGCATTTGTTTATTTTTGCCAAATTCCCCTTCGTGTATCTAGAAGTTTAAAGATACATACACATCACTGGTCATTAGAGAAATGCAAATCAAAACCACATTGAGATACCATCTCAGGCCAGTCAGAATGGCAATCATTAAAGAATCTGGAGACAACAGATGCTAGAGAGGATGTGGAGAGAGAGGGACACTTTTACACTGTTGGTGGGAGTGTAAATTAGTTCAACCATTGTGGAAGACAGTGTGGCGATTCCCCAAGGATCTAGAAATAGAAATTCCATTTGACCCAGCGATCCCATTACTGGGTATATATCCAAAGGATTATAAATCATTCTGTTATAAAGACACATGCACACGTATGTTCACTATGGTGCTGTTTACTATAGTAAAGACCTGGAACCAACCCAAATGCCCATCAATGATAGACTGGACAAAGAAAATGTGGCACATGTACATCATGGAGTACTATGCAGTCATAAAAACTATGAGTTCATATCCTTTGTAGGGACGTGGATGAATCTGGAAACCATCATTCTCAGCAAACTGACACAAGAACAGAAAACCAAACACCAAATGTTCTCACTCATAGGCAGGTGTTGAACAATGAGAACACATGGGCACAGGGAAGGGAACATCACACACTGGGGTGTGTTGGGGGTTGGTGGTTGGGGGGCTAGGGGAGGGACAGCAGGCGAGGGGGAGGTTAGGGAGGGATAACATGGGGAGAAATGCCTGATATAGGTGATGGAGGATGGAGAAGGAAACCACCATGGCATGTGTGTACCTATGCAACAATCCTGCAAGATCTGCACATGTAGCCCAGAACTTACAGTACAATAAAATATATATATACATATATATATATATATATATATATATATGTTATTAAAAGAATCAAAGAGAAAAAAAGATACATACACATTTAGTATGTTTATTGTTCTCCATTAACTTGATAATTCATTCAACATGATGTTTTTTTTCACTCATGCATTAGTTAATCACTCAAAAAGTTTTTGGAATGTAAGTTGTGTACTCTCACACTGCACAGCCCAAGTCTCAAAATGGGCCCCTCTAAACCCACTCTCAAGCTGAACTATATACATTACTTTGCTGGTACCACTCTTATTTTGGCCTCATCTGTTGTATCAGGACAGCCATTTTTAAAAATTAACAGATAACATTGTATGTTTTTATTGCGTATGATGTTTTGAAGTATACATACACTGTAGAATGGCTAACAACTCTAGCCAGTTTAAAAATACATTAACTCACAAAGCTACCATTTTTGTAATGAGAGCACATAACATCAACTATTTACATTTTTCAAGAATACAATATACCATCAACTGTAGTCACCTTGTTATACAATACATGTCTTGAAACTTATTCCTCCTATCTAACTGTAATTATGTATCCATTGACCAACATCTTCCTATACCCTACCCCTGTATCCACCCTAGTCTCTGGTAACCACCATTGGACTCATTACCATTTTTTTAAACTTTGGGTAATTTTTTATCAAAGTCTACTTTGCATAATATAGCCACACCATAGTGTGCTACTTTTGTTTTATATTCAAAATATATGTTTGCCTATATTTTAGTATATGTTACAAAAATACAGTTGGGTCTTCTATTATTTTAAATCTATTTTTAAAATTTATGCCTCTTAATAGGTTGTCTAGTCAACTTCTGATGTAATTATCAATGGTTCAGTTGAGCTCTTCCATCTTGAAATTTATTTTATGTTTATTCTGTTTCTTTCCTGCCTTCTGTTGGGAAAGTTGTGTATATTTTTGTATTCTGTGTGTGGTAACATTTAGCTACATTTTTGTGCTATGTTTGTTGATCACCTTGTGATTACCTTATTTTTCTTTTAAGTAATCACAGTCTACATTCAAATAATATTATTTTATTTTTATTTATTTAATTTTTTTTTGAAACAGAGTCTCACTCTGTTGTCCAAGCTGGAGTGTAGTGGCATGATCTTGGCTCACTGCGGCCTCCACCCCCTGGGTTCAATTGATTCTCCTGCCTCAGCCTCCTGAGTAGCTGGGATTACAGGCACACACTACCACACCCAGCTAATTTTTTTTATTTTTTAGTACAGAAGGAATTTTACCATGTTGGGCAGGCTGGTCTCGAACTCCCAACCTCAGGTGATCCGCCACCGTGCCCAGCCTATTTTTTAAATAAACAATATAAGAATCTTAATACTATATAACTCAATTCATCCTCACCCACTCTTTTTCTATTTTCTTTTATTTTGTGGCTATAGATCCCACAATATATTATTATCATTTTTGCTTTAAGAAATCATTAGTTTTTAAAAAACATATGTATATATAAAATGAAGCCTCTACAAAAATAATTAGTTTATGTTTACCAAGATAATTACCCTTTCTGCTATTCTTCAGTCCTTCCTTCAGTGGATCCTGAGTTCCATCTGCTATAATTTTCTTTTGGCTAAAATAATTTATTTTTGAATACATTATAGTGTTGAATTTTAAACTTTTCAATTGCTTGAGATTTAATTTCAATTTAAAAAAATATTAAAGAGCTTCCTGTGGAAAACTTCTGCATTTGGAATGATAAAGGACAGTGTGGGCTGCTGTTTATTCCTTTACCTTCTCACACAAAAACTTGGAAAGAAGTGCTTTCCCCACCACACAGAATAATGAATGTTAGTCCGTGATATTTCAGACACCAAGATAATTGCTTACCATCTAGGCATGTAGGAATCCCTCTGGCATATGGGAAAGCACCTGACCTCTGGGTGGCAAATACCTAAATGCC
Organism: Cebus imitator; assembly: GCF_001604975.1. Classification (NCBI taxonomy): domain Eukaryota; kingdom Metazoa; phylum Chordata; class Mammalia; order Primates; family Cebidae; genus Cebus; species Cebus imitator. The sequence continues at coordinate 6,055,080 of NW_016107334.1, forward strand.
ACAGGGGTCTAAGCTGGGCAGAAAAGACACTCAAATGTGCCAGGCTGTGTTTGGCAAACTGTGTGTCTGTGCCCAGCAAAGACATATTTGAATAAGAAGTTCCAGGCTTCTTAGGAATAATTTACCTGGGAGGAAGAAGAAACTAAACACAAACATCACTAGCCAATAGGGGAGCTGGCTCCCTCAATATTTCCTTTAGAGAAGGAAAATCTAAAGAAGTTCATAACACACTTAGAGATAGGTGCTGATGAAAATATCACTGTGAATGTGATATTTGTATGCAGGTCCTGATATGACAAAAAAAATGTTTGGGGTTACAAAAAGATAAAGACAACCCTGAAGAAAAGATCATTGGATTTGGCTGAATTTAAATGTAAAATTCTCTGTTCTAATTAAAACTTTGAAATTAACTAAAGGCAAATGATCACCTCAAGGTGAAATAAAAGAAAGAATTAATATCTATGACATCCAAAAAGATCACAGAAAGAATGCCTGTATTGAAAAATATATGAAAGCATGGAAAAGGGCCATTCACAAATGAAAAGAAGATAGAAAAAAAAAAAAAAACCATGAAAAAGTGTTTTAAATGCCTGGTAACTTAAAAAATGGAAATTAATGAAACAATATATATTATTTCATTATTAGTATCAGTAAAATGTTTTAATGATAACATTCAGTATCATGAAAGTCCATTCATGTATAAACTAAGGAACACGTAAAAGAGTATAGTATTTCTGTAGAGCAAAACTAAGAAAGGTGTCACAGACCTTAAAATGGTCATATCTGTAGACCTTCTAATTGGACTTAGAAAATATATATATTTAAAAAAACATTAAAAATATGCCCAAGATTTAAACTCGAAGTTTTTAATTGTGTTTTATTGATTAGGAAGAAAAATAGATGAAATGCAGTCTAATGATCTATAGAGTGGATGCCTGACTAAGCTATGATTTCATTGATAAGAATCTATGCACCCATTCAAAATTATTTTGAATAAAATAGAACAGCAAAAAAGAAAAATCCTATAGTATATTGTTACAGAAAAAGCAAGTTATAAAGTACAATAATTTCATTTTCCTTTTTTAAGTATAAATACATAAATGTAAAAGATTGGAAAGATATTTATACTTAGTCCTTATCAATATGCTAGTTAAATTCTCGGCACTCTGATGAATGACAAAACTATAATTATATCAAGTGTTCATAGAAAAAAAGGATTTTACTGGAAAATAATAAAATGTATTACACTTAGAACATAGAAAGTAATATATTGGGAAATGAAAGAGATATACAGCGTTAACAAATATCTGCTTTGGAAGTTAACAATACTACTAATTTGCTTTCTTCAGTCTTCCAGGGAAATATTACTTCTAACAGGCATTATCTGTAAAGGCGATACATTCCACTAATTTTATGTTATGTACAGGTTACTCCAGGTTGGCTGTTTCAACCTCTATTTGTATTTTGTGTTTTCACTTTGTTTTATTTTAACAGATTTCAGCAATGTAAATACCCTTCCCCTGGTCTTTGTAAAAAGGCAAAATTTTGCATATCTGTTCTTTCACTTTTATATTAAAGGGGTGTAATTTAAAGAAACCTTGTCATTTTGCACTTAAACAAGTGCAAGGAGATTGAACTGAATCCGGTATATGTAAATGGGTTGTGGAATTTTAATTTTTGGCATAATGATACAAAACAGTGTTATCTCAATACTTCAGTTGGCCAAGCTGGGGTTGGCAACGGATTATTACACCTCAAAATATAAATCATGATTATCTGGGCAGAATTACAAATGACTTTTTTCCTCCCACTGTAATTTTATGTAATTTTCCAAATTCCTACAATGTCATCAGAAGAAGAAATAATGAATGTTATATAGGAAAATATACATAGACCTGTAGTTATTGGGGAGTTCAAATCTATTTTAATAGAAATCATTTCATGGATGTTCTAGCTGGCAGTAATTGGATGTTTTCTGCATGAACCAGAGACACAAGAGCTTATAATCTCTTTTGGGGGCAATAGAAAGAGATAAATTTGTGTCTTCTATCCCTGAAAATACCATATTTGCCTGGTTTCAAGAAGAAAAGTGTGATGTAATAATTTGAGAAGTCAATAGCAATAGCCACATATGTGCCAAATTTCATGGTATAAAGTTTGGAGAAATTATTTAACCTGATGTTGGCACAAATGAAGTTTGATGTATGACTATGCCAATTCCCATTGAGATTACCATTTTAAGAAATAGGAATAAAAACCCAAAAGGAGGAAGAAAAGAAAAACATCCCTTCATGTAAAGCAAAATTGAATTTTCAGCATTTTGCAGTTTTGAATTTCATATGAAGATGACCTTAAAAACAGTGACCATTAAAACAGTTGTTAGAAAAATGTATTATTTACACGGAATGCACCTTTGAAATAGAGGTTACAGGAAGACATAATCGTAGCATACCACGTAACCTACTTTGAAAGGTGTAGGCAGCATCAGAAAAAATGTCCTTACATCACACTTGTCAAGAAACAGAAGTTTTATTACCAGGGAATTTCACTCTTTGCTGCTTATTCTTAACACTATCCCAGGGACTGAGAGGATTAGTTGATCTAATATAGATAGCAATGTCTTGAGTTTGTTCAGATTTATATGGAGAGCATCTGGGGATCAGGAATTACATTTAAAATGTAATAAAATGTTCCTGTGCACTTTAACTTACAAATACTATACTTAAAAAAGTAAACATCAAATAATCTCAGGTATCTTTCAAGAAAATGTTGACATAGCTGAAGGAGCTCACACAGATATCTTTGAATCATTTCTAAGTAAACTTAATAAACTCATTTTTGTATTCTATTGCTGTACAATAAACCATCATACCTGGGAGAAGAAGAGACACCAAGGCATAAGCTCTCATTTGCTCCAAAATGCGTTTTTTTCTAGTTTAAAAAATGTTTTTTCAAACACTATCAGTAAAGTCCATTCAAACTAAAAGTAAGCATTTATAAAGGATGATCTATTACCAAGAGACTACCCTAAAAATATCAGTAATAACACAAAAAAGAGCACCAACATTATTATCATTTTATTTTCCAAAAGTGTTCACATCATAGTCAATGTCACCATTAGACTCTGATACTACAGAACAAAGGGACTTTCAGGGTTTAAAATAGTATTTAAACCTTGGGCATAAAAAACCTCCTTCCAAAATGTCCTTGAAGCGAAATCAGGAAATCGATTTCATTGGAATTTTAAAATAACTAGAAAGAAAAAATAAATAAAAACTTCATATTTCAAATCACAAGTTTTATTTTTTCTTTTATATCTGAGTGAGTGTTAAGAAGAACCTCTTTCTCTCATTCAAATCTCAATGCAGGCCGAACGCGGCGGCTCACGCCTATAATGTCAGCATTTTGGAAGGCCAAGGTTGGTGGATCATTTGAGGTCAAGAATTCAAGACCAGCCTAGCCAACATGGTGAAACCCCATCTCTACTAAAAACAAAAATGATAATACAAAAACTGGCTGGGCGATAGTGGCGGGCATGTGTAATCCCAGCTACTCATGAGTCTGAGACAGGAGAGTTGCTTGAACCTGGGAGGCAGAAGTTGCAGTAAGCCAGTATTGCGCCGCTGCACTCCACCCTGGGAGACAGAGTGAGACCCTGTCTTGGAAAAAAAAAAAAAAAAAAAAAAAAAAAAAAAAAAAGAAGGGAAGAAAAAAAAAAAAAAAAAAAAAAAAAAAAAAACCTAAATGCAGTCAATATTTCTGATGCATCTGGATTCATGACCAGACCGCTGAGCATGCCACACTCCAGGTAGGAAGGTGGTAATATCGACTGGAAAGAAGGCTGTTGTTTGGCACATTGGCAGAACCAAAAACAGGTGTCTGTAAGAGAACAATCAATTTCAAACTTTGACAAACCACATTTAGAGAGATGATTTTAGTAAGCGCTTTTCACCTGAAGAACTTCACTGCACAGTGAACAAGTATAAATAAACATCTTTTGTAATATTGTGAAGATTTTAAGTATTGTTTTTCTTTTTAAATCACATTGGTAGGAGATTGTTCACTTCCAACAAACTGTTCATGGTGCAGAAAGTCACTTTCTAACACCAAGCTGTGAACCACCATCATCCTGTTCCAGAGAATTCTACTGATTTACTACTGATTCTACTGGACTTAAAGGAAACAAGCCCAGATGTAAGGATTATAGTCCTATATTACATTTTATGTACTTATATATCATATACATTTACATTACAAGATTATTGGGTTACATGGGTTTTATCTTAGGCTCTTAGATATAAAAAGGAGTTTGATAGAGCTTATATAGCCTTGGTTTTATTTTCTTTTAGTGAGGGAAAAAAAGTGTGGGTTTTTGGTGTTGTGTTATTTTTAATAATACAATTTTAAAGTTGATCTCTTCTTTCTGAAAAGATATTAAGTGGTTTGAATCTGTATATAGATGTGTGTGAGAAAGAATGAAAAGTGAGAATCAGATAAAGAGAGAAAGGAGATAAGGTTTTCTTAGATTTTCTTTTTTTTAATACAAAAGCTGTTGTTTGAATGTTCTACAAAATTGTTTTTAATGTTACCACATGGAGTTGGGAAGCCGCATGTGTGGTATATGGCTGAACTTTGTGTGGTTTGGAATGCACAGACATTAAAGTAGCATATTTTTTAAGTAGGGCTCACCATCCCTGAGCTGAGGATAACATTTCTTCTAATATTTTGAACCAAACATGGATAGTTTGGCAGCTATTTCCCATTAGAACTCAATGAAATGAAATAGCTGCTATCTCTTCATAGCAAGCTGCAGGTTTCCATCTGTTGTGAGTACTCGGATGACTTCAAAAGAGCATTCTTATTTTTGAGCCCCTTTTGAAAACTTTAAAGGACATAAATAACTTCAATATGGTTAAATATTTATTTGGAAAACATGTCTTCCAAAGGTTCGTTAGCAACTTGCCACTCTAGGAGTGGAAGGAAACAACCAGGCTTGTTACTTTGCCTGGGACACCAGTTTCTGCTAAGTGGAAATGAGTGTCAATGCCTTTCCTTTATGTATCACATTTTTATTGAAAACCTACTAGGTACCAGGCACAGGGCTGAGCTCTTTCCACTTGCTCTGGCAGCAGAAATCTGTAGCCTCTACTTGAAATTTACATCTATTCAGATAACAATGAAACACGTATTTATGATAATAATCCAGTGGATATAAAGGTACATAAGTGACCAAAAATGAATTCACTAACTGGAAACAAAATAAACTGCTAATTAATTCAAAGAATCTTGGGAATTCCCATGTCGCCTGAAGCAAGCCTAGCCTCCTAAGCCAGCTGTAGGAGCTCTACCTGTCTGCTGCTATTACTCCAGCGTGAACAGCGTTTTTGCCACTGTTGCCAGCAACATTGAGGGACTAGGAAAGATGTCAGTCATATTATCGCGTTCAAATCAGGTCATAATTATAATATAATTTTTTCACCCAACACCAGTCATTTGCTCAACGAATTTTTTACCTTAGGTAAGATTCTTAGATTTTGCATAACTATATTTTTCCAAAAATGTGGCCATCAATTTTTTGCATGAAAAATCAGAGTAAAACATAGAATTATATATGAGACCATTATTTTTATATTCTGAGTACAGTTGTTCATGGACATCTCTTGGGAGGAGATAAATAACATTTTTCAGATTATAGGTAAATGTGTGTCCCCAAAATAATTTGATAAATGCATGTTTATTACTATGGACATTCTTTTGTTAAAGAAATGTTCAGAAATATTTGATAGATTCCTCATCTGTCCTTAGCTTTTTCTAATCCAACTAATTCTAAACTAGCAAAATTTCACAATCTGAAAAAAATCTTTCTCCCAGATGGGTAGGTAAACTTCAGCAGCAGTAATAGAATCAGTGGACTTTAGATTTTACAATTATACAAACTCAATCCTCAAATGATTCCGGAGTCAAAATGTGATTTATTTTTAAATCACATCAGTGTTTTAAATGGTTAAATTCACTATTGTTTAGTTAAACTACATATGGTTAAATTCACTATTGTTTATCAATACTCAATTCTCCTTCAATGCAGGCTCACAGGAAGATTGCCCTTCCCTGATCAGTGGAAGTGAGACAGGGTTCTGTGATCACTCATGGGCAATGAAATACAAATGAAAGTAATGTGCACCGCTTTGGGAGGTGTCTTTTCCATTTGTGATGCTGTAACCGAACACCTAAGACTAGCTAACTTACAAAGAACAGAAATTTATTTCTGACAATTTGGATGCTAAGAAATCCAAGATCAAGCCTGCAGCATCTGGTGAGGACCTCCTAGCTGTATCCTCACATAGAGGAGCCACAGGGACTTACTCCCTTGTCCCTATCCCCTTTATAAAGGCACCTAAGCCCAATCATGGGGGAGGAGTCCTCGTGGTCTAATCACCTCTGAATAGCCTCACCTCTTAATAGTATCATGTGGACAACATTTGGATTTTGGAAGGGACACACTTAAACTCTAGCAGGAGCTATGGAACTTACAGTGCTGGGATTACAGGCATGGGACACCTTGCCAAGTCTACTTTCTGATTCTTTATGGTACTTACTCTTTTCCTGCTGCAATAATCGTGGAAGCAAGTGATGATACTGTGGTGCCGTAAGGCAAAGCAACCTGGATCACTGTGCCAGCAGGTGGAGAACACTGCCCTGAAAATCCGTCTGGACTCCTAGTCAATTTTAAGTGAAAATCACTCTTTTTGTGTGAAACCACAGATTCTGAGATTGTTACTGTAGCAAAACTAGCCTCTGCTCACTGGTAGATAAAGAAAATGCTCTTGGTTTCTTAGCATCTGTACTGATTTTTTTTAAGCCCCTCATTTTTCTCCCCTTCTTCTTACCCCCACATTTTCTTATCTTCTATGGTTGATAGAAACAATGATTGGGTCTCATTAACTCAAGTAGGATCATAAAAATGATACTTGAGTGTGGGAATGATACCAAGAGTTAAGGAGGAAAACTTTTCTACAGATCAAAGATATAAGATGAGAAACGGCACCAATGTTTCAGGAAAGTTTCAAGACATAATTTTAAGCCATGAACAAAACAGTAAAAGAGAACCTAGTTGATTAAAATTAACTTGGTGAGAAAATATATACATGTATATATGTGTGGGAGTGCAAATGTGTGTGTGTGTGTGTGTGTGTGCATGTTAAGAGGAGCATAAAGAAAATACACCTAATAAACTAAAACAAGATTCTATCTTAATTACATCAAAATATTATGGAATTTTAATAGTCATAATGTTTACGTATTTATGATATTCTCTTTTTTCCCTTTGTGAGCCAAAACAAGGTCAAACACCTTTCATTCCCTGCATTGGCTGCACTTGTGAGAAATATCAGTTGACTGGAAACATGGGCTCTATCAAGAGAGAAATTACAAAGAAAGACCTAACACTCTCATTTAATGAGATTATTTTACCCTTAAGTCACGTGCAGTATTTAATAAAGTGAAACACGCAAATAACTGGATATGCTTCATATCAGAACTTACCTGTAACCTGTATTTCTCTACTGACATGTTAAATTCAGTCCTACTCTTTGGACCTTAGTTTGCTATCTGTGAAATTCGGGTGTTAGACAACATGATGTGTTAGAGCATTTCTCAATCCACAATACTATTATATCAAGACTACTTTTTCTTTTTCAGATGTTTTTCATTTGAGTTTTAATTGTAATTTAATTTGGAGGATAGGGTTAGAAATTCCAGAGTGCTTAAAGTGATATTATTTTTTCTTTTTCCTTTTTTTCTTCTTTTTAATGAGGCAGAGTTTCACTATGTTGCCCAGGCTGGAGTGCAGTGGTACAATCTTGGCTCACTGCAACCTTTGCCTCTTGAGTTCAAGCGATTTTCCTGCCTCAGCCTCCAGCATAGCTGGGATTACAGGTATGCGCCACCACGCCTGGCTAATTTTTTTGTATTTTTAGTAGAGATGAGGTTTCACCATGTTGGCCAGGCTAGTCTTGAACTCCTGATCTCAGGTGATTCTCAACCTCCCAAAGTGTTGGGATTACAGGCAAAAGCCACTGAGCCCAACCTATTTTTTCAATACCTATTCACTGCAAGCATGAACAGCAAAAGTCAATAATCTCTGTAGGATTTACTAAATGCATTAGAATAGTAAAGATCTAAAGGACTTTCTTTTGTTTTTTAACTATTCTTAATTATTACATTATTAGGTGTCCTAGATTTCCTTTTCTTATTCCTCAGATAGTTCTTTTAAAACTATAAGTTTTAGTTATTGCACACGTAGCACTACTAAACTTGGGGAAATTAAAATTGAAAATAAATGCAGGAACTTACACTGGTCTAAGAAAGACTGACCTCTGAATATTTCTTTTTCTGTACTTGCCCATTTATATGCAGGCATGCATTTGCAGTTGTAATCATTTCATAGATAAAATTTTTGTGTTCTTTATATTTTTTATTTAACCTCCATAATAGCCATTTTCTCAAATCTTTCTGCCTTTTCTTATTTATCTTTAGGGTAAGTTTTGCTACTTAGAACTACCTCTGAATCTGAAAATATTCTTACATGGTACCAGTTTCTCCCATTTTTCCCCCTTGTTTTTACCATCATTTTTTCTATATTGCCTTATCCAAATATAGATAGGAATTCCAGTAACAGATCAATAGCTATTTTAGATCAATTCCAGTTTTAAGAGTACTATATCTAACTCATAGATACTCATTTTCAAAGGGATAGAAGAAATTAAAGTGGGTACAGATGAGAACAATAAAAATGATTAAAGCATGGGAAAATGGGACCTCTGGGGAAAGATAAAAGGCATGAGATTATTTGTTCTCCAGAAAAGAAAAGCAAAAACTGTGGAGTAGTTTTAGAAGGTTCATGAAGAATGTGTGGAATTATCATAAGAATGAACATTTTATGTTTTTTATATATATTTTATAATAGAACATGGATAAATGGGTTTATATTGTGATTAGGGTAGGCATAAAGAACCCAAAATGGCAGACCTGTGGGACACACCAATGAGAAACACTCATCAGGGAAACTTTTGAAGGACATGAAATACTCAGGTGTTTCCGACTTCAGTAAACAAGGATGTGTCTTTGCCGTATGCCAGCTGTGAATAGTTCCATTCAGGACACTATGCTTATTTTCCAGAGTATCATGTCTGTTCTTAGTAATTATAGCCTCTGATTAACACATCAATGTTGCAGATACCAAATGTCCCTAAAAGAAGTCTTATCACCATGAATACTGAACTCATCCTTCAAAATAGATTTAGTCTCCAAATCCTTCTCCTTGTCCCTGGACAGTTGGATGCCTTCTCATTGCAGGAAGCACAGAATTCTCCCCAAGTTATTCCACCTGTCACTCCATCTCTCTTCTGCCTCCTTCAGTCCTGTAGATTTCACTAATAACAATTTTTGAAGACCTGACAGTAAGAAAAAAAAACAGGCTGCTAAAATTTTTTTATTGTAGTTTTATGAAAATTATTCTCCTGAAGTCATTTCTTTTTTTGTTTATTTTTAATCCCAATTTTAAGGTCCCTAATAATGACCCGCAGTTCCCTTTGTCACAAGAAAAACAATCTTTTCTGCAAAGGCCTAGGAATTCTACTCGTTTTGGGGTCGAAAATTGTTCCATTTATGCACTAAACTTATTTGAATTCTTAAAAACAATAGGAATCCCACCGTTGTGGATTTATAGCTGCCTACCATGTAGACACTGGACCCAAACAGCATGGGTTAAAATCCTGGCTAGAACACTGACTGGTTTGTGGTATTGGGAAAATGTATTTGTGATTCAGTTTCTTTGCTTGTCCAATTAAAGTCACAGTATAACTCATTTCACATTATCATGGCTTTAGGGTAATCCCCTTTTGCTGAGTCCCCATAACCTTCCTAAGCAGTATTCTCTGGTCCTGCCATTTCTATGCCAACATAAAATTTGCTGTTTGATGCCCATGACAAATGCAAACAAACACCAAAGTTTTAAGTGTAATAGGCTACAGTGATTTAGTGTGAGGATGCCCTTCACTTATTGAACAGTGATTCTTGGTTGCTCTCTCAATGCCTCTTCTCCCTTACACACCATCAACTACTCAACCTGCCCTATGGTATCAAGAAGCCCAAACATTTTTCTAATGTGATGCAAGCCTACTGCATCAAGCATTTAGCAAAACGCCCTTACTACCATTCTCTCCCTGGGAAGAATTTCAGTGCCAACTCTTAAGATAAAAGCACTTTTGCCCACCTCATTATTCTAGATTTGAGTTCCAGCTCACCTACTCGGTGGCTATGTGGCCTCTGTGGCCATGTGGCCACCCACTCGGTGGCTATGTGGCCTCTGTCACACCACCATCTCCTCGCTAGACATTAATCTCTTCACCTGGAAAGGAAAAATTATAACACACATGGCTTTAAATGGATTAATGCATGTGACATGCTCAGCAGACTATCTGGCAATGGAATATCCATGATACATTTTAGCCATCCTATCCCTCAACTTATGGAGTTCTTATAATAATCAAATTAAATTAAGTATATGAAAGAATTTATCAGTGGAAAATCCCTGAGTATTATTGACAATATCTTAATCATTATTGGAAGTTACTCCCTTTCCTGCGTGCCTGTATCTGTCCTTCCATATCCTTAATACAAAGGTTGGTTGTGAACTGTGTGTCAATCTTCATGTTGCACATGAATTCACTGAAGAGAATGTGGGTACTTTTGTTTTGCAGAGTTCCAGGTCTGCCCTGGGGAGAGGCTGGCCACGTCACTTCTGTTGAGTTTCCTCGCAGATATAATCCAAGTTCTAGATAAAAGACCAGCTGGCAAGCTCAAGCAGACTGGAACCACGTAACAAAACAAAGTGCAGAACACATCTTCTTTTCTTTATAAGGTAATTGACAGATCAGTACATGTTGTAACTAATCTACCTTAGACTTGAGAAAGTATTGAGTTTCTATTCCTTCATTAATATCTCTATGGTCTTTGAGATGATTGCACACAAAGCATCTTAATAGGAAATAAGGGCCAGTGATGTACTATTTATGTCATGCTAACCTTCCAATATTAAAGATTGAATATTTAGGAGAGGAAAAGTCACATCACAGGACCCAGAGGTGGATTTTAATGGTTCAGGACAGGCCTACAAGGCATGTTGCTGAACTTTGAGAAACAAGGGGAAGAGAAACATAGCTCAATGCAAATTCTTTTAAATAGGCCTGATTTGGCTGTGATTAAGAAAAGAACAAAAATGCGTCAGTTAATGAAGAGCAAACTGTGGAAGCTGTATTTTAAAATTCTTCATTAAAGGCATGTTAGCAGGGTCAGATTAAATTACAATGTATTGAGTGCCTATCAGGAACTAAAAGATTTTGTTAATGATTTCTGGTGTAAAAATTTAAAAAAGAAACCTGTGAAATAGATATTGCTATTCTCAGGCTACAAATGCCAACCTGAAGCCCTAACAGAAAAATCTATCAAACAAAACAAACAAACAACAACTGCCTTGGAATGGATGGTCTAGCACTCTTTAGCCAGATCCCCACCTGTCCCTGAGTTAGCTCATTTGCTTCTGGTCACAGCTATGTCCTTGATTGTGATGGTCAACTGTCTAAAGAAATGCAAGCTGAAGACAGACCCAAGGGCACTGAGCAAATCATTCTACCCTGTATCACTGAGTTATTTCCAGGTACAAGATCTGCTTCCTCATTCTTTAACTGTGTCTCATTAGCAACTGGCTCATACTCTGGTCTCGAGTATAAAGTGGATTAATTTGCACAAGGATGTGCCTGGGGCATAGCAGGTGATTAGCAAGCTTTATAATGTTGAACCTTTACGATTTCATCTATCTACCTTCAAAATATGGATTTTAAATATATGTACACATTTTGAAAAATTGAAAAAAATAACAAATCAGAAGAAAAGTGTATCATTCTGACTCCGATAAACAGTTTTAATTTTCTCGTATACTCTATATCTATACTTTACGTATATGTGTTTGTATCATAATACTAGGATCAGACAGCACTGCAGTCTCATTAATATGTGGCTGTTTTCACATGGTCTATCATATACATTTACCCACCTCATTAGATGATTTTTCATGAAGTGATTATTAATATCAGCCAGTCATTCTACTTTTTCCATAAAATTTAATGTTAAGAACTTCATGATTTTTTCATTAATTGTTTTCAAATTACCAAACATTACATTCTGTGGTTGGGAAAGTTTCACTTTCTTAACTTACTTCTTAATTATCTAAGATTTCAAAAACTTGATAAATGCAACCAACTTTATAAAGGATACCTAAATATTAACACCAATATTAATAACTACTAAGTATTAGTTTAAAAGAAAATATTGCAGTGGTATCTAAAAGCATGTTAGCCCTAGTGAATCCTTCTCTGCTCTTTTTTAAAGATAACTATCGTGTTGGAGTGTCTGTTTCCTGAGGTTTTTGTACACATGGTTGGATTCATTAAGTATATCCACCATTATTTTAGATTTTTTTTAAGTTACACAAACATTGTCATATTGTATATATCCTTTCTTTTGGCCAATTTGTTAAAGATTTATATATATCAATACATGTCAACACATTAACTCGTTTAACAAATTTTAACTGTGAAAATTATGTAATGGTATAAATTTTCCTACAGCAAATAATGTTGAACATTTTTTGGCCTTTTTGAGAATAAATGTGAACATTACTCAAGTGGAGGCACCAAGAAGCAACAATGTGAGGAAATGAAGTGCATTCTTCTTCAACTTTGACAGGTGTTACCAAAAGACTTTCTAAATCTTCCTTTGTTCATTGTACTCTTGTGGCAAGATGGCTAGCGAGGGTACCCTTCCTGCAGGCCAGGAAGTAATTACTTTGCTAAAAAAAAAAAAAAAAAAAAAAAGACTTTCTAAATCAATTGCGCCAATTTCCATTCCACAAACAATGCATTGAGTTGTTCCTTCCCACAATTTTTTTTTGCCAACCCTGGCATTATTTGACGTTAATTTTTTTGATTTTTTTGTCATTTTTTATTGAAGGACTTTCTCATCTTTTCCTCTTTAGCATCTTCCTAGTCTTGTACTGTGTCACACTCATTTACTGATTGCTGTTATCTTATTGGCAGAGCAGGCTTCTCCTCATTCACACTTCTTTTTATGTTTCAGAAGCATTTTGCCTGCTTTCAAAATTCCAGTTACGAACGGGCATCGTGGCTCACACCTGTAATCCCAGCACTTTAGGAAGCTGAAGCCAGTGGATCACTTGCAATCAGAAGTTAGAGACAGCCTGGCCAACATGGTAAAAACCAGTCTCTACTAAAAATACAAAAATTAGTCAGGCATGGTGGTGCATGTCTGTAATCACAGATACCCTGGAGTTTAAGGCAAGATAATCGCTTGAACCTAGGAGGCAGAGGTTGCAGTGAGCTGAGATGGCACCACTGCACGCTCCAGCCTGGCAACAGAGTGATACTCTGTCAAAAAAAGACAAAAAAGAAAAGTTCCAGTTAGAATATTTGCCACTGTGTCTCTGACTCCTAGTTTGTAATACAACCTAGAATAGATATTCAATAAGTAATCTGGAAAAAATGAATAAATGAACAAGGAAACAAATCATTAACATTATCAATATTGATTCTTCCAATCCAGGAACCTTGTTACCTGTTTATTTATTTACAATTTTTAAAAATTTCATTTTCCTGAGAAAAATTTTCTGACATTGTATGCCTTGGTCTTGTGCATGTTTGATAAGCTTGTTTCTTGATTTTTTTATATATTTTTGTTACTTTTGTAAATATTCTCTTTTGGGGGGGATTTATGACTGCTTATTTTTTAGTATATAAGGAAAGTATAGCTTTGCTTATATTTTAAATATCTATACACTTTATAAGACGGCATTTAGTTAATTTTCTTTTCTTTACGTGATCAAAAGTGATCTGCAGAGAGTGATGTTTGCCTTCTCATCACTAACATTTCGTTACAATTTTTAATCTCTTTTTCTTGTTATATAATATTGGCTAGAGATTTTTTTTCTAAATAAATTGTATTGTGAATATTTAAGATATACAACATGATGTGATGGCATACATTTAGACAGTCAAATGATTACTGTAGTGAAGTAAATTAACATATCCATCATTTCACATAGTTACTTATTTTTGTGTGTGTGGCAAGAACAGCTAAAAATCTACCAATTTCACAAAAATTCTGAATAAAATCCAGTATTATTAACTATAGTCTTCATGTTGTACACTAGATCTCTCACACTGTATTTTTAAATGGCTAATAGTAAGTCTCCTTATCTTGCCCCAAACTTTAATTGGAGTCACTCCAAAGCTGAAAATAGAAATTCAAAAACGCCGGGGACCACCTGACCACAGGAGCAGGTGACATCAGCCAAGTTAAAGATTGCTGATTTTGAGCTTCATGAATTACCATCTGGTGTACACTGCCTTTGACTTCTCCATGGGATCCAAACCTAACAGTTGTGTCCCACTCTGCTCTCTCTAGATCATTCCCCTTAAGTACCTACATGTTTGTGCCCTGCTGTAGATCTCTTCATGATGCTTTTAAATTCCCTCTCGGCATCAAATTTACCTAGTTTGTAGTTGTTGTTTGAGGCAGTCTCACTCCAGGCTGGAGTGCAGTGGTGCGGTCTCGGCTCAGTGCAATCTCCGCCTCCCAGGTTCAAGTGATTCTCCTGACTCAGCCTCCCGAGTAGCTGGGATTACAGGCACCCACCACCACGCCCACTTATTTTTGTATTTTTGATAGAGATGAGTTTTCACCATGTTGGCCAGGCTGTTCTTGAACTCCCAACCTCAGGTGATCTGCCCACCTCAGCCTCCCAAATTGCTGTGACTGCAGGTGTGAGCCACTGTGCCCAGCCTTGCCAAGAGTTTTATAAAAAGTGTTCCATAAGTGATAAAAATGTATTTATTTTTGGCTTTTATCAATGTACTCAGGTATATTTTTTTCTTACTTTAGTCACCAATTATATAAATCATATTAATAGATTTCTACTAGGTAGTCCTTGTCAGTTTTAATAAAATTTGGCTTAGACACATTATGTTATTGTTTTGTTCATACTGATAAATACAATAAGCTAGAATTGTATTTTTAAATTTTGCTTCTAAAATTTATGAAAGTTTATTGATCTTCATGTGTGAACTTCAAAAAATGCTATTAACATGTCATTAAAAGGGTTAACATCCTGTGTGTGTGAATGTGTGCGTGTGTGTATATATGCATCCACATAAGCATGTATATGCCTTTTGAATTTGGCATTATTGGAATTATATACGTTTGGAAATATGTTGAGAATTTTTTCATCTTTTTCTCTAATTGCTGTACCATCTTCAGTATCATATTTTCACTGATAAATTGAGTTTGGCATTCAAACTATTTTGACAAAGTGCATTTTTTGAGTCCTTGTTATATTATTCTAAGGCTATTGATATACTGATGTTTACAATTGCAATTTTAGTGATTTGTACTTTTTCTTCATTTTTTAAAGAGATGGGGTCTTACTATGTTGTCCAGGCTGGATTCTGTTCTTTCATAAAAAAACTCTGTTATGTTAAGGTTTGCAAATTTAATAATATTGACTGATAAAAATTTAAATGTGCTTTACAAAAATTTCCGCAGTGTCTGTGTTTAGAGCCCCTTTTCCATATGCAATTTTATGTATTTTCCGTTTTCGTTTTTAAAATTCTAATTTCTGGGGAGTCTTTTACAGAATAATAATCAGGAGCTATGACCTCTGAAATTTGTCCTTTTAGAATTTTGAGGTATTTTGCCATCAATATAATATATTTTAGTAAATTTTCTAAGGTGCCTGAAAAAACAGTATTCTCTGGTCTTGGAAAATAAGTCTCAATATACTATTAAAGAATTGAAATTCATTTGATAAATTCTTTTACCACAGTTGTGGTTTATAACCTATTCACCTGATTTTTTTCTAGACTTTCACAGATTTTTGACTCTGTGATTTTTTAGTAATACAAAATTACCTGTTTACCATTGCATCTTGAATTTCACTTCCACTTGTGTTCCTTTGCATGTGTTTATATTGGTTTTTGTAACATATTCTTAGTCTTTATTTATTTTTATTTTCTTTGTATTTTAGCATTATTCCTTATAGATAGCAAAAAATTAATATGCTTCTTTGACTCAAAATTAAAAGTATTTTTTATTTAGTAGAAAAGTCAAAGGAAGTCATATTTATCAGATTGTATTTGTTTTTTATTATTGTTTGTGAAGTTTTCTGTTTGTTCTATGTCCTCTCTCTCTACTTTTCTATGTCCCTGAAATTGGTTTTTTTTTTTCAGAATAGTGTCACTTTATTTTTCTTGATTACTGTTACAATGATTCTCAATCTACTTGAATATATTTTTCTCCAATTACATGTGTCAAGAGTCAAGAATCGTGGAGTTCATGTTGAGAAATTTAGTATGCCTTTTACATCTTTTTCCCATTCCCCTCACCAGTTTGCAGTTTCTATTCACATAATCTGGCATTTTACCTAAATTCTAATTAAGAAATCATTGTTTTCACATGACTTACACTTCATATTTTCAAATGTTTTCTGGCATAATGTTCATTCATGCAGATCTTTTCATATCTCAAAATTCCCACTGTAGTAATCTTACTTTGATTCATCTCTGGGTCAGCTAAGCTATATCTAGAGTTTATCTTCTTCTTGCCAAAACTAATTATCTGCTGAATTCATCATGGCAGCATCCTTCTACCACTTGCACTTTCTGTTTACAAACAGAGGCATTTTCTTTCGTGCTCACCTTCCCTGCATGCTCAGCTTTCAGCTGGTCATTGCCATCTTCCTCACGTACCATACTCACCAGTCTAAGTCAAGAACTCATGTTTGTTTCCTTGTTTTCCCACAGGATTGCAGCATTTTCTTCAAAGGTAGCCTCTTTTCTCATGGGAGAGGGATTGTGATTCAGCTCTTAACTCTCCTAAGCGCTTCATTCTGGTATGATTTGCCCTTCACCTACAGAAATTCTTCCAAAAGTCCTGCCATGCTGGTATCATTTCCCTAACTGTAGGTGCTATTGTCTGCATTCTGTATAACCTATTGATCGTTTTTACGTTGAGCTGCCAAATAAAATCAACAATACCCAGTTACATTTGAAATTCAGACAGACAGAGACTTTTTTTAGAATAAGTATGTTCTCTTATTTCTGTTTTTATTTTGTTTTGTTTTCTCAAATCTGTCATTCTTACTTCCAATGGAAATCTGTGCCATCTACTCAAAAGTCTATCACTTTTTCTCAATCTATTTTGCACATTTTTGCTTTCTCTCTTTTCTTTCTAACTTATTTACTTCATTTAGTATTTATTATTTAGCTTAGAAGAAATAACAGACATCATATGCTAGCATAGGCTACTAATGATTCCATTGCCCCATGCTTAAGGATAAATTCTACTTCACCCAACTGAGAGTACTGTGCTTAGATACTAGTGGAGAACAATAAACTAGATTTCTTCCTAACAATGTCCATAATTGTGTGTTGGTCACAGAGTTCTTTCTTTTTATTACAGCTACAGCTCTGAAAGCTTTGCAGAGATCTGACACCATCAAAAGGAAGAGTGTACAATCTAAAGCGAAAATTATGAGCTCCCTCAAGCTGGTGGATCACACACTGTTCAATAGGTAATTGTTGTGGTTTTTTCACTTAATATAATTCTTTGGAGCCTTTGTAATTGTTCTCTGGCGCTCTGGAAGACCTTTGTGCACAGTTTGGGACTCTCACTCTTAACATATCTGCAACATAGTCAGACTAATTAATTTTGCCAAACTAGCAGGTGTAAAATGTTCTAACATGATTTAGTTTGCATTTCCCGAATTATTAAATGGATTGAACATCTTTTCAAGTGTTTATCAGTTAACCTGATTCCCTTCTCAGTGAATATCTGTTAATTTTATTTGCAAATTTTAATGTTTGTCTGTTATTGTTATAAGTGTTCTCTATATATTCTAAAAACTTATCTTTGTACATTATATATGATCAGATATATACTATCATGTATTTCTTTAATTTAGTTTATTTGTTTTTACTTTACTAATACTATTTAAGTGAAATTCAGGCTCAAGTAGAATTTAGAACTTGAAAACTCAATAGATTTATCTGTTTCATACTTCTGATTTTATGAAGAGGAGATTGAGAGTGATGATATATGTATCTGTTTAGCCTGCTGGTTAGCCACACAAAGAAAATTAGAAATTGGGTCTCTTGATTTCTATGCTAGTGATTTGTAATCATACAAACATATTCTCCACTGAGCTCTGGTTAAAGTTGCATTCTTAGGGGAACAAAAAAAGAGACACACACCCCACTAATTCCCTGGGTCTTGAATTATACATATATGGATTTCATTTTTTTAACAAAGGTTGCACTTAGCTGGAAAGTACCTTTTGAGAGTCCTCCTTTCTTCCTCTGTCTTTTCTCTCTGCTAGGTTTCATTTGATAGCCTTGAACTGTGAATAAAGAATAAATATGGCCCTCCTGTACCCTAGGACTATCCTCTGCCTTATTTATGTCTGACCTGGTGCAGTACTGCTGACCTTGGAAAGTTTAATTGAGGCTAGAATTATATGGCACAGCTTGAAGCCACCTGAATTTAGAGGGTGTGACATACACAAAGACACACGCACGTTCACTGACAGTGTAAAGGCCTGATGAACTGAGCGTGTGTGTGTGTGTGTGTGTCTTTAGTGCTGCTGAAATGGCAGCAGTGGAAATACCCTATTGTAAGTTTTTACTAGACAGAGTTCTTATGAAACAATATATAATAGACCTACATTCCTTGATAATTAAAACACAGAATTCACTTGTTAAATAAATGCAGAATTACTTAAATATGGAAACTATTAAGGTTAGAAAAGAGAAATAGGTCTAACTAATTCAAGACGTAACTATTCTATGAAGTAATTTTTAGCAATTTTATAACAGATCAAGTGCTTAATATGTGATGATCCTTTCACTATGTCATTAAGATAATTGAATAACATAAAGCAAACAAAAATTTTTTAACTGATTTGTCTTATTTAACTTTTTAAAGCCATCATAAATGGCCAGTTACCCAAAAATCACCTATTAATCATCTATTATACTAAATAAGATTATGACCAATACTATAGGTATGAATTGTACATGAAAACAAAGGTCTTGCTATTGAGAAGAAGAAATTATTTTTGTTTACTAATTAACTAGATTTAAAATCAATTGCATTCCTACCCATATATTCCCCAATTATTTAGTACATGGTAGCTTCTGAACTATTTCAGTAATTATGTTGTTGTAGATAAATCTGAAAATCAAAGCAGGCAATTTTCATTCATGCTACTTTTATCTAATTAAACTAATAATCATGCCATTATATTTAGAGATATTATTAAAAATCCTGAGTAATTCGTTAACAGCATGCTGAAGCCCAAAAATATTTGACAAAATACTTCCATTTTGAAGTACAAAAGCTATTTTTGTTTTATCTAACATAACTAAAACTAGTTCTAAAAATGATCTTCAAATAATGACAAAATAAGATTAAATGGATCAATACATGATATATTCCTATGTATAAAATATACATATAAAGCATATATATGTGAAACATGTATATACATATATATTAAAGACCTCTCGAGAACTTACCTTTTAATAACTAAAATTTTAAGAAAAAAATAATTTTCTCTTTTGTTTTTTTGGACAGAGAATCTTATCAACATGTGAGCAATGCTCACAATTTGTGAAACATGAAGGAAAGTCTCAAGTTTGGCCACAGGGCATTCTAGAGTCACAAACACAGAAGCTAGCCAGAAGATACATACACTCGTATGTACCCACATAAACTCATTCACAAATGAGATTTACAGCTTCAAGCGAAACTCAAGATGTCATCAAGTTGTAACACAGCTTCATTAATCTATATACTTAAAAAAAGTATTTTAAATTAATTCTCATAGTGACAAGATTTCCTTTAAAAATTTTCTCATATGTAGTTATGAATACATCAAATGTACAAATTATTTTTAAAATGTAACATCAGCGGTCAAATTTTATGTAAAGAGAGTAATGACTTCTGTGCATATTCTGCCAACAGCCTAAGGTTTTGTAAATTTCATTTTGCTAAGAGGCCCTGACAAATCACATGACCCTAATAATTGTGTTCTAATCTAGAAATATGTATTGAGAAATAAAAATAATAAATTAACATTAAGTATGATAATCAGCACTTATATAGTACCATGTGCCAGATGCTATCCTAAACACCTTACACATACTAATTTATTTCATTTAATTGAAGTTAGTCACCAATCCAATATTTTTGCATGGGGTAAGAAGGAATTTCATGTAACTATTCAGAGATAATACTGAGGAAGATTTTTCACCTAAAGAGTAAGAAACAGGGAGAGCAAGGTGTTCAGCCTTTATTCAACCTCACATTCATTTCTTATTCTGGGTCATAGCTTGGAAGCTATAAAGATTTATGAGAACCCCATTTATAAATGAGTAGAAATGTTCTGTTTATACCAAATCTTAAACTGTTTTCAAAAAAAGAACTAGATAGTTTAAAAGATGACCAATTTTTAAAAGTGATTAGAGTTAGATTTTCTAGCTGTAATGACTCTCTAAACATCCTAATAGTTAATTTGGGAATATCTGATCTTCATCTTTTGTGTTCCACATAAGCCTGGATTCCTCAATATCTTTTGAACAGCAACATCTCCCTAGGCCCAGAAAACCTAAGGCATAACAATATAAAATATTCAAAACTTGAACTGATTTCTAAAATTGCTGTTGAATTATGACATTATGTATGTCACAAGTAGTTACATAACCTATTCCTGAAGGACTCTGCATTTGCTTAAATGATAGCTACACTCACTCATGACTTGATACCCAGAGCTATTAGTTGACTATTTATGGCACAAAATTTACCATGCCTATCTGTTGCCACATTCAATAGAAATTATTCCTGAAAGTTGATAATATTGTGCCTCCATCCCCCACACTGGCAGAAACCCTAGAATAAAGAATTATATAAGGCTTGGTTTGTCTTTCTTTTTTTTTCAGTCTACTGCAATACATAATATCATGCTTGGAAATTATCTATAAATAAATGCCTTAAAACATAAATTCAACTAGATGAAAGGTATACATACACATATCACATAAGAACAAAAGATAGAGTAAAATAAAATGGCTTGAAAACCCACTATCCAACTGGGGTGATCTTTTCCTTCTGTGAACCATCCCAAGATAGATATAAACTGAGCTTGAGGGATGCTGAGGCTGACAGATGTGTCGTATCATGCAGGGATACATTTTATGACTCAAGGCTATTGCCCACTAGAGATAGAGCAGACACTATGGTCCACTTCACCTGAGACCACAGATCACACTCAAGTTGCAAGTCCCAAAGGTGCTGTCATCCCAGGGAACCACTAGAGTCCCTTTTTGTCCAGATCTCAATCTCTGTCCCTTTCCGGGGTCAGAAGAGCCAAAGGCACTGAGATGGTCTACATAAATCTATGCAAATTCATTGGGTTGGGGGGGGTTACTTCTTCTGATTCAGATCAACTTAAATTCCACAGCAGCACATGAAATATCAGTAAGATCCATTACTCACAGTATCTTGGGATCCTTAGAGATTTATCCTTAAGTGTGTAAATAAAGTCTGTTTATTCAAATGATGAACTTTACTGAAAGACTCACAGGGCATCCATCTGAAGCTGTCACATTTTTAACATGACTTCAGCAAAGTGTATTTTTGCAACTATGAATAGAATCCCTGCATTGATGATGATACCATACATTTATGACAAGCAATATAGAAACAAAAGTGCTAGGCCTGGAAAGAATTTTTCTGGATCTCTTATTTATTACATTTTTAATAGAAACTCAGAGAAAGCCTTATCTGCTGTCATTGGGTTTAAATTCCACAGTAGTTTTTGTATTTGACCAAATTCCCTTATCTCTTATTTCCTTGTATTCTGCTGTGCCAGCCTCCTAGCAGTTGATATACTTATCTGTGGTTTTATAATAAAGTTTTGGCTTCTACTGAGGGAAAAAAAAAAAAAAAAAAAAAAAACAGAAAGAAAAGGAAAAGCTGTTCCTTCGATACTAAATATACCAGTTGCCTGCATCTATTATGTGATTTTGAAATAGTTGCCTGTTCTTGGCATATTTGGGGAGCTTTGAAAATTAGTGTGTTGCATCCAACTTAAAGGTTTACATGATGCCTAATGTCATAGCCTCTGATTTCTATATAGAAGAGAAGACAGATATGGTGTACAAGGTATTCAAAAATTGAACAAAAAATAATGTAGACACACACACACATGCACCAAAATGGCCAAACAAAAATAAAAAGAGGGTACAAATCATATACATCTAAGGCTGCTTTCTTGTTTTTTTTTCCTTTCAGTCAAAAGTAAGCTATGATTTCTACTTCAAAATTAAAGAAAAGCACAGTGTGCCTTCTTAACTTGACATTAATTAACTTATTTTGATCTCAATTTGAAAATTAAGGAAAATTTAAAATCAAGTTACACCAGTATGTGACAAAATTATTTGAAAATCCAGACTCTCTAAAATGAGGATAAAGTGTAGATTCTGATAGTCTCATGGTCTTCCTGCAAGGAGAAATATACAAACTCATAAACACATAAATGAATACTCTAAGTAGTTGTCGACAACAACACTCACTTTTCAAAGGGTTGTGAGACGGGGATTTTCATGCTGGTTATTGATCTTGTAACAGCCAACAAGTACAAGCAAAGTGAAGCATCTATGTACCAGACATTCTCCTGGGTACTGGTTCTTGGAACTGTGAGTAAGATATCCTAATCTACAACTTAAAATCACAGCACCAGGCAATGTAGTTCATGCCTGTAATCCCGCACTTTGGGAGGCTGAGACGGGAGGATTGTTTGAGCCCAGGAGTTCAAGACTAGCCCTGGCAATATAGCAAGACCTTGTTTCTAAAACTGAAAGAAAAGAAAAAGACAGAAAGAGAAAAAGAAAATAAAAAATTAGTTGGGCATGGTGGCATGTGCCTGTAATCCCAGTTACTACAGAGACTGAGGCAGGAGAATAGCTTGAGTCTAGGACCTGGAGTCTTCAATAAGCCATAATTGTGCCACTGAACTCCAGCCTGGGAACAGAGCAAAATCTGTCTCTATAATAAATAAAACAGAAAAGAATTGAATCATTGTACCATGTGCCATATGTAAAACTTATCTGATCTCTGAACCCCACTTACCTGATCTGTAAAATGGAGACCCTACTATCTATTTTGCTTGAAAGATGGAAACAGAATCACATGATATTTTCAAGTTCTTGATGAAGTAGATCGTTTTACAATTTGAGCTATTTTGTCTGGTTCTATGGAGATTCTATGAAAAGATGGACTCTAAGTGAGTGTCTTTGGGGAAACAACTTGGCTTTATAGTAAGCAGATCTGGACGTCTCTGATTGTACTGACTTATGGGGAGGACCTAAATAAAATACTATTTTAGGTCCTTTCTGAATCATCCCCCTTCTGTATCCACTTTGCTGAATTTGACACTAAGATGCAGTTACACTGTATAGAAAATGCACAGTTTGTTTGCTCTTAGTCCGGAACCATTTGGTGCCTCCCCAAAGCGGGGATCTAGGAAACTGACAAACTGCTACTTTTCACCAGCAGTAAATTCACCGGAATTTCTTTGAATGTTCATAAGGAAGATGGAGAATCTCCTTCTCCTCCCTTGTCTTTGCCAACAGATGTTTTGCCTCTGTGACAGAGTACAATAAACCTGTGAAATAATGAAGGCAAAACTCACAATGAAACACCGGCTACTTTTGAAGGGAACAAACTGATTGGATTATTTCCACGATATTCAGCTGTGACAGAATGTGACAACTCTACCTTTTCATTTCCTATCCAGCCTCCAGGAGATGGAAGATTTAGTATCACTTCGCACACTTTAAGTCTGGGAAACTTCTCCTTATGGCTTCTTATGAGTACTGGAGGCTGGAAAAGAAATCAAGTTGCTTTAGATTTGCAGCAAGGATTTGTATTAAGTTGCTTCAATTTGCAGTGGAGATGCTGGTGGCACTTTGCAAATATTGTCACCATTGACCTACAAAGGTTGTACATCTAAACCTTTGAGCATTGCTTTCATGCCAGCAATGAGCTGCTTTCAATCCACCATGATCTACTTTTTTTCTTTCTTTTTTTTTTTTGCTATTTTGCCAGGTTCCAAGCTGAGACTGTCAACATTACTGTAACTTGTGATCTTGCACAGCCATCAGTTTAAAACAATTTCCATGCACATTTATTCAGGCCAAGACACAAGCAGGAGGTCCCAAGGTGGCAGGTTCTTGCATTACTCTAATCCAGTTACCACTAAGTTAAAATGCTTTCATTACAGTCTCAAACCCCTGGGAGAAAGTAGGTATGACAAGCCAGGGTCTGCTTATTATGTTTTAAACCAAGATTGACTCCAGGAAATAGTAGCAAAACTGAACAAGTACATTTTTACATACTTCCGTTCTTCTGCCTTTCTTGGTTCATAATTTTAATTCTTCTTAGTTTGAACTCTCTTCAAGGTCTTTTGGCCTACCTTTGTGGAGATTTGGAGAGCAACAATACAAGCAATAATTATAAAATAAATTACTTATTTATGCAAAGTCCTTTGAAAACCTTATGTGTCTTGGGCGTGCATTAACCTACTCTTACCCCCTACTCAACTAAGATATTTTAAAACTGTCTAAACCTGTTCACCTAAGTAATGGTGAATTATTAAAAATTAACTGCTGCCTTAACTAACTCCTTAATCATTGCAGATAAGCCTGCTAAATCAAATATTTAATGTACAATTTTATACAATGCAACGTATTTATTCAATTAACATTTATGAAACAGCTACTTAAATGCAGGTACTGTGTTAGCGAGGTATCTCAAAGGAGGAAGGGTAGGTATACCAGCCTTTTGAGTTTACAGTCTTATTGGGGAAATTGGACAAGTAAGCAAGTAATTTTAATAATTTAAGATACATACATGCTATAACAGGAGAAGGAAGAAGTGTGGAAAGTAAGTCTCAGGACTTCCTAGGCCAGATATGAAGGCTTCCTGAAGGCAATGATACCTTGGCTTAAGCTAAGGGGTAAAAATGTGTTTTAAAGGAAGAACAGACAGCTTTCAAGCAGCATGTGTAGTGGAGAAAGGCTGGGAAGGATTGGAAGGTTATCAGAAAAAGGAAGATAAAATAAGGGTTACTCGGCCGGGCACAGTGACTCACACCTGTAATCCCAGCACTTTGGGAGGGTGAGATGAGCAGATCACCTGAGGGCAGGAGTTCGAGACCAGCCTGACCAACATGGAGAAACCCCGTCTCTACTAAAAATACAAAGTTACTAGGCATGGTGATGCATGCCTGTAATCTCAGCTACTCGGGAGCCTGAGGCAAAGGAATTGCTTGATCCTGGGAGGCGGAGGTTGCAGTGAGCCGAGATCCTGACATTACACTCCAGCCAGGGCAACAATAGCAAAACTCCATCTCAAAAAAATATATTTAAAGGTCCAGTGCATCCATGTGCAACCTCACATTTGTCCAGTGTTGTTGCAAATGAGTCAGTTTTCTGAGTGAAGCTTACAACATTCAACTGTCCAATCTCGACTTTTGTGTCAGTCACAGAGATATTTATCTTAAGGCATCATCTCATTCTTTGCCTTGTCCAACAGTTCACCCTGATAATTTTTCTGCACTTGATGTCTAGGGCAAGAAATGAGAAGAATGAAAGTGTCTTACATTTCTACCTAATGTGTGATGTGTGTTACACCATAGCAATATCATAGAAGCTACTGTGAAAATATCCGCCTTATAACATTCTTGTAGTTGGGCATCCTGTGTGTTCAGGCCAAGTTTTCTCTAACAGAAACCCAGAAACACAGTTGGTTGAGCCTTGAATTTAGAGTGCTTGTGTGGACTAAAATCAAAACCTTCAAGTTTGTCACCCTGCCATTATTAATGGATGTTTAACACCCTGCTAAGCTGGTCTACCACTCAGCTGTTTTCTTAAAGTTGGTTGAGTAACTGGTATTCTTCCTGCTCACAAAGTCTTTGTTAGTGTGCATATTGCAAAACCATCCTAAGTAAACAGTCTGTGTCATCTGTATTAAAGGGAAGTTATGCGTGGATTAGTGTATAATAGCATGGGTTAGGGAGAAAAATGAGTCACCAAAGTAGCTGGTTCAAAGGAATAAATCACTAAATCATTATCTTGATGCCCGACTTAGGAAGCTTTAGCTCTTGAAGACATAATGTCTAAAATATAAAAACTACTTTGTAAAAACCAAGCCCCATTATGGACTGTAGTCTGGCAGTTTATGATGGAAGACTATAGACTGTGCCTATACTTAACAAAACGCAGGATTTAGAATAAAAGATGGAAAAAAATTATGATATTCAGCAAATTTCTTGCTACCTGAGGGTAAAAATCAGAAACTATTGCCATACAAAATATATAATAGGTAGTAATAAATTGAATTGCATATCGAGTATAGACATCTTTCCGAAAAGGTTTTTATCCATTTTTTTAATCAATTTTCTATACCTGCTGCAGAGGACACATAGACAAATAAGATACACATGGCATCAAGAACATCACAGTCAGAAGCAGACTTTGTGGATGTATCAAAGCCAATTGGTTACAAGAGGCTGTCTGTGGCACTGTTTTGAGAGGCATCCTGAGTACTGTGGTATCCACAGAATCCTCAGCAGGAGAGTGCTGTGATGGATTGGCCATCGGGCTGGGATGCTATGATGGAAGTGAAGACCCAAATATCAGGTGTTTGACAACAGCGATCAAGGTGAAGTGTTAGTCATGTAAACAATGGTATACCATAAAATGCTAATACAGAGACACCCAGGAGGTGCTGTGGGAACACAGTAGTGGTAGGGTGGGTCAGGGAAGGCTCTAAAGGGGAGATGATACTAGATTGGAATCTCTAATGGAGTCAGGTGTATATCAGGTTGATGATGGTATGAAAGCCTCTCCCGAGGAACAGAGTAATATACACAGAAAGAAAGGTGCAAAGGAGCATGGGGTGTTCAAATACTCACAGCAGTTCAGCATTTCTAGAGGAGAGCAGATAAACCAAGGATCTAATGTCCAGTCTGTTCCTACTTCCTGTTGATTTTAATTCCTAAATATTTCTCAAACTTACTTCCTTCTCTACTGCCAGGCCCTGGACTCAGCCTTCACCTTTTACCTAGACTATCACAGTGGCCTCCTAACTGGTTTTTGCACATCCACGTCTCTATTTGTTTACTTATTTGTTTATTCATTCAATGATTTCACTGAAGAATATTTTACATGTAAATATTTTTTATTTTGAGTATACAATTCACTGATTTTTTTTGGAAATTTAAAGTGTGTGGAGCCATCATTACAATGCAATTCTAGAACATTTCCATCAGTCCAAAAATACTTTTTGTGTCCATTAGCAGTAACTTCCCATTCCTTCCTCCAACCTCCATCCCCTGGCAAACATTAATAGACTCTCAGTCTCTATAGAGTTGCCTTTCTGGATGCTTCATATCCAGGAACTCATATAAGAAGTAATATTTTTGTGTCTGGCTTCCTTAGCATAGTGTTTTTGAGATTCATCCATGTCATGATACATATAAGTACTTTATTCTTTTTCCTTACAGAATAGTATACCATTGTATGGATATATGACATTTTATCTATTCACCTATTGATGGACATTTGGGTTGTTTCTACTTTTGGTTATTATGAATAATGTTACCATAGGCATTGACATACGGGTTTTCATGTAGTCATATGTCTTTATTTCATTTGCTTAGATACCTAGGAGTGAAA
This sequence comes from Cebus imitator, assembly GCF_001604975.1. Lineage (NCBI taxonomy): Eukaryota > Metazoa > Chordata > Mammalia > Primates > Cebidae > Cebus > Cebus imitator. The sequence continues at coordinate 6,083,006 of NW_016107334.1, forward strand.
TTTCTGGTCATAAGGTAAATTTAAGGCACTGCGAACTCTTCAAGGGTGACTTCACAATGTTTTATTTCCATCAACAATGTGCACAGTATTCCGCTTTCCAGTTTTTATTACACACTGTTAGCAGAGGACTTTTTTTTTCAAAATTTAAATATATCATATTATTTTTATGGCTCTAAAAGATTTTGTTGGATTCTTGTTGTTCTCCGAGTAAAGTACCACATATTTAACAGAGCCTATGAGGTCTAGGTAAAAGTCTGGTCCTTATTTACCTCTTTATGCACCTCTTTATTTCTTCATATTACATTTTACTCTCTATTCTCCCCATACCAGACTCCAGACTCCTTTCAGTTCTTTTTTGAGATGGAGTTTCACTCTTGTCACCCAGGCTAGAATGCAGTGGCACAATCTCAGCTTGCCACAACCTCCACCTCCCGGGTTCAAGCGATTACCCTGCTTCAGAATTCCAAGTAGCTGGGATTACAGGCACCCGCCACCACTCCCAGCTAATTTTTTGTATTTTTAGTACAGATGGGTTTTTGCCAGGTAGGGCAGGCTGGTCTTGAACTCCTGACCTCAGGTGATCCACCCATCTCAGCCTCCCAAAGTGCTACAATTACAGGCATGAGCCACTGCGCCAGGTCTTCAGTTCTTTAAACACAATGCATTTCTTTAACAGAGGCTTTGCAAATACTGTGTCCAAACTTAAATGCTCACTTTGCCACCCATTTGCATTTTTTCTTCTTCTTAAAAATACCTATCCCTCCTTTGGATATCACATCAGATGCCTCCCCTAATTCCCCAGACAAGGTTAGATTTCTTCATGACATATCTTTGCATTTTATTTGTCTTGGTTTATAACCATGTTTTTATTTATTTAATATATCACTTTGCCAATGGAACCTAAGCTTCTCAAAGATGGGATCATGCCAGCCTTTGCTCACAATAGCTCATAAGAAGCCTGCAGTAAACATATGTTGAAAGAATAAAAACAGCCCAGAATAGAGAGAGATGGTTGGAGAGGTAGTGGTGGATCGGATCATAGAAAGGTCTTGGACATTTTGTGAAGGGATTTGCACTTTATCCTGTGGGTGACGAGCATCTGAAGTATCTTAAGATAGAGACGTAAACATGTGTTTACATCATCTCATTTTGGTTTCTTTATGAAGAAAGTAAAGAATAGAGGCAGAAAATCTATGTACGAATTAGACACTGAGAGAAGGATTTAGATTCAAGAATTATGACTCAGTTTTCTAGCTTCAGTAGATAAATCTAAGCTACTCATTGAAACAGAAAAAAAATGATTATCATATAATTTAATTTGTGAGTCTAGAAAAGAATCTAGGTTGTGTATAAGTAGCCTGTATAAGTTATTATGAAAACCATTTTCACCTATGAGAGAAACAGAGTAGAGGAATACACCAAGGATGGACCGCTGGATGATCCCAACATGTAGTGAGTCCCAAGGGTAGAAAAATAAAACAAGACACAAAGATGAGAGAACAGGGAGTGAAAGGAAGAGTGCTTTAGTAAGGAGAGCAAGGATCACCATTTCCATATGCAGAATGGGCTCCCAAGCACGAACTACAAAGACCCAGGGTTTTAACAGGAAATAAAAAGTGGGTCAATAGGATTTTATCTACTAAATTGTTGAAACTAGTGGTACAGAATGCTTTCTGATTAATTTTCTGTGGGTTAGTAAATGCTTTATTTTGGGTGCACATAAGAGTTTGTTTGGGAGATAAAATTAAAAAAAAAAAAAAACGTGAAGTGAAAAAACAAGACTTCTTAATTCTGCCCAAGTGTCTGTCTGTCTTGCTTCCTTCCCAATCTGTTTTGACATCAAGACTACCTTGTTTTGTCAACTGTGCCCGAGACAGGTAAGGATGGCAGGTATGCACTTTCGTATTCATTAAGTCTCAGGTTGTCTTGACATCTGCCAATAGGTAAAACACTTTTTTAAGTCAGAATTATCTGCTCATTCACTTTTCTTGCTATTCAAGTTTAGTGACACTGCCAGAAAACACCGTCATCACCAATGACAAACCTGCATTGTAGGAAAATAGCAAATGCATTTTTAACAAAGTCAAATTGCTTTCTTTTGAATTTTTCTTTGTATTTACTTGTCAATTACTTTTTTAGAAAGGTATTAGATTGATATAACCAAGTTCAGATTCAATGTTGTTTTCTTATAAACTCAAAAATTAAAAATCTTATAGCCAAAAGAAGGTCTAATAAATTTTGGGTGGGACTCCTTAGACATTTCAATAGCTTACCATGGTTAAGCAAACCTTTACTTAGCAAACCAATAATGTTCTCATAGTTTGGAAAAATCTCTTTAAAAACTGAAAAGTTGATATATAAATGACAAATACTATTTTAATGTAGCTGCAAATGGTAATGTCATCAATGCACTGCAAAATTACATTGGTAATATCTACTGATTTTTCAGTCTAATAGAATTTATTAATTATTCATTAGATACAGTATAATTAGATGGTTATTTCTAAAAATCAATTATTTTTAAAATTTTTAAAAATCTTTCTAATATTTCTCACTTTGAGAATTATACTCTTGAAAGAAATCATTTTGAAGTGTTTTTGAGGTATAATTAAAACTAGGCAACTCTCAAAACTTGGAATGCATATATTTTAACAGTTCTCTATAAAATGAAATTTAGATTTAGATTTTTAAGTGAAATAATTAGAAAAATAGGCAAAAATATGCCCATATACTTAGTCAAAGATTTTTTTTAATCCAGTGATGGTCTGAGAAGCAATGCACATGAATGAAGAACTCATGTGCAAAAACCAAACTACTTCAGAGTGGATCTCTCTCTTTCTCTTTTTCTCTCTCTCTCTCTCTCTCACTGTCTCTCTCTCTCTCTCACTCTCTCTCTCTCTCTCTCACTCTCTCTCTCTCTCTCTCTCTCTCACACACACACACACACACAGAAACACACACACACAGCCAACAACAATTTAAGCACCAAAGCTAAAGAGGCTAACACTCCAGAGATAGGGAAAGCAGATAGAAATTAATCTCTCATTTGACATCACTTTTCTCCTAGAGAAAAGGGAGAGAAAAATTGAGCAGATAAGACATAAATAATAAGACAGCAAAACATAACCGCTATATTAATAATAAATGTTCCAAATAAAAGATGTTTGTCAAACTTTAGGGAAAAAATTCAATATGCTGCTTTGCTTACCAGAAACAGACATTAAATATAAGAAAATAAAAGAAAACTGGTGTAAATAATGTAAGAGAATTTTAAGATCTAAACATAACTACAGATAAGGATATTTCATGATGTTAAGAAAGTAAATCTAAAAAGAAACAACAATTAAAAATATGTAGGCATATAATGATGTGGCCACTACTTAGTGTGCCCAAAATGACAGTACAAAGAGGAGAATTTTTTTTTTTTTTTTTTTTTTGAGACGGAGTCTCACTCTGTCACCTAGGCTGGAGTGCAGTGGCATGATCTCTGCTCACTGCAACCTCTGCCTCTTGAGTTCAAGCGATTCTCCTGCCTCAGCCTCCTGACTAGCTGGGATTACAGGTGCATGCCACCATGCCTGGCTAATTTTTTCATGTTTTTGGTGGAGACAGGGTTTCAGTGTTAACCAGGATGGTCTCAATCTCCTGACCTCATGATCCACCCACCTCGGCCTCCCAAAGTGCTGGGATTACAGGCGTGAGCCACCACACCCAGCCAAGAAATAAATTTTAAAGCATTCCTCTCTAGTTCTAATAGAACAAATATGACAAAAAGTCAGTAAAGTCATAGAAAATTTGAACATGATTATTCAACTTGACCTAATTGATACAGAGAACATTGTAAGTAATAATTGTATTATTTTCACATTATTTTCAAGTGTATGTTAAACTTTTACCAAAATTGCCCCTATGATCTACTAGAAAGAAAATCTCAAAAATCATCAAAGCTTTGAAATAATTCAGGATACATCTCTAACTGCAGTGGAATTAAACTAGAAGTCAATTTTGTAAAGAGACACCTTAAATAATGCCCATTAATTTGTAAATGAAGTAAAATATTTTGTGAGTACACATGGATTTAAACACACACAATGTAATTTTTTATTTTTATTTTTTGAGACGGAGTGTTGTTCTTGTTGCTCAGGCTGGAGTGCAATGGCAAGATCTCACCTCACTGCAACATCCACCTCCCGGGTTCAAGTGATTCTCCTACCTCAGTCTCTCAAGTAGCTGCGATTACAGGTGCCTGCCACCATGCCCAGTTATTTATTTATTTTTTAATTTTTATTAGAGATGGTGTTTCATAATGTTGGCCAGGCTCGTCTGGAACTCTTGACCTCAGGTGACCCACCCACCTCAGCCTCCCAAAGTGCTGTGATTATAGACATGAGCCACCACACCCGGACAACAATATAATTTTAAAATCTTTTTAACTAAATGGCAATAAATATACAATATTCCCAAACTTGTGGGATGAAGCTTACATCACACTGAGAGGAAAAAAATTGGCCTTACCTATAGGTTTTAGAAAAGAAGCCTGAAATTTTTCTTAAAAAATCTTCAAATACATCACGAGAAGTTAGAAATGTAGTAGAATATTGAGCCAAGAATAGTAGAAGGCAGTGAATAATAATTATTAGTATTAACAAGTCAAATAAAACAAACCTAGATGAGAGAGAATCAAACCACCCACTTGTTGCATATTTGAAAACAGCATTAAAATTAATGAAGTCCTGACAAGATTAACAATAAAAGAAAGGCACAATAACCAATATGAGGAGTGAAAATAAGAAATGCATACAGATATGCACCTAAAGCCATGTTTAAGAATATCATGGAAACCTAATTCATAAAAGCCCCAGACTAAAAACAATCCAAATGTCCACCAATAGAAAGGGTAAGTAAATGAAATATTTCTACAGTGGAACGCTATACAACTTTTTGCATTAAAAGTTTCTGCACATCTCGTTTAGTGGATGAATCTCGTGAATATAATGCAATACAAAAAAAGCAGACATGAAAGAATACATATGACTCCAATAATATCCGTTAAGGGAAAAACTGTGGTTTCAGAAGTTTGGTTTTATATATTTTTTACGGTTTTAGAAGTTTAGAGTGGGAACAGTAAGTACTCTTGACACAGGGAATATTTTATATCTTGATCTGGGCAATAGTCACAAGGGTGATTTTTGTGAAAATTTGCCAATATAATCACTTATGACTTGAGGATTTTTATGAGTTTAAGTTATGCTAAGAGAGAAAAGAAATCCTTTAAGAAAGAAAAATGATCTAGAGAACTATGCTTCTTTTAGTGTTGAATGATAATTTTAATTACAAAAACTAAGAAAAAGTGTATAAAATGTATTTGGCAAAATTCCACTTCAATTCACTCTCCAAACTGTCACTCCAATTACTTCTAAACAACATTATAAGTATGATTTTAGAGTCAACTGAAGTATTACTGAAACGACTATTATAGAAAACAATGCTTTTGTCTACGGCCATACCAGCCTAAAGGCGCCTGATCTCGTCTGACTTCATAGACAAAAACAATGCTTTTGAAATATCTTTAAACTCCCATATTTGTTCATTTTTTTTAAATGCAGTATGTGATGATAATTGTTAAATTACATAATTCAAAATTATATATATGTATATATGCATGTCTGTATATACATGGATTGCATATATGTATGTGTTTATAGATTTGTATGAATGTATTCATATTAATTTGATAGATAGGTACTGTACATGTATCCATATGTTTACACTCTCAACTATATGTACATATGGCACTATAACATGCCGCATTCTTTACTTCAACTTGTAATTTTCATGAAACAAACTCTTCTAAAATTGCACACATCAACTGATTAAGACATCTCTCATTCTTTTACTGATTTATTTTTTCTAAGGTGGTGGGACTTGAAACCTCTTCCTCAGTGTCTGGCACAGTACTCTCATTGGTCTTCTTTAATTATGTGTTTAATCCCATTTATCTCATTTCCCCCCAACTCCTCATACCCGTACTCTCTAACCACAAACCATCATTCCTTTGGTTCGGATGTTTATAGCAAAATTGGTATTGCTACATGCCAACAATGTATGCAACATTTAATTTACATGAATTCTTAATATACGTAAGTTGTATTTGTTATAAATCCCATTCCACACCTTACTGTGTCCCCTCCACACATTTTACGTGCATGTTTCTGCATGTTCTCTCCTCTGTTTCTACATGGTTCTCCGTGGTGCACTCCACCATATTTACCTATTCACTATCACAGGGAGTGGCACCCAGACACTGCCTTGGACTTCTCACACCACAAATAACATTGAGAGAAACACACTCATACATGCCTTTGTATGTATCCCAATGAGGATTTTCTTTAGTAAATATGCCTAAGAGCAGAACTGCTGTTTTTTCTAGAATGCATGTGTTTGTTTGTTTATTTTTGAGATAGAGTCTTGCTCTGTCACCAGGCTGGAGTGCACATTTTATGTGCATATTTCTGCGTGTTCTCTCCTCTGTTTCTACATGGTTCTCCTTGGTGCACTCCACAATTTTTACCTATCTCAGCTCACTGCAACCTCCTCATCCTGGGTTCAAGCAGTTCTCCTGCTTAGCCTCCTGAGTAGCTGGAACTACTGGCATGTATCACCATGCCTGGCTGATTTTTGTATTTTTTAGTAGAGATGGGGTTTCACCATATTGTGTTCTAGTGTGAACACATCAGTTTCTCTGGGCTCTAATTCTTACATACATAGTCTTTGAAACAATTCCGTTGGAATTCTATGCTCTTAAATAGTTCACAGCACAAGCTTTCATCTTATGTTTTTTTTTTTTTTTTCCATGAGATAGCAAAACATGAAACCTTGCTAATGATCTTTTAAAAGAGTATGCTGATTATAAATACTGGTTTTGTCATCCTTGCTAGAGTAACATTTTAAAGAAGAACAAGATGATTCATAAAATAGAAAAGACTCAAAACATGGGAAAAGGTTCTGGTCATGACTTACATGTCCAGGAAGCATGCTTTCTCAGCAGCACCACTCTTCATTGTACCTGTGACCAGAGAGATAGACAACTCTTTCCAGCTCACCGTTACCAGCCAAGGTAAGAAAGGAGTCAATACTCATTTTTCTGTGATCTTTTTCCTCTGACAGAAAAACATGCTATGATGAGAATTTTTTTTTTTTTTTAGTTATAAAATGTGATCAAGGCCAGGCATGCTGGCTCATGCTTGTAATTCTCACACTTTGGAATTCCAGGGCAGTAGGATCATTTGAGATCAGGAGTTCAACAGCAGCCTGAGCAACACAGCAAGACCTCCATGTCTATAAAATAATTTTTTAATTATCCAGGCGTGGTGGTGTGCACTTGTAGTCCCAGCTACTCAGGAAGCTGAAGTGGGAGGATTACTTGAGCCCAGGAATTTGACGCAGCAGTGAGCTATGATCATGCCACTGCACTCCAGCCTGGGCAACAGAGCGAGACCCTGACTCTACAAATAAAAATGTGTATTGATCAGACAAGAATTTGTGTTGTTGTTTTTTTTTTTTTTTTTTTTTTTTTTTTTTTTCCCAAATCTACCATGTCCGATGTGGCAAAAACATAACAAAATAATGCTAAATTTCATCTGGACACAGGACTTTTCATTCATTGATTTTCTTGTTGATGTTTGGTTTTGTTTAAAGAAAAATCCCAACATTGAAGCTACATCAAAGAAAAACAAATGCATTCTAGGTGTTTGTCCAAACCTATCCAAAAAATAAATTTAAAAAAATTCTCTAAATTAGGCATTATTAATTGAATCAAATCATACATACCTTTTAATTTAAAGTGCTGACAATTTGAAATATCACAAAGGAGTAAAATCACTAATATGAAAGGAAAGTGAAAAATTCGACTCTTGTTTATGCTTTTGGACATTATATAAAGAGAAAACAGTCAAAGGGGGTCTTTGTGAAAGTGTGATGGTCTAACCCTATGGTCATAATGTCTTTGGGATATGGCTTAACCTTTTAGAATTGTTCTCCTTTTTAGGGAGCAAAGGTAATGTTGACAAGTTATAGAAGAAAACTGAATAGCTCCAGTCTCCAATTTTCTGGTGCACCTTTAGAGCTGAGCGTTTTTTACAGAGGGTAACCTCACATTTGCTGAAGAAATAATATCCTAGAATATGAATAAGAAATAAATATCCTCAGATTCATGCTATATAAATACATTTGCTATAGGTTTTATTAAATATTCATGATACATGCATGTACAGGTCAAATTACCTTTAAATATTAAATTTCTTTCCAGTGGTGGAGAATTTTAGATTTATGCAGTGTTTATAAGGAGAGATGGAACCCATGCAATACAATCTGCTGGCAAATTCAGCTTCTGGTTTAACTGGGTCCCTAAGGTTAGAGGGACTTGACTCACAAAACTGTGAAATTGCCTCAAGTGTCTTGTCTCTGTCTTACAAATCACAACTGGAACTTAAAGATGTACTAAAACCTTAAGTATTTTACACATATTTTAAAGAAGAAATGGACTGGTGCCTTGTGCGTAATGTGCCTCAGGCACATTACACAAATCTCATTTAATACAGCCAGGCCACTGAAGCAGGAATTATTATCCTTCCACAAGATACAAGTGATAAAAGAAAAGTTCAGAGAGACATCCTAAGTTGTGTGTGATCACAAGAAATAGCAGAATCTGGATGGAAACCTGGTTCCACAGGGCCCAGAAGATCAGGTCTGTCATTGGTAATGCCAACTGTCACAAAGGACACAATGGATCACAGGTTTTCAAATCATGAACACCTTGAGGAAGTCAAGCATTGGAGAGCATCCCCCATCCACAAACTGAACGGAGGAAATGCCCTCGATTCGAGTCTAGGGGATCTGGGTTGGTGTCAGTCTATGGGGATGACTCCCATATTGGTTTCCAGAACCCACTCCCACTGTTCCCACCATTGAGACTTTTTTCCCTAAATAAGGTTTACACGGTGTTGTGGAGCCACTTGGAGACTGTGGGAAAAGGCATTCAGCATACAGATTTAAACATATTCCTAGGTTGACCCAACCATTTATCATCCAAACTAGGACACATTTTTGAGAGCTCAATAATTATGCTTGTACAATACATGCAAACCAAGATTGTCCCAGGCAGAGTGAGATGAATGATTATCTGACCTATACCCCTGTATAGAGCCAAACTATTTCATCCTTTGTACACAAATATATTTCAGGAACTTTATAATTACCTTACTAGAAACACAGGTGAATTGTTTGTATATACTAAAGGTGTTATTGTGATAAATGAAAAAATGTTAAGTATGCCACAAAATCCATATGGCTGTTTTCCAATTCCTTATTTTTTAATATGCCAATTAGCTCAAAATAATTGAAAATGGTACAGAACTCCTTGAACTTTGGAGAGGCTCTATCTACATCCCTAGACCTGATAGTGTCCCAGGTTCTGTTATTACAGGTTAAATTACCTGGACATTCCTACTTTTCCATCACTTCAAACTCAGTATCAGTGAAAGCAAACTCCCCTGAGATGAGTTCATCTTCCCCCCACTGTAAAGGGACATTAAGTGACTACCTGTGGTCCTACTGTCTTAGGGTCCAACACCTGCCTAAGGGATTGCAGTGTGACACTTTGCAATTTTTTCAGCTACAAGGGAAGAAGAAGATGTAAATGAGAGCCAGGGCCAGAATCCGTTTGGCGGCACCGCCCATGGCCTCGGCTGTCTGTGATTTCACACACTCCACAGGACAGGGTGCACAAGCTGCAATGTCAAAGAGAACTCCAGGAGCAGGGCGGAGAGCCAGGCACCTGAGCCTCTGCTGGCAGCGTGGAGAGACTCAGGGAAGTGGCTTCTGGGGAAGGGGAGTTGTCAAGGATGCATGCTGGTTTCCCATCTGACACTTACCTGCAGCACCATCTGGAACACCTACTCGGAGCCTGGAAGTCCCGTGGCCTCTGGGGGAAATGGGAGCCCTCCATTGCAACCCCATACACCCTGAGTTGACGGATGCCTGCTCTAAGAAAGCAGCAGCAACTGGCAGGTTAAACAATCCCACCAAGATAAAGAATCCCTTAGAACCCTCCCCCAGGCTGTGATCCCCAGTGGCTGTTTAGGAGGCTTTCCCTACAGCTGCCCCCTTCCACCTGATTGAATGATTCCCTTCCCACACAGGCACTCACATCAACACTGGTACACACACACACACACTCATACACACACACCCTATATAATGTTCCTATAACTTTAAACCTGAGTCTCACAAGATTGTAAGGCCCCTTTGATGGAAAGTACACCCTCCAAAAAGGCAAAAATACCAGCCGGGCACAGTGGCTTATGCTTACAATCCCAGAACTTTGGCAGGCCGAGGTGGGTGGATCACGAGAGGTCAGGAGTTCAAGACCAGCTTGGCCAACATGGTGAAACCCTGTCTCTACTAAAAACACACACACAAAAAGTAGCTGGGCATGGTGGCAGATACCTTTAATCCCAGCTGCTTGGGAGCTGAGGCAGGAGAATCCCTTGAACCTGGGAGGCAGAGGTTGCAGTAAGCCAAGATCGTGCTGCTGCACTCCAGCCTGGGAGACAGAGTAAAACTTCTGTCTCAAAAAAAAAAGGCAAAAATACTAACAAATAATTATTCCAATGATGATCATTACTATAAGAAAATGCAATTGGTGCCCTGAGAAGAGATGAGCCATGAGTAGCATCAGTAAGTCCCATAAGGCCATGGCCATGAGATGATGCCCAAAACTGCAGGCAATCACTTCTCTGTTTATCCATGTGGTAGCAACAGAGTGGATGGGTCCCCTGATGCCCTTGACCAGCACCTCTGGTTGCTAAGTGTGTCACTTATCTGTCTGATCTACGTGTCCTGCTGGTCTCCATGGTAGAAGCATGTTATTATAACCTATGAGGGTCTCCACACCATTGAGTGTCCATGAACCACCAACCAGCCTGCCCCAAGAGGAGAGAAGAAACTTCTGTTGGTTCAAGCCAGTCTATGTCAAGATCTCTCTCTGTTACAGAAAGAAAGCCTGCATCTAATTAGTACAGTTGATCTGCACATATTTCTATGTTATATCTTGAAAATAAGGCATTGTTATCCCATTCTACACATAAGGAAACTGAAATTCAAAACGTTAACTTACTTTCTTAAATTACGTCACTAATAAAATAGCCCACATTTAAATGCTTTTCAGGGGCAAGACTGCATTTGGGAATTTGACTTAAACAAATGAATATCTGCTCTTAACAATTGAATATTTTACAGTTGTTACTGAAAACCACTTTTGTTTCTGGAAAATAAAAGTAGCCTGTACTCAGTAACCGCTGAGTTCCCTAACTGCCGTAAAATTAGGAAATTGTTTAGCAAGCAGAATATTGCTTGTGAAATAAAAGTGAGTAGTTTCTTGTGTTTAAAGAGGTTGTAGCATATCTTAAAATAATTGGCGTTATCTTTAAAAATAAGTTATTGCAGCATCAGAGCTGAGGATCACAGAGAATCACAATGCTGATGGCCTTATCTGGCAAATAAGCTACTTATGTAGGAATTTTTTTAACTCCAAGAGTAAATTTTTGTATTCTCTAAGACTAAATTATTTTCTTCTCACAGATTTCTTGAATACAGAATCTCTGTAAGATTTGTCTTTTTACCTGCAAAACTATTCACACAGTTGTGAGCATGGAATAGATGCTTAAAATGTTCTTATTCACTTAAAGTACACAATATTCCAAGGATAGTTGTAGCCTCTGAGAATCAAAAGCACTTGCATGGTGTTTTACAGTTTATAAATCACTCTTATAAATGATATTTGAGGTACGATTACTATTATTATCTTCTATGTAAGACATAGAAGCTAGAGCTAAGAAAACTGTGAAGGATTTCCCAAGATGTCACAGCTTTTTCATGCCCTGCCTTGATAAGCCCTGTGTTCATCTTTTCACACCAGATCCTATAATCGTACTTGGATGCCATGGTAGACGTTACAGAATGAATGGATGCATCAATCAATCAGTCAATCAATGAAACCATCAGAAAATGAGCAGCAAAATCATGTTGTAAAGCAACCAGCTAATTGGTGATCAGTGCCAAGGTTATTATTTGTGTGTTCTTTCTTTTTTTTTTTTTTTTCAGACAAGAACGAGGCAGATGAAAACCATACACAAAAACACAACAAACAGAAAAGAGATTCCACCAAAAGCAATCATCAAGAAAACGTCTCCAGCGAGACTCACATTGTTGTGGAGGGGCATGTACATATTTGCACTCAAACAGCTTCAGAAGTGCTTGCCTGATGAAAAGGACTCACCAAGAGCTGAAGATTTTGGCATCACAGTCCAAGTGGTTCCTTGTTGGCAATGGCCATTGTCATCATAAGGCTGGATTTAACTTCAGAATTACTGCATGCCATCTGGCTCCAAAGAGCAAATCTATTTTTATAATATCAAATTTGCAATAAGGGAAAACTACAAACAGGCTCAGAGTTGGATGAGCTTCCATTTTTAACACGTCTGACTTTCACCAGTCTTCCTGGGGGCCCCAAGCTGGGTGGGCTCTTTCCCTCTGCTCCGGGCCTTATCTGTGTTAGGTTGTGTGATTAGGATCCTAAAGTCACTGAACAAACAGGGCAGGATTCTCCATCACAGACCTTTTGTTCATATACATTTCACTGGCTTTCGTTGGAGAAGTCAGAGAATGGCTATCATCTCCACACTAATAATATCCTTTGGTAAATGATAAAGTCAAGTCCAAAGTAAACTGAGAAGCTTTATCAGCATGTCGAAGCTATCCCCTTACAGCTCTGTACTTGCCAACTGTGCATCCTTTTCCTAGACAAAGACTTGATGCACATTAAAAGGCACTTACCAGAGTGGGTGTTTGTTTGTCATAGGAGAGCAGGCTGCCCTCTGATTCCAGGCACCCCAGTCGCCACTCTCATCAGAGGAAGGGAGGTATATGTTACAGCTAAACTCCTTCCTTGATGATCTCTTGAATCGAGTCGGGGAGATTCAGCGCTTCCTGCCAAGTTATTCCTTCTCTTTCTCCTTGTTAATATTAACTGATGGACTTCTCAGAGGGAAAGTGTATTTCTCACTGTGAATAGAGAGAACGCTGTGGTCGACCAGTTACTCTTCTACCCTGTTGTCAGAGAAGATGCATCAAAAGGGATTTACACACCCAGTTAATTCTAACAGATGGCCCTTCCCCTGTATTCTGAGAGAAGTTGAAAATCAATCCACATTTCTCTCCAATTCCAAATTAGGCAAATTAGCACACTGCCCTTGATTTTTGGTAAAATTTAGCAAAATGGACACAGTGAAGAAGACGAAAGATGCAAAAAATTTAGGAAGGCCCATCTCACTTAACATGCTGTGCCTCTGCCCACACTTTTGATACACAAATGATGCTTATCTATAAAGCAGTGAAAACACTGATCATTTTTTTCTTTCCTTTCTTTTTATTTGTGTGTGTGTGCATGTGTGTGAGTTTATCACCCTGCTGTATATATGCATATGCTTGTATAATTTGCACAATGAATATATAAATATACAGGACACATATATTGTGCATACATCATGCACCCAAATAGCATGTGGGTCTGTGTAGCCAATAACAGGAACAATGGGACGCCCCCTACACTAGGAACCAATATGTTGCAGGTTTTCTTGGCTTTTTTGCAACTGTAGACAAACATTCCCCCAGGAATGGATGGCTCAGGGAAAGTGTGATGGGATATGAAGCCTTTCGTCATAAAATCCCCATCTAAAAATCCTGTCAAAATTGATAGGGACTGAAGTGTATATAACACTGTTGCTGTGTTGGTTTCATTCCAAACACAGCATGCTTCTGAATGATCTGTCATTACCATCAGACCTGAAGGAAAGAAAAGCAACCGAGAGAAACCTCTCATTGCCATCTATAGGCTGCCGACGGAAGGTCCAGGTGACAGCTACAAGGCTCTGTGAAGCAGCAGGAGGAGATGTTCTGGAGGTCACCAGTTCATAGTCACATTTCCACCACCTTCTTCATTCTTTCAAAAAGCATTTCTTGTGCCAGCATTGGGCTAGATGTTGAGAAGAATGCAAAGGTGAAGAAGAAACATCATCTTCATCTTTGGGAGCACATGTTCTGAGGACTGGAGCAAGACCACTGCAGAGCCAAGCACTTGACAGATGCTCAGGACAAAGGGGTTGTCCTGGAAGAGGTGATATTTGAGCCCTGTTATGCACTTTCAAGGGCCAGTAGAACATTCCCAGGTAGAAGGGAGGGATTGGTTTCCAGGTCAAGAGAAATGGCATACGCAAAGGGGGCATCAGCATAGAAGATATGCAATGTATTCTAGGAAATACAAGAAGTTCTATGTGCAACTGGAAGCTTGCCTACACTACATGTCCAGGGAATAGGGTGGGCTGAGAAGGAAAACCAGATTGTGAAAGGAAGAAAGCCAGACTATGGTATTTGGAGTTTATCCTATGGCCAAGATTACCTCCTCTTCTGGGCCCACATTATCACTTGGTTATGAAACTAATGCTGACCCTATTGGGCTATATACAGAATCATCAGTAGCCCAACCGACTAAGCAAGAAACAACAGATTGAAGGAGATGACAGTACACATTCAGGGTTCAAACTGCCCAATGCTTCAAGTGATTAGTTTCTATAAAAGTAAATTATATGCCATTCTGAAACTTTTATTCGTCCAGCATTTGCTTCTCTTAAATGGGATCAGTGTTTGCAGAGAGTGAGCGCCTTTATTATCTCACCATTGTAACTGACATATTTTGGGGTGTCTATCTCACACTTTTTCCTTCCTTGAGAACTCTCCCTCAACGAAGGAAAGGCTCCTCAGTGGCCAAGCATGAGTGTTACAAACCTGTATCCCTGGACACAGGATGTGATATTATCTGAGCAACTCCTCATCCAAGTTGAGCCAGTCGGGGTCTCGTTTACATGAACTTCTTTGCATTAATAGAAAAGTACTGGGAGCCAAGTCAACTAAGGGTGTGTCTCCAGAGGGAAGGCTGAAAATCAACTGTTTTTTGAGGTCCCAGGACTGACATATTTCTACTCTTTTTGAGGCCATTTGATTCAATCCTTCCATAACACCTTTAGTATCTTTCTGATGAATATCCTTTCTTTTTTTCTTAAACTAGCTCAACTTCTTTTCTGTTGATTGCAAACCAAAGAAATCACTAATTTTTTTATTTTTACAGTGTATTACTCTTAAATAGTAAAAATCTTCTCTGTGATTTTCCCTTGACAAATAATGATGCATTCCCAAGAATACTCTCCCATTTATTTTCAGAGTAATAGCATGAGAAGCCAGAAAAAAACCCAGCCCAAATTTTGATTTTACATTCCCTGAAGAAAATGACTACCTCTTGCATGTTTTTGGTATCACACCTGTACAATACCCTAGAGTAGTAACTAACTGGCTATTTCCATCAGTCAACCACACACAGAATAAAAGTCACCATTTTTTTATGAAGATTTTAGGACTCAGTAACCTACCAGAAGGAAGATCCTAATAACAAATCTTAAGAACTAGAGAAGTGTGTCCATTTCTGTGTTTACGTCCACTTGTGTAGAGCTGGCTTGATCTGGTTCATTAGCGTGCGCAAGAATGGTCAGTAGCATTTTGCCGCTACCTAACACCTTAGAGAAAATGCTGAGCAGCCAGCCTGTTTAACATTGCCAACATCTTCATAAACAAGCCTGTCATTTGAGCTGAGTTGTACTCAGAGAAGACATTCAGGAGCTCTCACCGTGGTTCAGTATTCCAAATGAAAAGCTTTGCCCGTCATTGTGAACTCCCTGTGCCCTCCTAGCATCCCTCTTCCTGAGCCGCCATCTGGGAAGAGATGCACTAGAGCATTGCCAAAGACTGCTTCTTCCAACAATAGGTGTCACTATGTGACAGCATCCATAGATTAAGCTGTTACATCAGAGTGGTGACAGGGCCAGAATAAAGGGTCCTATAGACTTTCGATTTAGTAGAGATTGAGATGTGGTGGTTGAGCTGTGTATGGTTTAAATTCTAACCAAACTGATTCACGTGTGCCTTCATCTCTGCTATCTAATGAGCCTCTGTGATTGGGGAGAATCAACAGTGAATATCTCGCCAGTGTCCTGGCAGTGACTGAGATAAAGAGCTCGGAAACCCTTTTACTAAAAGGCAGCTGTGAAACAGTTCAAGTCAAAATGCGAGTTTCAATTCAATATTCTCACCGAGAAACAAAATATAAACAGCTATCACCCATTGTAACGATTAATTCTCCCGTCTCATTGCTGAAACGGTTTCAGCTCTGAATCTCCTTCTCCCCATCAGATAGAGTATGAGATATGTTGAGAGGAGATTGTTAAAGCCTGGACTGCAGAATTTTATCTGGTCATCTGAATGACTCAGAAAGCCCGAAGTACTCTTCTTTTATGTGTATTATAATAAAACAAATTATTCTGGTGTCACAGACCTTGAATACCTACTAACCTTGATAAGCACTTACATCTAAACAAAAAGAGAATCAATTTGCATTTTCCTTTCTGCTGGCTAACATAATGCTTCATTTTACAGTTGCAATTAAGGGTTATTGCTATCTTTACATACCACATTAGGCAGTTTGTGTCCATTGTTCACGCATAGTTCCAGCAGAATGTTTCAGGTTGAAGGCATTTTCACAATGACGCTGCTTTTGTCCTGCCCCAATGCTATTATCTTGAATGTGTTTATCCCAACAAGTCTCTTCAAGACCTGAAAACTGTCCTCTGTGAAAACATGTCAGTCATCACCTTCACTCACAACTGGAATTAACAGTGCTCAAGGTCTCAGGGTGCACACACACACACACACACGCACACACAAGGTTGGCTTACCTGGGTGGCCAGATATGTAAAGCTGCAAAGCTTCTTGAATTGACCTTAATGAATTAAAACCTGCATAGGCAGAAGAAATCTCTTGAACAAACCATAGATTTCCAAACCATCTCACCAGGCTGATAAAAGCTTCAAACCCTGCCAACCTCGGCCTTTGAATTCGCATTTTCTTCCCTGATCTATGGCCTCTTAATTTTCTGGGGCAGAGAAGCAAACCACAGGCATTCATTAAGCAAACATCTATGTATGGGAAGAAATGGGAAGCATATTCCTTCTGAAAACCACAAATAC
Organism: Cebus imitator; assembly: GCF_001604975.1. NCBI lineage: Eukaryota > Metazoa > Chordata > Mammalia > Primates > Cebidae > Cebus > Cebus imitator. The sequence goes on from NW_016107334.1 coordinate 6,100,195, forward strand.
TTGAGTTAGAATAATTGAGAAATGGTCACTGGCAGGTAGAATAACACAATTATTATAGATGTAACCTTTTGGGAAGTAAAGACAGAAAGTCTTAACCTAGAAAGATAGATGCACTCGATGAAAAAGAATGACCAGCCAAGACCCATTTCACAATGTAAAGGCATAGAAGGAGCAGTTGTAGAACACCGTTCCAACAGTGACAAATAGCTTGGTCAGAGATCAAAAATGAAAGCGTAAATACTGACATTTTAAAATTGAGTTTTCGTAATAAAATAACACAAAAGACCCATTTTCTCCAGGTATATTTGGCAACCACATTTCAATGTATATTCAGCTATTTTTTTATTCTGTATTAGTTCTGCACTCTTCTTATGTCCTCATTCCATTTTAAATCAATAAAAAACATGTCTGGAATATTTTTTCCATCTGTAGAAAGAATCTGGAGTGCTGAATACTTAATCTCTTTGTTACTGGTTAATCATATTGTGTCAGGAAGGGACTTGGTTCTAAGGTCCTGCTGGACAGGTAAAGTGTCTTTAAATTTGGTCCAGGGCCTTGTGTGAAGTAGTTAATGATGATGGAGAAGAAGCTGATAAATAAAAGTAGCATAAACACTGGCAGAACTATTGATCCTTGGAATACATGGGCATCCTCCAAAGAGTTTAAAATATAATAACACTTTACTCAGAAACTGTAAGCAGGTACTTTATGCACAGCTCAGTGAAAGAGAAGAAAATACCTACTTATACAGAAGTGTGGACTCTCAGGCAGTACATAGGGTAAGTCCTGGAAAAGAAATGTGAATAAGGCCTGGCACTTCTGTTTCTCCTTTTGTTTTAGTAGCCAGAGTCTCACTCTGCTGCCCATGCTGGAGTGCAATGGCCACCATCTCGGCTCACTGCAACCTCTACCTCCCAAGCTTGAGCGATCCTCCCACCTCAGTCTTCCAAGTAGTTGGGATTACCAGCATGCACCACCGCGCCAGCTAATTTATGTATTTTTAGTAGAGAAGGGGTTTCACCATGTTGCCCAGGCTCATCTCGAACTCCTGAGCTCCAGTGATCTGCCCGCCTCAGCCTCCAAAAGTACGAACTACTAGGATTACAGGTGTGAGCCATCACGCCTGGCCTCCTCACACCTGTTCCACTGGATTTTACAGTCTGGGATGGAATTGACGAGAAAGCAGTGAAAGCACACAATATGGTAAGTGTTCAATTTCCCTGTACAAGATTGAAAATCATTTCAATATTACTGTTTTGTTAATCTTTGTGATTTTCTTAGGAAACTGGTGTTATTTATCATCTTAGTCTACACTGGGACATTTTGGGACACTGAGAGATGCATGAGTGTTAGGCAGGAAGTCTGGGCAAGGAAGCACCTCACATGAGGGGGAATTGTGATTTTCTTTCACATCAGTGTAGAGCTCATGGGTATTTCTAAGTTCCTTCCAAGGATGCAGGACCCAGGAAAGCCTACTTGATTTAATTGTGCTTGCTACTTCACTTCTTTTTTTTTTTTTTTTTTTGAGACGGAATTTCGCTCTTGTTGCCCAGGCTGGAGTGCAATGGCGCGATCTTGGCTCACCACAACCTCCGCCTCCTGGGTTCAAGCAATTCTCCTGCCTCAGGCTACTTCACTTCTAAGCTCCACACAATAACACCAATGACCATGAAAGAACTGAAAGAATATGGCCAGAAAATGTGGCTCACACCTGTAATCCCAACACTTTTGGAGGCTGAAGCAGGAGGAACACTTGAGACCAGGAGTTTGAAACCAGCCTGGCCACATGGCAAAACTCCATCTGTACCAAAAATACAAAAATTAGTAGACGGGGTGACACACACTTGTAGTGCCAGTTACTCGGGAGGCTGAGGCATGTCAATCACTTGAACCTGGGAGGAGGAGGTTGCGATGAGCTGACACTCAAGCCTGAATGACAGAATAAAACTCTGTCTCAAATCAATTAATTAAATTAAGTTAAATAAGAAAATAAAGATTTTAAGAATATTTACAGAATTCCATAAATCGCAATGCAAAGAATCTGAAGATCAAATCCTTATCATTGAGAATTTCTCCACTTCCACAGTGCACCCTCTCATTACAATGTCAAATTAAAGTTTCCGAAAGAAGATGGGGAAACATTTACTTTGGTAAAATGGGAGTGTTGTTTTTTTTTTGTTTTTTTGTTGGTTTTTTTTTCAGAAATAAAAATACTCCTATGATGATTGGTAGCTCCACCTAAAGGATTTTAAAGTAAAATTTAAAACAAATAAAAAATTATTTAGGGATGAATACTTGTATTACCCAAAGATGTTTCTTTTCACAAAAGAGTTCCCTGTAGAATTCTCCTAAGTGGTGAACTCCCCTGGTGCCTTTAAATGGTTGTTTACAGATCATTAACTACTCACAAAAAGGCTGGTGCAGAAAACCTGCCAAAGTATGAGAATCTCCCATTGAGGAACCAAAATTTAAGAGAATGCTTGAGAGATCGAATTCAGTTTGCCAGAAATAAATTTTCATAATGAATTTTGGAACAGAAAATTGCATGCAAGTCAACTTTATATAGAATTTCTTCTTTGCAGACAAACAGAACTCAAATTTTAAGAACATCATTTTTAATGACGAAATATTCGGGTATTATATGCAAATATTAAAATTTGCCAAACCATTACTCAAGTGTTGGTATTTAGGTGGTTTCCAAGTTTTCTTAATTTCAATAAATAACACTATTGTTAACATCCTAGTTCACAAAGTTGCATCCACATTTCTGCTTGATTCCTTAGTAGTGTTTGCTTATAAAAGGAGAATGGAGAAATAAAATGCACACAATTTTTAATGTTCTTAATACAAATTAATCAAATGCTTTTTAGACAGAGTTTCCAACATTAGTTCTCTTAACCACACTGCCTTATTACTGAGTCTTCACCAGAAGTGACTGAACATTTTGAAAATGGCTCATAGAGTTTTAGTTGAAAACATCACTTTGTGTTGTTTAAGATAGTTTGATTACAAATAAAGTTGAACACATTTGTTACCTTAATTATTGCTTTGTATTTCCTCCTCTAAACTAACTGGTTTTACCCTCTCCCTCCAGCTGGAATTCTCAGTACTTTTCTTATTGATTTGTATGAGTTCTTCACATATTAAGGATAATTTTTTTTCATATCAGTTATACATATTTTTTTCTACTTAGGTGTTTGTGTTTTAATTTTGTTAGTGGAATTTTTAACATGTGATTTTGATTTTTTCCATCAGTTTTGATTTAAAAAGCCTTTTTCCCAGAAATTACATGAAGAAGTCATCTATGTTGTCTTCTATTTTTTTATGTATATAATTTTTTAAGTGCCTTTACCAGCTGGATAAGTAGTGCCACTCTCATGATCTTTATAAAGCTTTTTTTTCCTCCTTCATTGTATAGAAATTACAACAATTTTGCCGAGTTCTGAGCATTCTATAAAATGATGTTTGAAAGCTCTTTGTCCTTAGAAGGTGATAAAATGAAAGTTCAATAATATTTATAATGATAGCTGACAGAATCTGGTATGCAAAAGAAAATTCTAATATATCTTAACAAAGCAAAGCAAGACAAAATGCATCTTTCGTAGCTTTGAACAACATAGAGGTCAGTATGCTTTGGCCAAATGTAAAATAACTAAATTTTATATGAGCCTCACAACAAACTTTATGATGACCTTTATTCTTTCATTTTTATTTTTATTTTTTTTCCAAAAGTCTCCCCAAATAATGTGCAATAAGAGGTTAGCATGTCCTAGAAATAAATGGATTTTCCTGAACTCTTTGCACTTCTGATCTTGGGAAAAAGTTTTCTCCCTGACAATCCACCACCCCCATTCCCCTCTCACTGCCAAGTTTAATATGGCTTGGACTGTCTTCTCATATCCCCAGCTCCTATATGAATCATTTTCAGCACTGAGTTCTGATCATTATATACAAGGTCACTTTTTAATTAGAACAATATAGTAAAACATATGCTCAGAAGATAAATGAGGTACAAAGCTAGCTGTGCTACAGTGAACCCTTTTATTGGAAAGCCCTTAAAAATAATAAGCGTCATGTATAGTCCAGGGGCCTTTGCAACATATTTCAGTAGAGCAAAGTGCCTGCCATAGTGAATGAATACCCTGTTATAGTGAACAATCATTTGGCAGCATAGGTTATTTTAATGGACACATCACTTTAAACGAAGCCTTCGCCATCTGTTCTGCCCTCTAATTACAGATGCAAAAAGAACATAATTCACAATTGCATCATAAAAAAGTAAGATATAAGTGATTTAAATGCATGTATATCTTCTTTATTCAATGCAGCATGCAGCTGTTATGTTGTTTTCATGTTTCAAACACAAATGAGGATAGAAATCGCTCTTCTCTGATGGAGTGAATTTCCTGTTACAGGACATTTTGGGGTGTAAATAAATGTAAAAGCGTGTGTTCTCATAGCACCTTCACATCAAATGAGAGGCAAAGCTATTCTGTAATGCACTCTGTGATCTGCTACCATGTGTGATGAAGTGTAAGTTTGTGTGGAAACCTAATTCTCCATTGATTTTTTATTAGTCTTCAGCATTTCAAAAACTGCTCAGATAAGTGTTCTTTTCCAATAATCAAATCATGTAGCTGGATATGTTATAACAAAGATATCCTCCTTTAGAATAAGGAGAGTACATCGGTCACTCCAAGATCAAAAAGGCCAACACTTGGCGTGAGCCCATGTATTTCTTATATGAAACCTTCTGATTTCTCCAGAATAACTCCTTGAGAAAGAATAAGCAAAAAGGTGGAACTCTTTACTTTCCTTCTGATGTCTCAAGAGTGCTTTAAGATTCCTGTGTGGATTTACAATTTAAGGCTTACTCATTTGGAAGAGAGTATCTTAGCATGCAAACTGCAAGGTGAACTTAACTCCTCAAGGAAATCTGTAAAACTGCCCCTGTTACTTGATACTGATACAATCTTAATTTTGTTGTTGTTGTTGTTGTTGTTGTTGTTTTTGAGATGGAGTTTCACTCATGTTACCCAGGCTGGAGTGCAATGGCGCGATCTCGGCTCACCGCAACCTCCGCCTCCCGGGTTCAGGCAATTCTCCTGCCTCAGCCTCCTGAGTAGCTGNGACATTTGGGTTGTCTGCTCCTTTAGGATTTTATGAACACTGCTCTTATTTATTTATTTATTTTTTGAGACGGAGTTTCACTCATGTTACCCAGGCTGGAGTGCAATGGCGTGATCTCGGCTCACCACAACCTCTGCCTCCTGGGTTCAGGCAATTCTCCTGCCTCAGCCTCCTGAGTAGCTGGGATTACAGGCACGCGCCACCATGCCCAGCTAATTTTTTGTATTTTTGGTAGAAACGGGGTTTCACCATGTTGACCAGGATGGTCTCAATCTCTTGACCTCGTGATCCACCCGCCTCGGCCTCCGAAAGTGCTGGGATTACAGGCTTGAGCCACCGCGCCCGGCCCTATCTTAATTTTTATATAATGTATTTTAATGTAAAACTCCAAACAGAAACAAATTTGAGTGTTAAGATACTCAAATTCATTTTCAAACCTACTGTTGAGCGTGTGCTTTTATGAGTCTTAGTTCTAGTTGATGGAGACCTTATTTATTATTTCCTTTGGTCACACATTGATTAAAATCAGAAGAAAAACAATGAATTTATTATATCAATAATTATTAAAATAGCTTGGTAATAACTATTTATAAAGATTATCACCATATCTAAGAAAAAAAAACAATACACAGTCAGAAATTCTTATCAAAATCACCTGAGCACTCCTTTAGGTTTCAATGGAACTCTTATTTAAGGAAGTACTTTAAGCAAGAGGGACATTTCTCTATTCCAGGGATCCCCAACCTCAGCTCACAATAGGAGAGTAGTAAGAATAATGAATTAAAAATAACATGTATTTAATCATGGTAAGCTTTATTTTGAGTTTATATTTCTTCCACCTTTGTCTGATTTTAAATCAAAAAGTAAAGGATGAACTAGGAAGACTCATATTGCCACCCTTCCAATGATTTCTATTTTACTTTATTGAAAACGTTCTTTCAAATCTTTCATTTTAAATTTTTTTTTGTCATGGGATAAATTTTGCTAAAAAGAGTATGCATCACAGGAAAGTTGAACTGAAAGAACCATGTGCTTAGTGATTGCAACTGCACCCAAAACACTACATTATTTTTACTTCCAAAGAATTCAGGAAGAAAACTGCCAAATCAGCATTTTTAAACATGCAGCTTTCTGGACAGGAATATCTCAACAGTTATTATTAAAATTATAATAGTTCTCTTCATATAAATGTGTGTTATTTACCCTTGGAAAGAACAAATGGATCACTAGCAAAATATGTTTTATCCTAAATTTGTTTTTCATTTAAATCACAAATAACTTCTCCATCATTACGGCTAATTGTATTTAATTTAAAGAACAAAACGGTTTGTGAAAAAACTTGCTGATCAATCCTAAATTCAATTTTAGTCACAGATTTCAGAGCTATTACTTATTAGTAACTTTCAAATGACCTTTAAAATAATTGTATTTACTGAATGGAATGTAAATGGAATCCACTTTTGATCAAGGATGCTGAGTGAAGGCTAAATAGCAAGTGAGTGGAGGTGTGTCCATGGAGTTATACATACTATTTCCAAGCAGAGGACCCTGCATCTTCCCCCCAGAATAATGTCATATACACTACGTGAGAAGTGATGACACTAGTTGTATATTAATAAAATACCCCTGTCTTTGCTAAGGGAAGATAGAGTAAATCTATTATTATAAATCCTCCTAAGACCACACAACCAAGTGCAGTATTGATATTAGTACTGAAACCAAGGTCATCATTTTGGTCACTGATATCCAATGGCATTTAACGATGTATGGACACGAGTGATGGCATTGATGATCATGATGATAACGATGACAATCGTGATGATAGTGAATATGGCAAGGGTGATATTTAACACCTACATAACATTACTATATGCTGGACTCTGTTCTAATCGCTTTACTTTTTTATCATTTCATGTAATCCTCTCAACAACCCTGTGAGAAAGTCACTTGACACAGTAGAAAGGACACACTACCAGGATGAGAAACTCTAGAGAATAGTAATGGTTCTGTGAAAATCATGAACAGCTCACATCAGCTCGCCTCTACCAGCCCTAATCCTTTCCATGGTAAATCAAACTCTGCTCAACCAATACTTTAGTATAGGATAAGTAGAGAAAAACAGATCCAAAAGTGTTTCATAATAAATTAAAAATCTGAAAATAATATTATTATAATTATATTGACATGTACATAATGTATTGCTAAGCAACCTAGCTCCCAACAATCAAAGTAGCAGACTAACTCAAAGTATATGCCTAGAACTGTAACAACAACAACAACTGGAATGCGGCACCTTTGTGCTCAAAATTACAAGAGAGTTAACTTTTGATCAACATGCACTTACTATACGAAAAGCACTGGATTGGATGCTGTGGGGCAGACAAAAAGAATTAATACCCATCCTCAAGGAGCTTACCACCCAGTTAGAAGCAAAACATGAGTTCATAAAACTATAATAATGTAAGACTAAAAAATGTAGCATTTCTCATTAACTAAGTGGAAAATACCAAATCACTTTCCTTCACTTTTATCTCTTCTTTTACAACTCTTCTCCCAACTGGATGAGAGGGATGGCCATCCTTCTGCTGGGCTTCTATAATCCTTTGGAGCTCTCTTAAAATATGCGCTCACTGTACTGAACCTCCCTGAACCTGTTTCACATCTGTGAAATGGGATACTGAGTACCAACCCCCACTGAGTTATTGTAGAATTAAATGAGTCAATGACAATAAAATGCTCAGGATATTTTCTGGCACATGAGAGGTACTCGATGAATGATAACCAGTGTCGATATGATTATTATTATGACTACCTATCTCTGTACCTAACTTTCTGACCAGATTTATCATCTTCATGTAATTTGTTCATAATTCTAAGAGCTCCTAGAAGACTACATTGAATATTGTATCTATTTCCTCAAATGAAAATAGAGAAGCATATGGTAAATCTTAATGGTACAATTAGGATCTAGAGGAAAAGTGTTCACTGGACTCATAGAAGGGTCAAAGTAGGCTTGCTGAAGAATCTCAGGTGAAATGAGTGAGGGAATAGAAAGTATCTTGGTGTGGGTGAAAAAGCAAGATGAGGTGCAAGTCATGGAAGCATAAGGAGAAGAAAAGCAGCTGCAGCAGGAATGATATTGGGTAAGTGATGAAAAAGGGAATTCAGGAGGTTATTGCAGTAGCTTAGGCACAAAAATCTGAGAACCTTTATTAAATAGGGCAACAGAAACAGAAAGGATAGAATCAGGTCATAGATGGAAGAGTCAATGGGATTGAATCACTGTTAACACATACGAAGCAAGAGAGAAAGAAGAAAAAATTCAGAAGCAAGGCTCAGTTTCTGAGTTTAGACAACAAAAACAATGAGAGTAATACATACTGGAAATTAAACAGAAAGCAGAACCCCCCCTCCTTTTTTTTTTCTAATCAGTGACAGGAATTAAGTTTGAGATAGGCTAAGTTTGAGGTTTGCAGGATGTCAAATTAGAGATGTTTACTAGGTTATTATCATATGAGGTTGGATCAGTGAGGAGAAAACAAAGCCAGAGAATGAGAAACAACAACTAGCTCCCTAATTCAACTGGTCCTTGTCTGCAGAAATTTGGCATCAAGGTGCATAGGTAGTCATAAGCCTTTAACAGAAGTCTCTTGGTGCCAGCATCAGTGAAGAGAGGAACAAAAGCATTCCAGCTACTCTTTTTCTGATGGTGCACCTACAGCCTTGGTTCTACTTGGTTTCTCTGCACAGAGGGAGTTCTTCCATCTTTGGATCTAAAAACAATATCTTTTCATTTTATCTGCAGCAATAGTCTAGCTCTCAGAGACAAAGTCAGTGAGAAACAAAGGAAGTCCCTACCCGCTCTATTCAGCTCCCAGTACAAAGACCAGAGTCACAGTGGTGTCCACAGCTCACATCGGCATAAATACAGATGGATTGAAATACCCATTTTACCCAAAATAAAGGCTTTATATCATGCGAGCAAAAATAGAGTTTTCCCCCCTCCCCCGCCCAGAAAGCAGGACCTTCACCAAGCCAGAACACCATTGTTTATTTAAAAGAATTTTTAAATTCTGATTCCGACTATGGACGCCAGGCCCAAGCCAGTTGCTGAATCCCACGGGGGCATCCGCATGCTGACGTCTCTGCCTGGAAAGTCGGTTTTTAATGGTGCGGTTGCAAAACTATGTGTCCTCAAGTAGAACTACAAAAACTCCAAAGATACATTCATTCCAATTCCTAAGATAGAGTGGAGGAAGTGCTTGGTCATCTCACGCACACCCATCAGATTCACTGGCCTTTCTAATACCTTAAATGAAGTTATACTCTTTAACATCTGATTGCTTTCTTCACCACTTTCTCATTAGTTTTCCATGAGTAACTTATATTTCAGGTTACTGTTAGAACTTTGGGAGCAAAAGAGAAAGAAAGTAATCACCCGAACATAAGTCTAGTTTCCCCATTTCACAGATAAGAAAACTGAGGGGGGTGAAATGGTTGCCCAAGTTCAATTAGAAGAGCATGAACTAGAACTGAGGTCTCCCCAGAGACCCAAATCATGAATTTTCCCAACTGCCTTGTTATTTTCCTGGTTGAAGAGCTTGAAAGGAAAACATTGAGGGACCTTCTCAACTCTAGGGTCTGCAGGATAACCTGTGTTGGGAGAGTCCTTCCTACATTTTGAGTCGGAGCACAGGGATCAAATGGGGTGGGGAAGAGAAAGAGAAGAAACAAATCCAATTACTTTGTGTTGTGAGGAGAGCTACTCAGAAAGTTCCCCCTCTATTTTAGACAGTGGTTGGCACCGAAAACCTGTGGAAGCATGTGCCCTCTGGGAAGAACAGGCTAGAAGAAGCATCCCTAAGACACAGAAAAGCGTGGCAAATTTTCTAGTAGCTCATGTCGCAGAGTCACACGCACACCCTTTGGGAGCACCCCTAACCTCCTCTCTTTCCTACACCTTCAGAACGGGGTTTCTGTATGATTGCATTCAGCTATTTTTACCTCTGCTACAAAGAAGCTCAGCACTTTCCTGTCTGACAGCTGCCAAATGACACTCTATGTTCTAGAGCCCAGAAGAGGGTGGAACTCAGGACCCAACAGCCTTATGAATAAAAGAGAGCAGTTCACCAGGTTCATGCTGCTGTTTTCCCAGAAAACAGACCTGAGATAGGAAGATGAGAATGGCATTCTGAGTTAACTGATAGGTTTCTGGAACAATCAAGGCTCCACTTAAGTGTAAATAAACGTAAGTATATCCTACAAATAATGAATTCCAAAAGTAAAAAGAAAAGACAATTGTTAACACCCAACTTCTTCAAATCATGAAGCATGTATCAAAAAGTCAAAATTATTCCCAGATAACTATTTAAAAGCAAACCACGGTAAGTTCAAAATACATACTCCAACTTTATAAAGAGATGCACATCTATGTATAGTATTCTCCTAAAAAGATAGTTAAACTGATATGAATGGGAAGCTGGTCAGTACTTTCTCAGCTTTCTAGAAATTTGTTTTCCCAAATTGCGGCTATTCATTTTTCTGTGAAAAGATTCATGGAAAAAAAAAAAAAAAAAAACCCAATCTCAACTATTTTCTCATCAAAGGAAACGTCTTTAAATCCTAGCCTCAAGAAATATTCTCTAGAATGAGATTGTAGCAGAGTTGTATAGAATGGATTTTTTTAAATACCTTGGATCAGTAACTTTATTTATTTTTTTTTTTTTTGAGACAGAATCTCACTCTGTCGCCCAGGCTGGAGTGCAGTGGCACTACCTCAGCTCATTGCAACCTCTGTCTCCTGGGTTCAAGCAATTCTGCCTCAGCTTCCTGAGAAGCTGGGATTACAGGATCACACTATCAAACCTGGCTAATTTTTGTATTCTGGGTTTCACTATGTTGGCCGGGCTGGTCTTGAACTTCTGACCTCAGGTGATCCACCTGCCTTGGCCTTCCAGAGTGCTGAGATTACAGGCATGAGCCACCATGCTCAGCCAGAATCAGTAATTTCTAAAGGATATGCACAAATGACACTCAGGTGCCATAAGTACAAGGGAGCTCTAAATTTGTCAGCTTGACAGGTGAATGAAAAAGAAAATTCCGCCAATTATTAAACCCAGCTAACTTGTCATTGATCTGAGTTCCACTGTTGGTGGTTAAACAGAACTCTCCTTTGGTGTTTATGTCTCAGTTCTGACTTTGCTTCAGCCTGATCATGAGGGATCTATAAGTATTTGAACCTCCATATTTCCCTCTTTCTGCACTAAAACACTTTTAGATTGCTCTGTAGAGCTTCAGTGTTCTAAGCTTTTGGAGTCCACTTTGATTAAGAGCTCTGACTGCAGACAGATGTTTATGATACAGGATGCTCAAACATTATCTTCCAAACAGCCTCTCTCTAGAGAAAAGGCAGAATCAGAGTGGCACTCTGCAGTCAGAGGAGTTAAGGTGACGTTCAGGCAGGGTGAGCCTCTGCAGCCAATCTAACTTGGTCATAACCCATCAAGCCCCAGTGAATTCTGTGTTCAGTATTTCAAATTTTTCCTTCTCTGACACTAGAAGAAATAATACAAAAAATTGTTACCTATGCTGATGCCCAGACAAATAATGAAGCATTATAACAACAATCAAATTCAGCAGACCACACACCTGATCAATTCCTCCCTTCAATACATAGCATTCTTGAATTCTTGTATCTCCTTTGAGGCTTGTTTTAAAGTCATATTACCAAAAAGCTCTCAGGGAAGCATTTTACTTTCTGGCTTTGTAATAAACAGAAAGATGCCACAGTGGTTTTTAAAAATCTCTTAAATCATATAATCGTTCATGTTTTCAGTCTTCCTTCCTGTGTCCATATCTTCCCCCTCTAGGGCCATTTCCAAAGAACTCAAGAAAACGAAAGAAACCACTGTGACCAAGCTGGAATGCATGAAAACCAAACCATCTCCCCAGAGAGGATGAGGAGCAGCTCCCATGACTCCTCACTTGTCCTTCGTCTACCCTTTTCCCTCAAGCCACATGTTCACTCCACACCCTCATCAGGATCCCAGCCCAGTCCACCCTTACTCCTTGGCCAAAGGGAAGATAGTTCTTTCTCCTGGGGCCACGATGTGAGGCCTGGGAGGAAATGTTGTCTTTTGGGAAATAGCAAAATTGTGTGACTACATTAAAGTCAACACTATTTATCTTCACCTCTTGTCCTAGGGGCTGACAAAGGGACACCACTGTTGGGCCCAACCCCCGTGCACAGCTGCAATAGAAAGAAGGCAGGACTGGTACTTTCAAGTGTCAGACCTTTTGTGCTGACTACTAGTTTATGAGGCTGATGTCAAGCATTGCAGTCAATGAAGGCTTTGTCCTAGGTGTACATGGCAGGACAGTGGAAAAACTGCCCTCTCTCATATCCCAGACCCATCCATCTTCCTTTCACCCTGTTTCTCAACTTTTCTGTCTCTTGAGCTGACGGAGAGAGGATCCCTCCTGGGTTAATGTACTGGAAAATTGCTCTTCATGTATATGAGGAGGGCCCTTCCAAATGAAAGAAAAAAAGAAAGAAAAAAAAATGGGGAAGAAGAGTCGTTTTTCCCACTGAACTCGTTGGCCTTATGCTTGTGGGTCTGACCCTGGTTAAGAAAATCTCAATGTCCTGCTAGGAGGTTTATTGTGAAGTTTGGCAGAATGCACTTCCGATTGAATTTTTTTTTTATTATTTATAATCACAAAGTAGTCTGAACAGCTCCCATCACCCACCCCACCACCAATTACCCTGACCTCAAGTGTGAGTACACGTGCGCACACATGAACACACACATCCAAGACCTCACCTTTGAAGAGACTCCATACACTCACAAGCGATTCACCTTGGAACAATTGATTCTCCTCCTTAGAGCTGGTTTCCCCAAGGCAATTGCATGTAAATAACAAACATGTTGTTTTCATGCAGTTACATGGAAAGTTAGACTGCATGAACTTTGTTACGCATGGAACCAGAAGAGGCTGTGTTACGTGAAATCACTCACTTGGCTATTTTTACTTTTTTCTAGCTAAAAGTAATATCCTCTGTTTTCTAAGCTTCTTCCCCCACCTCCCAGGTTTTATTCCTCTGTGGGAGGCCGTAGGTGAAAACAAAAAGTCTTGCTAGTGGTGACGGCGTCAAGAATGTTTGCTTCTCAAATAAAAGCCGGCAGTGGCACCAAGAGATTTTACAGAGCCCAGATGAGTCCTTCCAGAAACATCCATGCAAAAATCATGAGAAATGGGAACACGCAATCTGAATAATTGTAACCAATACAAAATGTGCATTTTAGAAGCCAGTAGACATGCAAGTGTTCTTCTGGGAAATAAAGAAAAAAGGTAGTAGGGGTTTAGGGGCAACTGGGGATGGTTAATGGGTACGAAAATAATAGAAAGGGTGAATAAAACCTTTTGACAGCACACAGGGTAACTACAGTCAATAATAATTGTACATGTTACAAGTTAATGAGTATAATTGGATTGCTTGTAACACAAAGGATACGTGCTTGAGGGGATGATACCCCATTTTTCATGATGTGGTTGGTACTTACTGCATTCCTACATTAAACTGTCTCATGTACTCCATAAATGTACCCACAGAGGCTGGGCATGGTGGCTCATGCCTGTAATCCCAGGACTTTGGGAGGTCGAGGCAGGCTGACCGTGAGGTCAGGAGTTTGAGACCAGCCTGGTCAACATAGTAAAACCCCATCTCGACTAAAAATACAAAAAATTAGCTGGGTGTGGTGGCAGACGCTTATAATCCCAGCTACTTGGGAGGCTGAGGTGGGAGAATCGCTTGAATCCAGGAGGCAGAGGTTGTAGTGAGCCAAGATCACGTCATTGCTCTCCAGCCGGGGTGACAGTACCAGACTATATCTCAAAAAAAAAAAAAAAACTATATATATATGTGTGTGTGTGTGTGTGTGTGTGTGTGTGTGTGCACCAACTATGTACTCTCAAAATAATAGATAATTTTTTAAAAAGAAAAAGAATTTAGCAGCCTAGTGCATTTTTTGCTGTTTCACCCCCATTTTCCAGTAACTACTTTATGCTTTCATTGATTACTAATTTGGCCAGAAACATTGCAAAGAGGGCATTTTACACATAAAATGTATTTTATTTTTATTTATAAATCGATTTATTTATAAATAAATAAATTTGGTGACAGGAGAAAATAAAACCTAAACTTTTAAAGGATGCATAAACAGTATAAAAGTGACTCAAACAATAAAGGTCAGCGGAAGAGTGAAACCAGTGTTCGCAGCTCACCTCCCCTGGATGGTGAGTTCTGTCCTGATGCAAACAATAAAGGTCAGTGGAAGAGTGAAACCAGTGTTCGCAGCTCACCCCCCCGGATGGTGAGTTCTGTCCTGATGCAAACAATAAAGGTCAGCGGAAGAGTGAAATCAGTGTTCGCAGCTCACCTCCCCTGGATGGTGAGTTCTGTCCTGATGTTGAGTTTAGACCATCAATGACGGAGGCAAAACATCACATAAAGTTATAATCTCTTGACAACCAAATGATCAAATTGCCCCTCCCGTTAGAATGTGTATTACACAACTATAACTGACTTTTTATTCTGTTTGTGATGTCAAAACCTGAGAAGTTTTTGTGAAGTGACTCCATTCTCACACACAAAGCAGTTCCTGGGTTTGTTCTTACCTCTCTTCATCTTTCTCACTCCATACGTTTCACCAAGATTTTTCCCCATAAAAATCTAATTTTCCTTTCCGCAGTTTCAGATGCTGCTGCACTGACAGACTCGGGGCTCATTTAAATATTTAGCAAGATTATAAAATGAAATGGGGTGAAGCTGACAAATCATGCCCAGGAGAGGGCGGGGAGAGTCGTTAAGTCAAACACAGGCGTTAATAGGAACCCCTAATCTCTTAGCCTGTCCCCTTTTGTGGAAGGAGGTCAGAAGCACTTGGTCCCCAGGCCCGCTCCCTAAAGACTCTTAACAAGCAGATGTTACTGTAACATGCTCAGGGAATCAAGCATAAATATGACCCTTGACCCCAGCTGTCAGCTGATCCACTGAGTCTCTTAGAAATATACTCTTAACTTTTCTACCCTCCCACTCTTTCCCACCATCCCCCTCCGCTTTACCCGGCGCCTCCGCCTCGGGTTTCTATGCCTGTGTCTCCAGCTTTGGAGCTTGCACAGTTGCTAGCAGTGTGACCTTTCTCTTCACAGAGGTCAAAGGCCTGAGACCCTAGGCTGGCCTCTTTTCTTACTAAAGGCCAGCTGATGAATCATTCCCAACTTGAAGGGAACAGAGGAGAAGAGAGGGCTCTGAAGGCCTTTTGAGAGAAACAACTGTGGCCTATACATCAGCATTGATGCTGTTCTGACACTTTCAAAACTCATGTTCCTCTCTGGGAACCACAGGGAGAAGGGAAGAGAGGAGGGACAGAAAAGTCTCCCTCACTAGGATGGAATAAATAAGAACGAGAACATGATACCAGGCTCCAGGGTTGTGTAATGGGACACTGTGCAGGAAAGAGAGAGAAATATAGGCACTCTTCAACACACACGTAGGAATCCTCCCCCCAGGTTTCAGTTTTCAGAGCACGTTTCACAAAATAAGAGATAAAATGTGTGCTTTTCCCCCACTACAATGAGTTTGGTCAAGAGGATTTTGGTAAACTATTCAGAATTCTCTTGCTTATAATTTAGAAGTGATTTAATTTTAAAAAATAAATTGTGTGTGTGTGTGTGTGTGTGTGTGTGTGTGTGTAAGACCCTTTAAGACACCCTTTAAGACAATCCCATCATGGTAGAATGGGGACAGAGGAGTTGGGAAGCTATGACAGCTGCCTAAGTTACCTAGAAGGTATGAGACTCTTTATTGCTCTATTTTTTCTATATATAGTGTTCTGGTTTTGACTTTTTGTTGTTTGTTTTTGTTTTTGTTTTTATTTTTGTTTTTGAGATAGAGTCTCACTCTGTCGCCCAGACTGGAGTGCAGTGGTGTGATCTCAGCTTACTGCAACCTCCAACCTCCTGGGTTCAAGCAATTTTCCTGCCTCAGCCTCCCGAGTAGCTAGGACTACAGATGTGTGCCACCACGCCCAGCTAATTTTTGTATTTTCAGTAGAGACAAGGTTTCACCACATTGTCCAGGATGGTCTCCATCTCTTGACCTCGTGATCTGCCTACCTCGACCTCCCAAAGTGCTGGAATTACAGGCTTGAGCCGCCATGCCGGCCTTGGTTTTGACTTCTAATCTGTGAGTGGTGTATATCTTACCTGCAGTCATTCAGAGAGTCTTCATTAGCCTACAGGAAAGGTTGGGTTTGGGCATATCACCAGGAGGTAGGCTGATTTAGCTGACTATTCAGGGCCCAACAAGAAAGAAGCCTGAAGAAAGCCCCAAAGGAGCCACATTGCTTGAACCAGAACCTGATTTTGCAATTTGGAATCCACCAACTTACAGGTCGTCCAAGAATTAACTGTTGTGATTCTCTTTCACCACTTTAAGAAATTCAAAGAGGAACTAAGGAACAAGCCATGCTCTTCAGCATAGTGTGAGTCTGGAAAAGAATTTGATTCATATCATCTTATCAAAGCTTTTTAAAAATGGCCTTATATTAGGCTTTGCTAACTTCACATTTCTTGCATTAAATTGACTTTAATAAGATACAAAATTAAAAATAGGAATTATATTTCCATTTGCTTAGAAAATATCTTAATGCACAGAAATGCTCTTGCTTCCTTGCTTTTTCTTTCCTTCCTTTTTTGCTTCCGCCTCTGTTTTGTGGTATTGTTGTTGGCGGGGAGGTGATGAAGGCATTGACAAAACGCTGGATATGCTGTTTTCTGATGATAGTGTTAAAAAATATAAACTGAAAGAATAAAGAAATTATTTATGTTCAGAATCTCTATTACTGGACAAGGCAGCCCAGAGATGATACCTCTTCCTCTCTATCGTTGACTTTCCATTGTTTTCATCTAGGTTCTTAAGATTTGATGTACAAACATCCAACCCTTAAATATTATGTGCCCTTGCTTCTCCAATGGCATCTAATTCAGGGACTTCTCAAACTTGGCTGATCATCAGAAACACTTGATCTGTGTTTCTGGGCCAGATCCCATTTTTACTAAATAAGAATGTCTGTGGATTTTTTTAGGGAATATATACACTTTATACATTATCCAGGTGATTATTTTTCAAATTGATTTTTTCACATTAATGACACTGTCATCTGCAAATAAAGACGGTTTTACTTAGTTATTTATTTATTTTTAATCTTACTTTTTTTTTGGAGACAGAGTTTCATTCTGTCACCCAGTCTGGAGTGCAGGGATGTGTTCATAGCTCACTGCAGTCTTGAACTCTCTAGCTCAAGGTATTCTTCTGCCTCAGTTTCCTGAGTTGCTAGGACTACAGGCACCTGCCACCACACTCAGCTAATTTTTCCTCTTTTAAATTTTGGTAGAGATACAATTTTGCTATGCTGTCAAGGCTGGTCTCAAACTCCTGGTCTCAGGTGATCTTCTGCCTTGGCCTCCCAAAGTGTTAGGATTACAAGCATTAGCCACTGTACCCAATTCCTTTCCTATTTTTTATACTATTCTTTTTTCCCCCTATTTCTTACTGCTCTAGCTAGGATTTCCAGCATGATATCGAACAGGAGAGGTGAGAGAGGACCTACTTGGCATGTTCCTGATCTTAAAGCGGAAAATGTCTTGTCTTTTACCACTATGTATGATGTTAATTCTGAGTTTTTGTAGATTTAAAAAATCAAGTTAGTTTTTCTAATCCTGTTTACTGTGAGTTTTTATCATGAATTTTGTTGTATTTTGCCAAATGCTTTCTCTGCAAAAATTCATATATGCTTATACGGTTTTCCTTCTTTAGCCTATTTATGTTATGAATTAATTTTCTGACATTGAAAGCTTTCAATACAGCCTTGTATTCCTAAAATACATCTCACTTGGTTGCAATGTATAATTATTTTATACATTGTTGAATTTAATTTGCTTATATATTCTTGATGTTGTGCCCATTTCCATGAGAGATATTGGTTTGTCATTTTCCTATGCTGTACTCTTTCCCTGGTTTTGGGATTAAGGTCATGGTAATTACCTAGCTAGGGTAATGCTGAAGTTAAAGAATAGGTTGCAAAGTATTTATTCTGCTTCTATTTTCTGGAAAGAATTGTGGATAATTGGTATTGTTTCCTTTTAAATATTATGTAGCATTTGCCATTAAAACCATGTGGGCCTGGTGCTTTTTCTTGGAGGCTATTAATTATTGATTGAATTTATTTAATAAATATAGAGATATTTAGAGACTCCATTTATTTATTTTAGTATGAGATTTCACAATTTATGTCTTTCAATGAATCAGTCCTTTTCATCTATGGTAGGAAATTTGTGGGCATAGATTTTCTCATTCTGTTGCTTTGTTATTCTTTTAATGCCCATATAATATGTACTGATAAAACCTCTTTTATTTCTGATATTGGTAATCAGTGACGTTTTTCTTCAGTTCTTGCTTAGCTTGGCTACAGGTTTCTCTATTTTATGAAACTTTTCAAAGAACCAGTTCTCTGTTTGGTTGATTTTCCTTATTCTTTTTCTGTTTTCATTTTCACTGATTTTTGTTACAAGTTTTATTTCTTTTCTTCTGCTTGCTTAAATTGTTCTTCTTTCTCTAGTTTCCTAAAATGGAAGCTTAGATTATTAACTTTTAGTATTTCTTCTTTTCTAATACGTTCCTAATACATTTAATGCTATAAATTTCCCTCATGCAGCATGTGATTATACACAAATTTTGATAAGTTGTATTTTTAGTTTCATATAGTTTAAAAAATGTTTTAGTTTCTCATGACTTCTTTTTGACCTATGAGTTTCTAAAAATCCATGGATTTGGTTTAGTGGTTTAATTCCCACTAAAACACAATGAAAGAAATCAAAGAACATCTAAATATGTGGAGAGATATGCCATATTCATGGATTGGAAGATTTAATTCAATAATATAAATTCTTCTCAATTTGATTTAGGAATTCCACACAATCTCAATCAACACTTAAAATTCCATCAGACTATCACATAAATATTGACAAACTGCATCTAATGTTTCTGTGAAAAGGCAAAAGGCCTGCAACAACCAACATAATTCTGAAAAAGTAAAACAAAGTTGGAGGACTAATACTACCAGATTTCAAAACTTAATAATGCCACAGTATTCAACCAAGCATAGTACTGGTGAAAGAACAGACATGTAGAGAAATGAAACAGAATAGACAGCCCAGAAAGAGACCCACACCAATATCGTCAACTGTCTTTTGACAATGGTATAAAGCAAATTCAGTGGTGCAAAGCAAATTCAAATGATGTGGGAATTAGATAGATACAGACAAATTTCCTATGCAAAAGAATTCCAAATAATGTACATGGGAATCCACACTCAGTGAGATGCATTCTAACTCTTCATACTCTTAGTGTGTGAACTATTGTGCTATACACAATAATTGTCTTCCAAAGAGTGCTGTATAGAAAGAACAGAAAAATAACAACTGCACAGTGGAAAAACCTGATGAGTCACAGTGGAAAAACCTGAAGAGCAGGTATCTTTGATATGATGTGATGAGAATGACACTTGACCTCTGTAGTCTCCCTCTTAAAAACTGTAATTCTAGTTAAATAATAAGAAAAACATCAGACAAATCTCAATTGAGGGAAATTCTATAAAATATTTGACAAGTACTTCTCAAATGTTCAAGGTAATTGAAAAGAGGAAAATCTAAGAAAATGTCCCAGCCAAGAAAAGCCTAGAGACATGACTACTAACTGTAATATGGCATAAGAAGGACATTGGATAAAATCTGATAATGCATACTTTTTCTTAATAATAATGTATCAATATTAGTTCATTAATTGTGACAAGTGTATTATACCAATGTAAAATGTGAATAATAGGGGGAAATAGAGCCATGATACACGGGACCTCTCTGCACTATCTTTTCAATTTTTCTGTAGGTTTAAAACTATTCTCAATTAATATTAGGCTTACTCTCCAAGCAAAGGATTAAACTATTGTGTTTTTTTCCCTTGGCCAGTTATATGAAGTATTCACTTTATTTTTTACCCACTGAATAAAAAAGTAAATGCATAAATAACTTAAAAGAAAAATTTTAATTAAAAAAAATTTAATTGATGACCAAACACTTAACCATGGTGACCCTACCAGATAGTGTTCATGAGAAGGCTTCCTGAACAGTAAGCTGATTTCCTAAATGATATCCTTAGCACACAAATAAAAAAGCAAGCTATGCTTTTCTATTCTTAACCAGAAAAAAAGTGCCTAAAACCTTTCCTTTTCAACATATTCCATTTTCTTATTAAAACAGAAAAAGGGGAGACATTAGCAGTCAAAAACACCACCTTTATTAATAAAAAAACTTATTATGTTAAAAAATAAAGAGGGAGCAAAAGGAGAAATGCTATGGTTACCTAAGGAAGTATGATTGCCATGTATCGAGTTCTTCTTGTGCCTATTAAATCTTTTCAGGATAAATGCAATATAGTCAGGGGCTCAACTAGAGTCAAGAAATTTTCATCAATGCAGTTTGACCATTGAAACTTTTTCCATTCACTAATAACTTAGAAAATACATTCATTCGACTGGGCGCGGTGGCTCACGCCTATAATCCCAGCACTTTGGGAGGCCGAGGCAGGTGGATCACGAGGTCAAGAGATCGAGACCATCCTGGTCAACACGGTGAAACCCCGTCTCTACTAAAAATACAAAAATTAGCTGAGCATGGTGGTGCGCGCCTATAGTCCCAGCTACTTGGGAGACTGAGGCAGGAGAATTGCTTGAACCCAGGAGGCGGAGGTTGCGGTGAGCCAAGATCACGTCACTGCACTCCAGCCTGGGTAACAAGAGCGAAACTCCATCAAAAAAAAAATTCATTCATTTAACAGTTCCTGAATACTCATTTTAATGCAGACAGGTAGTTTGAGCTTGGTATTAAAAAAAAATAGAACCAGACAAAATTATTGATCTCCAACAGTTCCTAAATGGAATGTGCTATGATGAGCAGGATAAAGTGCACAGAAAAGGGGATCAAACCCAGGTCCTGGAACTGATGAGCTTGAAGGACAAGGGGCACTTTGGTCTCCAGGAGGCCGAGGAAGACGTATGAATAAAAGAAAAGGGCCCTCGAGCTGTATTCTATCACCCAGACCTTACCAGTACTCAATTGCCTCTTTAGAGTTAATGTCAACTAATCCTCCAGGAAAGTCATCTGGTTTTTCCACTCCTGGTATGGGTTATAATTACAATGTAGAAGATGACTTAAAGGAGTGCTGGATCCTCATGCAGCCATGATGATCAAACATATACATTTATTTAAATAATTATTTGCTTCCTTTTCTATATGCATAACTTTGAAATGAAAACAATATGTACACTATCTGTTCAAGACGCTTTCTGAAGATATTGTTGTATGAATTTGTTTAAATAAAACTTTTCTTGGAGGAAAAAGGCAAAAGTTGTTGAAACATTTATATCTTCTGACATAACAGTTGTGCTTCTGAGAAAGTTTCCTCTGTAATTAAAGGTAGTTGTTGAAAACAACTGAAAAACTTCATCATAGTAAAAATACTTTTTTGTGAAAAACCTAGATTTTCATTACAAAAAGATTAGCTTATTACATTATTATGATGCCATGTCAAGAAGCTGTCAAAAATTCCTTTTCAAAAAATATTAAAGACATTTTAATACATCCTGCTATGATGTTAAATGGAATCAAAGGAGTCATGTAAAACTATAATTTCAAATATACGCACAAAGAAATATATAGCAGGAAATGCAACAAAAAGAAATGCGCCAATAATTGAACAACAGTTCTATGAGTAATAAGCAAGCATTTTTAGCTCATATTTTCATAGTTAATGTGTATTTTCTAAACCTTTTCCCTTGTACAGGGACTACTTTACATTTTCCCCATAATAAAAATGTTACATGTCTATAAAACATCATATTTGATATGCTTTTTAAAATTAGATGTACTCAAAAGGAAGTAATTATTCAAAATCAGGACTCTCATACGTAACTGCTGTAAATCAAAAGTTATTTTGTCCGTCTACAATGAAGAGACCGATGTTTGGGGAAAGTGCCATCTTTGTTTTTAAAAACATGATTCATGGTCTATTTCTTGGGTAGGGTTCCCATGAGGACCAAACACGCTGATGTGATCTCCCTTTGAAAAAGTGAAACACTCAGTACAGTTGTTATTGCTGTTAATATTATTATTCACTTGCTATGAGTGGAGACTAATATATTTCTCCATGGGTTCTTAACCTAACCAGAGTTACATATCTATTATGTGTTCTGATTAAATTACTCACCTTAGTTTGATTACTTTCAAGAGATTTTCCCATATTCATAGGAAGTATTAAAAGATTTATCCAGTTTCAGGTTTTGATTAGCTTATTTTCAGGTTGCAACACAGACCTTAATGAATGGAAGGGAAATGAAAAAAAAAAAAAAAATGAAGAAGATCTTTTTTCACAAGTATGCAGTCCTGACAAAATCGCTTTGGAAAATGAGTTTCACCTTGTCATTGCCCTTCCTTCTTCAGTCTCACACCCAGGCCGAAGTTCACATACTTTCTTTGATCTGCTCTTTTGAGCAAATCTGAAGTGAGATGCTATTTAGAAGAAGAAACTAATGAGAAGATATTTGCCACTGAGAACAATTGGCAGACATGGAAACTCCACCTGCCAGCAAGACTCTTGCTAAACTGGGGACCATTAGGGAAGCGGAAACACAAGCTTTGACTCTCTCTGAAGAACTGGACTTAAGGTGACTGGACCCAGCCCATTGAACACAGATGGTTAGACTGTCACATCAGGGTTAAGAACAGAACTGAAAACAACTTTTCAATGTGATTATTATATAAATAATACTCATTAATAATTGTTCCCATTCTTCCAGCACATACTTTCACATGGACATTAATTTCATCTGTCAAAGGCTGTATTATCTCCATCTTCCAATTAAAGTGTTTAAACTGGCATGACTTGAAGAGGATGGGACATGGGATTCAAATCCAGACTTGTTGACTCCCAAACCTTTAATATTTCCTATAGTTGAATTTCCTGTTGAAGGAGTCTTCCATATAGAAGGGATGGTAATGGACAACCACCTCCCATTCTCCACCGTTTAGCAAACCCCATTCATATGGGAGGAGAAAGAAAATGAACTGGTGCTGGGTAAGGGACAGGGAAAAGGAGGTGCAGGTGGTTGATGTAGGAGTCATACTGTGTCACGAGGTCAAGAGTTAAGAACGTGGCTTTTATTATTTATGTTGTGGGATCCAAAGGGTTTCTTGAATTGTGCTTGGGAAGAATGAGAATTTCCAAGCTGTATTTTAGGGAGCTGTGTGGAGGACTGCTTATATAAGGCCAAGGCTTGAGAATTCAATTAAGAGATTAGTCTGAACAGAAGAGCAACCATGTGGATCTGAACCTGAGCCTTCTCAGTGGGAAGGAAAAGCATATGACAAATGAAAACAAATTACCAAAGTGTATTGATAGGAATCAGTGACAAAGTAAACACTCAGGCTAAGAGATAGGTAGAAAAGAAAGAGGATCTCTGAGACTCCATACCCATGAAACTGAAATGGGGGTAAAAATACTATGAGATAAGAAAACTAGGAGGTGGGGTGAGGAGGTTATACTTCTGTTCTGGACTGGAATTGATCAGTTTTACAAATTGCAACTAAGAACTGCCCCTCTAAAGATCAGTGAGCTATAGAATGCTTTGATATAATTTTGGTCATAATCTCTAATGATACTGATTTACAGGGAAAAATATAACATCAATCATTACAAGAAAGCCTAATTCTGGCTAAGAATAGCTCTAGGCTCATGATGGGATTAAGAAAGAAAGGAACTCTATGTACTTAAAAGTTGGATATAGCTTCATGGGAAATGACAAACACTTGGGAAAGGACAGAGAGAAGCAAATCCTTGGGGATGCAAAATAGGATCAATGAAATTCTTTGGTTCTACATTTTTAAAACCCCACTAGGAAAGGGGATAGACAGATGGTTCTTTAAAGCATAGGCTGAACTTTTTTTCATCTACAAAAGAAAAACTATACTTGCCCTTAATTTACCCTCAATAAATCCATAAGTAGAATCATGCATGCGTTTTACTAAAGTACAGCTGTCAATAAACATGTGAACATTTAAATTTCTTGAATATAATTCTACCACAACAAACACATCAATCTATTCAATGTTGTTTCCTAACTGATTTGAACAAAAAGTATAAGAAAACAACTGGGTTATAAAGTTTTTTTTCAATAATAATAAAGTGTGTGCATTTGATAACTATGTGGATATGTATATATTTTTCTTAAGAAAGATTACAGAAATACATTAAAATATGTTGCAATCAGTCACTATGATTTATTGAGAAGTTTCCCTTTACAGCCTGTATGGACCAACACCATCAGAGTACATGATATGCCTCTCTTTCAAAAGTGTTAACTCATGAAGTTGGTGTGGAGTTCAAAACAATCTTTCTCCTTTGATCAGACCTACAAAATCCAACCCAATAACAAGCTCATAAAATAAATGAAAACACAAAGACAAGGACCATATTTTGTTAGAATAGGCAAAGACCTGCATAAGTAATGCATACACCTCAAAAGTATTAGTAGGTTCTAATTCTATATTTATTTTTGGTTAATAGCTACATTCATAGGTTACTGAATTGACAGGCACATCAGTTCAACATACAACCATTTTCCCCATGCTGATGCATGGAGGTTGTTCTTTAAAGCGTTTCTTTGTAATAAGTTGACAACCCAGTCTCTCTTTCTCATGGAATTTGTAATATTCAGACACTCATACTTACAAGTTTATTCAAATTCATTAACTCAGTGAAAACACTCACTCCAGAAACATTTATTGGGCACACATTATATAAAGCACATTGGATGAAATCACCTCTTAGATGACTTATACCTGCTTGTTTGATCAAACTCACTGGAGGGATGTGTAAAAATGGTTCCACAAATTCCACATATAGAAACAGCAATGTAATCAATACCTGAACAGACCCAGATGTTTAATGTCAGCGGACATAATGATCTGAGAGTTTTATACAAATGATCAAACAAGTTTTAAATTATTTGTTGTCATGAAGGCAACTGATATAAGGTGTCAATGAACCAAGTGTACAGTGGGGACCTGGAAAGGAGACATTTGTTCTTGCATACGCCAGTGGTGACTGGGTGGGCATACATTAGTTCTTCTCCGATTTGACAGGTCCTCCAACAAACTGTAAAACATACTCTAATAGGCTTACACTGCCATATGGCAGGAGAAAACTGCCTCCCATACTAAATGTCACCCACGCAGATTTCTGTTATATAATAAAATATGCAAAATACATAATGCATATTCTTTAGGTGAGATTATAATCACTGCCAGATTCATATTGTTTTTATCTGTTTCTAGAGCTCCTCTGTTTCTAGAGATGTTACCTTTACTCATTGATTCAAATATTTATGGCACATACTATGTTTCAGGCATTATATTAGAAGCTGGGGGTAGGAAGATAAGAAGAACATGGGGAAAATGATACATTCGCAAATATCTCACCGAGTATGCTCTATACTATATTAGAGATTCACACATGGTATTCTGGGAATGCAAGTAAGAGAAAGGCAGCGCTAAGGAGTGCCAGAATGACTTCGTGTTTCCAATGATCGTTTTAGAGATAAGACTTGGTGAGCACAGAATTAATCACTGGGTTGGAGTGTGGGAGAGAGGGAAGTGGACTGGCCCATCCTAGGTTCTTAGCCAGATAGTTAGTGGCAAACCTAAGTTGAGAATGTAGGCCTCAAATCCAAGCTTGCTTATTTCAGGTTCAGTGTTATTACTGCTAAAAAAACATACAGAACCAAACCTACTTAGAGTGACCAGTGTTTTTATCTACCAGATTTTGCATTTATATTTTGCATGTATCCAAAGTCTTCAGTGCCTTAATCCAAAATTGTTTGAGACCAATGACTTTGTCTTTCAATCTTCCCACTGGGGTTTTGCACAAAAACAGTCATAAAAGATATGCTCTAAAATGTTTGTTGAATGAATAAATGAACGGACTGCTTAATGTAGGCACAAAGCAAGTCTGTGAGAAGGTAGGTAGGTAGAAATGAAGAAAGAGGATAGACAGATGTGGTTACAGGTGTCATGCATAGAAAGACTTTTCAATCTCTCAAATTATTCCAGAAATTCATCTCTAAAGCTGATCCTTCGAGAGGTGTTATAATAGTCACTTTTATTACTATCATTCAAGATTATAACACATTGGTTGATTTTAACCCTTGTTATCTGCCAATCTCCATCTCTCAACTAAAAAATTAGGAGGCCTTCTCTTGTCAACTAGATATTAAATTCTAGACAATTGCAAATAATACTGAAAAGTCAGCACCAAAATTCTGGCAGAAGAAGACTATAGATACCAAAAGCTAAAAATGTGAATGAAAGAGCCAAAATCATCATCATCATCGTATTGTAAATAAAAAGACACTTAAGACTGACTCAAATTTTTTCACTTCAGATCATGATATTTTGGGGTAGTCAAAACAACTAACGCTTGCATAATTTTAATATTATTTCAAAGGAGTCACAATTTCATGTCCACCTTTTCTTCTCCTTAACCCATTTGAAGAAATAATAAAACAATGCCATTAAACTAAGTCCTGCAAAGAAAGAAAAACCTCTCTGGGAGTCTTGTGCCTTCCTCATTTCTTCATATTACAGATTGGGAATTGCAATCACTTGAATAAATAAAATAATTTTTTAGTATTGGTGTTATTGGCAATACATTTCATATGAATTAAAATTTTGATTGGTCTAAGTTTTTACTTTTGTAAAAATTTTTAAAATGGCCACTAAAGAGAATGTTACTTTTCTTCCCTCTTCACACATTTGTGTTGTCAATAATATTCTTTCTTTTTCTTTGCTTAAAACACTTTGATAATGTTTCCAAAGACTCACAATATTTTTCTTATCCCTTACTCCTACGGGGAAACATGTTTAAATCTTCCAGCTAGAATTTCTTCAGCTCACTTAAAGAATTTCACCTTCTCAACACCCTTGCATTTAACTTAATGTTTTTCAGATTTCCAAACTCTATTACCACAATGCTATACAAATAACCATAGTTCAAGGGTCAGCAAAAGGGACCTATTAGGTGAAAGGTTGAATAACTTGAAAGAAAAGAGTTACAATTTCAAGAAAGAGGTTTAGCAGGTTTGGGACCTCTTGTGTGCTGGCGGGACTCCGTCCTTTCTTATTTTGGTTCTCCATCACTAAGGTGTTAACTTTTTAGCTGCTGGGGATTTGAGCTTTATTAGGTTTTCTCCTTCCATTTACTTATTAAGCTTGAGGAAACATTACTTCATGGCCAAAACAATATTTCAGACTTTATGAATCAGCTTGCCTTAGGGAAAGATCGAGTTAAATTTGTACCCTAAATTTGTTCTCATATTTATAACCAAATTAATTCTGTAAACATGATTCTTAAACCGTTCAGGTTAAAACAGATGTTACTCATCCATATATTTTTTTTTTTTAAAAAAAGCCCTCAAATGTGATTCTTTATGTGTCTACTCAGAAGGAAAGGAAAGAAAACAAGCATATTCAAGGCGAACAAAGGATATAGCCACAGTTTAATCATCACATTTACATTCTTCTTTTTCTCTTCCTTCTTTCTTTGAGATTTTGACAAAGAGGAGAAGGAAAATTTTTGCTGAATCTGTTTTCAATGACTAGATGTCTTGCCCATGACCTTGAATGGAAAATAACTAGTTAATAAGTTGTGGGAGAGCCACAGACTAAACAGAGAAATGGGCACCCAATAGGTTTTTACAGGGATGAGAACATGGAAATTTGGCACAGATAAAGGTATTCGCCCATTCATTCATCTATACATTCATTAAGTAACTATTAAGCGAGGCCCTCAAATGTGTAAGACACAGTGCCAGGCACAACAGGTGACAGGCTCTAAAGAAAGGGTCCTAAGAGAAGGGGTGAATGTAAGGAGAGAATTTATTTTACATAGTTGAGTCAAATGGACCCTAATGTACAAATAAAGTTTATTATTTTTAGTTGTATAAACCTGGGCTATAAAAAGTATTACAGGACCACTATCTAGGTTAAAAAGAATGTAGAATGAGATTACCCAGGTTAAACCAGGGCCTAGATATGTACATCCTGGGTTTGTACCCCCAGATGGTCATCAGCTGCATCAATTTCTTTTCTTTTTCTTTTTCTTTCTTTCTTTCTTTTTTTTAAGACAGAATCTCGCTGTGTCACCCAGGCTGGAGTGCAGTGGCAAGATCTTGGCTCACTGCAACCTCCGACATCTGGATTCAAGCGATTCTCCTGCCTCAGCCTCCCAAGTAGCTGGGACTACAGGTGCCTACCACTACACCTGGCTAGTTTTTGTATTTTTAGTAGACATGGGGTTTCACTATGTTGGCGAGGCTGGTCTTGAACTCCTGACCTCATGTTCCTCATGTTCACGAGCAGCCAGTGGCCCCTCCGCAGCCTCATGATAATCCATGGGGCCATGACTAAGTTATACAATTAAGTCATTGTTACCGCTGGGTACATTTTCACAATCCAGTTTTTTTTTTTTTTTTTTTTTTTTTTTTGAGACAGAGTTTCGCTCTTGTTACCCAGGCTGGAGTGCAATGGCGCGATCTCAGCTCACCGCAACCTCCACCTCCTGGGTTCAGGCAATTCTCCTGCCTCAGCCTCCTGAGTAGCTGGGATTACAGGCACGGGCCACCATGCCCAGCTCATTTTTTGTGGTTTTAGTAGAGACGAGGTTTCACCATGTTGACGAGGATGGTCCACAATCCAGTTTAACAGTGGGAAAAGTTTCCCTCCACCCTACAAGCTGAATTCTTCTTTGAGTAACCCCAGAGATACAGGATGGTGACAGTGGGGTTCCTTCTGTCCATCCAGAAGATACCTATTGTGTTCAGACTTTTAGAGAGCATTCTGAGTTACACTTTACATATCGTTTCTCACTCTATTTCCTTGCTCTATTACAAATCCTTGTGTTCATGTCTGTCTCCCCTTAATAAGTACCACTTAGGTATATGGCCTTCGTTAGGGCAAAACTGTCTTACTGTTTTTTTGATCCTTCAATCTTAGCATACAATAGTGAAAGAAGTTCAATATCTTTAATTGAATATGCCCCAGACAAAATAGACGGCAACTTTATAAATACCTGGCCATCTAAGATAACTTCAGAAGGGAGCTTGCCTTATGAGTATCAGGCAGAAGTGGAGTGTTGAGGCCATACCTGCTCAATGGAATCAGTAGAAATGCAGGTCTACGTTCTCTTGGTCATTCTAGATCTCACTTTTCCCCAGAGGGTGTGTGGTCAGCTTGTGCTTGCCTGACATCTCCAGGCTATTATTCAGACAGAAACCTGCTGGAACAGTGTTGGTCACTTTTCAGAGAGGCCAGTCTAGGATCAGACATCAGGAAGGTCAGATGAGAAAGATGGAAGTTTTTCCAGCACTATCTTCTCAGAGAGGCCAGAACAAATCTGACTAACAGAGGAACTTCCAACAGTAGGCGTGGGCAGTCACTCCAGAAGAACAGAGCCCAGCCTTTTAACCTTAACCACTGAAGCAGCTATCACCAAACGTACAAGACAACCTTATATTTACCATGAATTATATTCCTGGGAAAGGCACTGTAATTCAAAAAGGGATGAGGATGATCTGATTTTCCCACTGAAGCAAGTCTTTAATGGGATTTTGTGTCGGTCAAAGGGTCTGCTGCCTGATGACTTACAGAAATGACAGCAAACACCACATTTAGTTAAAAACATAACACACCTGAGTGCTATAAGGTGCAAAGCTTTCCAAGGTATGCAGGAAGGTGTTTAACTGGAAGCACCATAACAAGTTCTTTAACTTTTACCCAATTGTATTTTTTTGTTTTTTTTGAGACAGAGTCTCGCTGTATTGCCCAGGCTGGAGTGCAGTGGTGTGATCTCAGCTCACTGCAGCCTACCTTTTCTGGGTTCAAGCGATTCTCCTACATCAGCCTCCCAAGTAGCTGGGACTACAGGCACGCATCACCACACTGGGCTAATTTTTTCTATTTTAGTAGAGATGGGGTTTCACCATGTTGCCTAGGCTGGTCTTGAACTCCTGAGCTCCAGCAATCCACCCACCTTGGCCTCCCAAAGTGCTAGGATTACAGGCTTGAGCCACTGTGCCTGGTCCCAATTGTATTTCTTTAAGAAAATTCCTGCACAGGATACTGGAAAAATGTGGAATTTAAATTAAACATTCAAAGTTGACAATGGCACAGAAATTGTGCAAGACCAGCAGAGACAAAGGCATGTCATGATGTGGAAAAACCCAGCAATACAATAGGCACAATGCCCACTGCCAGAACTGCAAAGTAATGGCACAGATGCAGTTGCCCACACAGTTGACATGTGAATCACAGTCTTAAGCTTAAGAAAGCCATAAATAGAAACACGAAAATAATATTCATGAGTGAGAGCCCATGAACAAGAAATCGAGGCTCCCAGGTGCTCAAGTTAAAAGATCACTGTTGGCAGGGCACAGTAGCTCACGCCTGTAATCTCAGCACTTTAGGAGGCGAAGGCAGGTGGATTACCTGAAATAAGGAGTTCAAGACCAGCCTGGCCAACATGGTGAAACCCTGACTCTACTAGAAATACAAAAAATTAGCCAGGTGTGGTGGCAGGTGCATGTAATCCCAGCTATTTGGGAGGTTGAGGCAGGAGAATCTCTCAAACCCAGGAGGTGGAGGTTGCAGTGAGCCAAGATCATGCCATTGCACTCCAGCCTGGACAGAATAAGAGTGAGACTCTGTCTCAGGAAAACAAAAACAAAACCCAAAAGATCACTGTCTACCTTTTCCCTAAGAGAGAGAAAGAAAAAGGGTGTGTGCGGGAGGAGGAAGAAAGGAAGAGAAGGAAGGGAAGGAAAGAAAAAGGAAGGAGAGAAAATCCAAAGTCCCCATGGCTAAACATATCAGGTTTCCTACTTATTAGCAAGGGTTTCTTTGCTAGAGTTTCAAAAGAAAGTGGTAAATGAAGTGTGGGGTGAACACTGAGGTGTCAGATACATTTCCATAAAGCTGCGTGTGTTTTCAGAGTGTTAAGCCTAATGTGGTAAGTACAGTGAAACAGAAAAGAATTTCAGATTTTATAGCTGTTAGTAAACAAAACTAAAGGTGAAAATTATTTTGCAAATGTGGTGAAGACAATTGAAAGATGTCACACATTTCTCTATTCCCAGCGTGGTTTTAAAAAAGAGTAAAAGGGTTGGGCACAGTGGCTCATGCTTATAATCCCGGCACTTTGTGGGGCCAAGGAGGGTGCACCACTTGAGGTCAGGCATTCAAGACCAGCCTGGCCAACATGGCAAAACCCTGTCTCTACTGAAAATACAAAAATTTGCCACATGTGGTGGCACACGCCTGTAACCCCAGCTACTGGAAGGCTGAGACATGAGAATCACTTGAACACAGGAGGCAGAGGTTGCCATGAGCTCTGATGCAATGAGCTGAGATCATGCCACTGAACTCCAGCCTGAGCAACAGAACAACACTCTGTCTCAAAATAAAATAAAATAAAATAAAAATAAAAAAGAGTTAGAGCAGAGAGAAAGAGAGAAGCAAATGGATATTTTGTATAGATTCCATTTGGATCAGGAATCAGGAAAGCCAATAAAACTGAATCCTTTCTTTTAGATTAATAAATTAATATTTGTCCAAACTCTTTGAATCAGATGATGTTTTCTCATTAAGTAATTAAAAGCACAAATTCTAAATTATATGAGGAAGTAAACATTCACAAATAAATATAATACTATAATTTTTTAATGTAAACTTCCCACTTAGATTTAAATTGTGTGTGCTTATGTGTGTGATCTTTCCACCTCTGTTACTGCTTTTATTCTAGTCTTTGGAGAAGAAGGAAACATCCTGTATGGATGCAGTCTGGCTTCTGAATCCAGAAGGCTCAGGGGGGATGATGCCGGTATAGTGTTCCAATAGCATAAAAGAAGACATCCAGGTGTTGCTGGCAAAATTATGCAAGAGGCTAATTTCCTCTTCCTCCTGGACAGCCTGCATCTCTCTACCTCCTTTGAAGTTGGATGTGGCCATATGACAGTGATTAGACTCATAGAACATAAGCAAAGTGATGTCAGCCCTGGCCAGGCCTGGCCAACAGAAACCTCTCAAGAACAATCCTCCATGCCCTTTCTCCTGCAGCAGCCCTGGCAACCACCTGCTGAAGAAGTGAGAGCCACAAGCTGGAAAGCACCAGGGCCTCTGACTGACTTCTGGAAGGACACCACCTTGGAGAAATGTCCACTTGGAACTTATGTGACTGACAAAGAAATCATATGGTATGAAGCCGCTGACATGAAGAAGAATTGCAATTTACAATAGCCGTTATCACTATAACAAAGATAGTCGCCCCAGTAATTCTCCTTACCTTTTCCCCCTCTTCTGCTACCAGAGGGTTTGGGTCCCTGGTGCATGTAGACCTGACAAACTCCAAGCTACTGAGCCTCCTCACTGTTGCCAGGCACACACTCTCTCATGTCTGATGCCTGTCACATAGGTACTGCATAGGACAAAATCACTTTTCAAAGGCCCTGCCACATTCATTAATTCACAGCATCCCAATGATGTCCATGTTAAGATCAGTGAAATGAAGTGAAGAGATACAACAGGTTGTGCACTACAAACCTCTAGGAGACACGATTCACATCTACACAACGCCTTCTAAATTTGCTCAGTATACAACCTGCACAACAAAATGTAAACCGATGTCAAGGGGAAATCTCTGTGTCCATCATGCTACCTTTCCCATCTTTAGTTCCTAGCAATCGTTCTCTGCTTTTTCCTTCCTGAAACCTCTCACTCCTTGGGAAGTGTCAATCCTATTAATGAGCATTGTGGTACAGCTTTCTCCCCACCATAAAGTATATTTGCCACTGGGTTGCTAGGTCAGCTCTGCCATGCCATCTAAAAGCCTATAATTCACTGAAATGCAGTTTCCCACATTTTCCATCCATTAAAATTATTTTCTATTTATCTGAAGCAAAAATTTCAGTAGGGAATCTATTAATAACTCTAATATAACGTAATAAAGATATTTGAGATAGACTGTGGACCAAGCAGGAGGAAGGCACAGCAAAAATTTTTAAAGCAAGCATGTTTCACCTAAATTATCAAAATATAAAAGAGTGAAAAAATGAGGCATTATTTATCTGGGTTACCTCACCCCAATTTCTAAGGCAATCAATTTCCCAGTTATCATCTATAGACCTTACCCACTAAAAAATTTCTGGAAACTTTCCCATTGGTCACCACTGTCCTCAGTACATTAGGGCCATACCTCATTGCAAATGTCTCCAGATATCCACCCCAGTAAAAATAATAAATAAATAAAATCTGTCACCTTGGCATTTTATTTTAGGCATTGCACAAAGAACTGTATACATTCCAACATAAGTTAAAAGGTTCTAGTTTATTTCATTACTATGATTAGGAAGGTATATTTAAACACAACCACAATAAGAGAGAGTGGGTGCCATAAACGGTTCAGAAGGAATCCGAAGCTGGGTCTCCGGCTGCTGGGAAGAGTCAGGGAACACCAGCTCCCATCCAAATTCTGCAGTGCCACGTACAGCTGCAGGAGATTGGAAAAGTGACCATTTCTTGACAGCCATCTGAAAAATGTATGCTTTGTCCTCAGAGATCACTAGAGATAAATGATGGATTATGGAGGTTTCCACTAGGTGAACAAGTACTCAGTGTTTAAGAACAAAGGAAAGGGAAATACATGAGAAATATCAAGTGATCCTCTTACTTGAACATGACAAACAAGGCTTTCAATCAAGTTCTCTGTGTTAAGCAAGAAAGATACTGAAATATTTATTTTTCCTCTTCTTCATTAACAACCTGACTACGTTGCTAACATTTATTGAACACTTACTAAGTGCCAGATGCTACACTGAGCACTTGGTAATCATTAATTGATTTAATAGCAGTCAATCAAACAATGTTTATTGAGAACTTACTATGGGAGAGTTAGACAATAATGGAATGCAAAAAGGGAATAAAAGAAAGATGCAGTTTCAGCTCTCCCAAAGCTTGTCAGTATAGCTGGGAAATAAGACATGTAAGCACACAGATGGGAAGGAGAACACATTAGTATGTTACTGGGTGATAATGACTGGCAGGAGGCAGAGGGAAAGACCTAGATGGATGGTTCCGGCCAGTATGCAGAACCTTCCACATATGAGAACTTTGGAAAGAACGAAAGTAATCAGGCTTGGACCTTCAGTTGGTGAAACTGTGCTCCCCATGGAAGGCTCAAATAATTATGGAAGGTCTTGAACACAAATGAAAAAGCCAGTGATTATCATGATGCTGCCTAAATTCCCATACACAAACAAAACCTGGACCATAACTTTTAACTTTTCATGTTTTTCCTATTTCCCACACACAAATAATTTTTTTAGTGATCTATTGACTAATACACACACAAATGCACACACCAGTATTTGTTTCCACATTTGGCTACTTCTAAATATAAAATTAATCGGATCATTGTCTGCTTTTTCTTTTATTTTCAGCCAAATATACTACTTATCTGGAAATACTGAATTTAAAAATATATACCCATTTTTTTCTTTTTTTTTTTCTTTGAGATGGAGTTTCACTCTGTGGCCCAGGCTGGAGTGCAGTGGCGTGATTTTGGCTCACTGCAACCTCTGCCTCCTGGGTTTAAGCAATTCTTTGCCTCAGCCTCCTGAGTAGCTGGGATTACAGGTGTGTGCCACCACACTGGGCTAATTTTTGTATTTTTAGTAGAAATGGAGTTTCATCATCCTGGCCAGGCTGGTCTTGAACTCCTGTCCTTGTGATGCTCCATCTCAGCCTCTCAAAGTTGGGATTATAGGCATGAGCCACCGTGCCCAGCCAAAAAAATATATATCCAATTTTTTTTAATTGCTAAATATCTGAGACTCCAATTGAAATCTTTATGTTGAATGAGTCAGCTTGTCATGACAGTTTTCTATTTCTCGTAAATGATCGTATGAGCCGGGGTGGAGTTGAGATTCCCAACATCACAACATCTATAATTAGGGAATAGGAGTGTGTTAGGTAAATACCTTGTGTATATATGACTGAATTTCTAATTTGTTGTATAAAAATGAAAACTCTTACCTTGAGGGATAATTACTATAATTTCCCTGTGAGAATAAAATACCACCAAGCAGTATACCTCAGAGAATAAATCTGTATCACACTTTCATGAAATTTGCACACAATACAGGTCAGATGGTTAATGAAGCCATAAACTA
Organism: Cebus imitator; assembly: GCF_001604975.1. NCBI lineage: Eukaryota > Metazoa > Chordata > Mammalia > Primates > Cebidae > Cebus > Cebus imitator. Next base: position 6,135,774 of record NW_016107334.1, read on the forward strand.
CACTGTGTCTGAAGTACTAAACATCACCTAACTCAGTTGGCCTCTGTGGTTAAGAGAGCGGAAGATGTTTATCGCCAGAAGCCACCCCTCTTGCCTTGGAAGGCACATTCATAGCCAGCTCTCTGTAAATAAACATATAACCTTTGCAAAGGTAATTTAAGGCTGTGCCTTAAAGAAGATGGTAAGAGTTCAGGGAGAGAGAGAAGGAAGATAAAAAATCTCATGAATAAAGTCGAAGGCTGCAGGCTAAGGTGGTTATTAAGTCCCAAGCTGTTTTTCCTTCACTTTTCCTCACCACTGAAATAAAAACAATTATTGCTATGATGCTCTAAAATTAGAACACATTTGTCGTTTTTAAAGGCAGCTACACTCAACTTGAGCTCGGCAGTAAAAGCAGAGGCAAAGAAAACACTTGTGCCCTGGGCCTGCCCTCTCCGTGTATGGCAGCCTGGAAAGAGAAGTATCAGCCCACCTGAGTCTGGGTTTGCCCAGAAACTTCCCTGGCGGAAAAGACATCATAAAAGGGGTTTAAGAAATCCCACTGGATGCTTTCCCAGGGCCTTGGTGTTGCAGCGCTCAGCTCCAGTGCACAGAGGGCACTACGACGCGCCCTGCACAGGGATTGGCTACAGCCCCCAGGTAGGTGAGCGCTGGGATTCCAGGTACCAGCCTTTTAGAGAGCCTGGGATGGCTAAACAAGCTCATCGCCTGCGTTTATCTACAGCTGCACGGAAAGACTTACCTAAATAATGAATTACTAACGACCGAAAGCCTTTATATTACTTTAAGGGGAAAAAGTCACTATTTGTGACTGGAGCTAGATTACCAATGTGAAATGGTCATGTGAGGCTTTTATTCCGAAAATGGAATTGTTTCAACCTCCTCCAACCCGTGTTTTCCTCCACTTACTTAAGCATCTCAGCCAAAAAAGGTTTGGCCGATCCCCTTAATTACTGAGATAATTGCCTTAATTCTCTCTTCACTTTACTAACGTAGCTCCAGCTTTGAATCTTAAGCTTTATCCATTAAATCCTTGTAATTGAGAAAAAAAAAAAAAAAAAAAAAAAAAACAGAAAACTCGGTTTGACCCAATGAATCCAAAGCATTTTAACAGTGTGTTGATGAGCCAGAGAAAGAAAGAACAAAAGAAAAGAAACACAGACGGATGATATAGGTAATTTAATCATATACTTGAAGTAAAAGTAGATTTCCAAGACAGAAATATTTTCACACATCTCCCAGCACAAGCTTTGAGATTACTCAAATAAGAAAATTCATTTTCTATCAAGTAAATTTTTGATTGTAACTACAAATAATTCAGAATTCCACCCAGAGTATGTGTGTGGGGTGTGTGTGTGTGTGTGTGCGTGTGTGTGTATGTTAAAGCTTAGGCTATGAGAATCAAGAGCTGTGATTTTACAGCGTCCCTGTGTTTTGCAGGTATTTGCAGGTCACAAGTCTTCCTTGGCTGTGAATTCTCATTCACTCTCCTGCCTTCCACCATCATGCAGCGAAGGGTGAGTTCAGCTAGGGATGCTGAGAGACAGGGGTCATCCTCTATTCTGTCAGCCCGCTAGCCTCCCCTCCTTTTCAGAATAAAGTAGCAAACTGCTGGCTTTTAGTGTGGCCCCTGTGGCAATTCTGAGAAAAGGACCAGCTTTCGTTTTAATGTGATTGTAAAATGTCTAGAGATGCTTAGCTATAAGGCACTATAAAAGTTTAAGATATTATTGTTAAAAGGACACAGTAAGGCTATTCATGGCAAAGGTTCATCCGAGTGCAAAATCGCAGGGCCTGAACAAGGAGAAGGAGAACTCAGAAAGGTTTCTGTTGTTGATAATGTTATTTTCATTTCCAAGCCTTTTTGTCAACAATTTTACAGGATACAGCAATCTGAGGTGCCACAAATGAGGGTTTTACATCAGCTTTTCTTTGTACCAGGAAAACTGTAATTTAATTGAACTGAAAAGCCTAATAGTATACATCATCCACAGAATAAGCAAAAGTTGCAAGGTGAATTTATTAAGCTGCAGATAAAACATCATGTTCCTAATTCTGGCCCTCAGTTCTTTCTGACTTTGCTTCATTCCTCAGACATGCTGTTTTGGTGATTGCAAATGCTTTTTAGACCACATTTTTGCAAATACCTATATGATATGAACCATGGGAGCCTGGCATTCCAGGACACTTCCATCTATCTTAAAAACCCTGCCTTATCGCAGTGCTTCTGTAAATTGCTACAGCAGTGGAGTAGAGAGTAGAGAAAGGAATACTGGCTCTTGAATACTTTTACCTTCCAGTGGAACACATTGGCTCCTCTTGCATTTCGTTGGCCAGCGCAAATCACATAGCCATGGCTGACTTTCGATAAAATCCTTTTGTACGATTGGGCAAGGGAAGAGAACCAGGATAATCATTGAGCAGCAGGAACATCTTCTATGGTAGGCCACATAGAAGAGGGAAGAACAAAACAGATATAGGTGAAACCCTGAGCTAAGACCCTGCATGGGGATGGAGCGTGGAAAGGACTGTAAACCATGACAGGAAATATGTGTAGACTGGCAAGAAGAAGTCAGGTGGTGCAGAGTCCATTACACTATGTTCCCTACATTTAGCAAATTCAGTAAATAACCACAATATGCCCACTTTTATTCTAGTTACTTCATTCAATATAGCACTAGATCCTCACCAATCGAATTTCACATTTTATTAAATCTAAGATGCCATCTACCATAAATAAAATCCTTTGTTTATATATTATTAGGCAGGAAAAGAAAAGACCAGGCATGGCGTAATCCCAGCACTTTGGGAGCCATGGCCAGCAGATTGCCTGAGCTCAGGAGTTCAAAACCAGTCCGGGCAAACATGGTGAAACCCTGTCTCTACTAAAATACACAAAATTAGCTGGGCATGGCAGTGTGTGCCTGTAGCCCCAGCTACTTAGGAGGCCAAGGCAGGAGAATTTCTTGAACCCAAGAGGCGGAGGTTGCAGAGAGCCGAGATCTCACCACTGCAATCCAGCCTGGGTGACAGAGTAAGACTCCATCTCCAAAAAAAAAAAAGGAACAACCACTGCCAATAAAACTATGGAAATGTACTTTCTTACCACGTAGAATGCTTATTTTATACTTGACAGGGCTTTTTTAGACCCCAGCATTTCTGTCATCTGTCATTCTTGTGTATGTATATGTGTGTGTCTGTGTCTGTGTGTGTATATGCTTGCATACATATGCAAAATAAATGAGTTAAGAAATTCCTAATACTTTTTTTACATTCAGAGCATGACTGTACAGAATCACTTACTTACTCCAAATCATTGATGTCAATGTCTGAGTTTCCACTTCCAGCATTGCACTCTCTGCTGTCGCAGGGCAAACGCCAAAACTGGGTTATTGGCTTTGCACAGGAAGAAATTCAAGAAGGAGCACCACAGAGTAAAGTGAAAGCAAGCTTAATAAAGGAATAAAAGGATGGCTACTCCATAGGCAGACAACCTCAAGGGCTCCTGGCTATTTTTTATGGTTATTTCTTGGTCATAGGCTAAAGAAAGGGTGAACCATTTGTGAGTTTTCCGGGAAAGGAGCTGGGAATTCTGGGAACTGAGAGTTCCTCTCCCTTCCAGACCATATAGGGTAACTTACAGATGTTGCCATTTCATCTGTAAGCTGGCATCACACTGGTACCCGTTTCCTTTAGTACGCTAATATAATTAGCATATCATGAGCAAAGAGGGCAACCGGTGGTGGCTTTCATTGCCAATTTCATTGCCATCTTGCTTTTGGCAGGTTTGGTGACTTCTTTACCACATCCTGTTTTATCGGCAGAGTCTATGCGACCTATATGTGGTGAAGCCAGTCCTGCCAAATTCCTTTCTCAATGCCATAAAGAGAGATGGTGATGAACTCTTTTAATAAAATAACTACACACCATCAGTGCTGGACTCCCAGGCCAGCTCTGCAGTAATGTAAAGTCAGCCTGCCCTTGACTCCCATTTCAGGAATGTTGCTAAACGTGCCTGATTTGTCATCTCACCCTGTTCTCTCTCCATACCTATTTGGTTTTTAGTAATTAGAAGAGAGCTCACTATCACTTCTGACATTTTTTTCCAAGTCATTAACAATCATTCTGCTAGTTTTGAGGCTGAAGATTTTAATGTTTACAAATGTGCAAGCTGAGGCAATTAGACCACAACTGCCACCTGGAAAGCAGTGATTAGAAGATATCTTCTATTGTAGGACACAGTCTGCTTTTAAGATTGTTAAAATGTGAGAAAATACTGGAACTGAATAAATATGGCAGCCATGTGTACTGAGTCCTTACTTGTGCTACACATTGAATTAGTAACTGTAGATTAACTCATTTAATCTTGGTGACATGTCAAGGTAGATGTAGTATCTACCCATCTCCAGAGGAAGAAAAAGAATTTCCCCAATCGAGGATCTTGGTAATGAAAAAACTATAATCTGAACCTTGATTTGTCTAGTTCTCAAGTATTACAATATGAAGTTATGGGGAGAAATAATCACAAGCAATTTACAGGTGGCAAAGGAAAACTCGAGCCTGGTGAATGATTTTGCTTGGTCTATGTGGCAAAATTGGTATCATTGTTCAATATTCTTTTACGTGGTCTATGAAGATGCAATCTATATCTACGTTATACATAATGACAACCTACCTTTCAGGTCTAGGATTTTAAACCTTTCCCAAATAGATAAATTAAACAGGTAAAATATGGTTGGTTTTTCCTTTGGGATTTGTTGCAATGACAATACCAAATACAGACAGCTCAAGATACCCTTCTTGCTGTCAAGAAGGTTACCTTGGTAGGAACCCCAAAGACATGCTTCCCTGTGCTCCATGGTCAGGGTTAGGGTGAACACAGTGTGCCCAGGTGCCAATCTTCTGTGAATTTCCCCTGGAGTCTCTCAGAGTCACTTATATTTGACTCATCTCTGACTCGCCTTCTAGCAGGGTGTTCCTTTCCTGAACGCACATTCCTTCTTTGTGGGTCAAATATAGAGATAGTGAGAAGAATTGGATTCAGGATACCCTTGTAAGGGTTTATGACAGCTTCAGTTATTCCACAATGCCAGCCCACCATTCACGTTGCTATGAAATGAATACTTACACCCAGTGGTTAATCTACATTTCTCCATTAGATACTGTCGACAAAGTGAAATTACCCATTAAGAAAAGCCTAGCTCAAGGTGAAAAAACATAGTTTTTCTACTTCTATTGCAAACCGCCACAGGAACCTGATGAATTAAATTTCAAACCAAAATTGAGAATTTTAAGTTCAAATTCCATTTCCTTTCAGCTCAAATTTGACATTTTTATGCAAATAAAATAAAGCAAGGGCTTAAGGATTTTTTTTTTTTTAATTCACTGGGTATTTTGGACACCAAAAATGTTAAAAATAGTAATAAAAGAAGAGTTCAATGAGTTAGGTGTAAACAAATCGGAACATATGGGTCAAATTTTCCTTAATATACACTTGGGCTTAAAATTAAGGGAAATGTACAAGGAAACACTTTCTCTGGTGGTGCTGAAACAAGAACATTTGAGAAGAAATTGGCAATATTTGAGAAATCTAAAGTCCAGCCAATTTCGCCCATCTCTTGGTGACAAAAACCTGGAGACCATACACTCATCATTAGGGAAGGGAGAGTGTCCTGATTGAGGACATTGGAGAAAGAAAGATTTTTTTTTTCCCAGAGCTTTAACTCTTCTGTGTACATAATTATTTCATTCTGGTAAAAAAAAAAAAACAGAGACATTCTCTAAAAACATTCTGACTTGGCTTCTCATGGTATATTAAAAGCATACTGTAGAGGAACAGACTTAAAGTTTGGAGGTTTAACCCCAGGGAGAGAAAATTATGGTTCTTTCCATTTATCCATGAACCCTGCAGCTGGTAAGACTGCACTCTGTTAGTAATTACACTGAACAGATGAGGGACTTTTTAATTTTTTTTTTATTTTGACCTGCAGTTAAACAAAATTTGCTTGTTTTATTTTTGGTTTAAAAATGATGAGGCAGCACCAACCCCAGTTTCACCCCAGAGCTGTTGATTTTTCCCCTCCTTCCTAATTTGTTTCAGACTATGAGTGCACAGAGTTCCATTTTAGTGGGAAACATTTGTTGCCAAGACCTTCGGGGGTTTTATCTGCAGTTTATTTTGTTAACTACAAGTTTAAGATTGTTGTGAGTTTTTATTTTTTTTCTTCCAAACTTTGGAACAGAAAAGTTCATCTTCTGCTTTTAGGAAACAAGTTTAAAACAAAATAGGGGGAGAGATGGATTTGGAGTCTTCTAAAAATCAACAAAGGACTGAAACCAGTGATGGTTATAAAGAAGGATAATAAAATAATACAAATGAATTCACTGCTTTAAAGGTTTAGAGCATAGTACTCACTCCACTCCCACCCTTCCTGTTGTAATTCAAATTTAACACTAATAAAAGAGAGGAACTAAAGATAATTGGCCAGAATCAAGCATTGCATATCAGGCATTTCACAAGCTGACCCAGCTAAGCAACTGCAACTCAATGCATTTCAACTTACGAGTTCAGAACAAAAAGCAATGGTTCATGAGGTGGAAAGAATGTGGTACAACACCCCATGGCCCTGGCTGGTATTTATAAAGTTTTGGCAAAATTTCATAACAAATTTTAAAATAATGTGAAAGTGGCCTGTTTCCGGTTTCTACCATGCACCATGCCCATCATGAGGATGTTGTGGTCGGGGCAAGTGGCCAAGGATTTGCCTGGCAACAGAAATGGAACAGACTGACTGCAAATAATCCTCACGTTTGCACAGTGCTTTTTGATTTTATGTTTCAAAGAACTTTCACATAGATCCTTCCATTCGATCCTCCCAAGAAGCCTAGTAGACCTGGCTGGTGTTATTTTGCTGCTGATGAAACCAAGATTAAGAGAGGTGGGAGACTTGCTCAATGACACAAGTCAAAGAGGATTACGGCAGAAAAATTAAACCCACTTTTCTGGCTCAAGACCAAAGAAGTCTCCATTAATATTCAAATGTGGAATAATGACACCAAATTCCTTCTATTTTTTTTTCACTCTCATTTCCCTCCTCTCTATAGGTCTTCTGCTATCTGTCACGACAGTCACACAGGATTTCATGGATGTCCCCAAGAGGACCGGTGGGACTCTACTGGATAAGGCACAGCAAATGATTAATCTGAAGCTGACACCTTTCCATGGGAACTATAGCTCTCAATTCACTGGTTTACATTTTTCAAAACAGAAAAAGAAAATAATTCAGTTTAAAGGCCAATGGAATCTTTGGCTTCTGTCATTTAAATCCAAAGTAAGCTAGCCAATCTATAAAATTTAGCCAAACGTATATCTTTGTTCCATGATGTGCATTTCATCAAGTCGAAATCTGAGATGCTATGCCCCTTGGGTGAATGGCACTACATCTGAAGGACCCACGGTGTTCTGGAAAGACTAAAGGCTTTGGGCAAATTTTACTCCTATTGCTTCATAGTTATGCGATTTGGGAAGCATTATTGGACCTCACCGAATCTTAGCATCTTCTGTAAAATTGTTCATTTAACCATCAGAGGATTCTTGTGAAGATTAAATCAGACAGCACATATAACGCATCTACAAAATGGGTGCCCACTTGGTTCTAGTCTTTCAGACATTCTCACTCACTGATGCTCAGGAAGTTCATTCCATAGTTTTGGTTTTCAGGATGTAATCCAGGCCTGTAGTTGTATCTGTGCAACTATCCTTTGGCCGAATTAATTATGTTGTAATTTGCATGGAGTAAAATGGTACAAGGTTGGAATAGGCTGTAATGTGGGTTTTTCCCAGAAGAGACCTGACCACCCATTGGTGGCTTGTACTAAGGATGCGGGGGAATGGGCCAGAGCTGAATAGGTGGAACCAGCACTACTTAATTCCTTAAATATACTATTTCGTTTAGTCCTCTCAACAACCTGGAGTGGAGAATTAAGCAATTATATAATTACACAGCAAATAGATCAACTTAGATAGCCAAACTGAGCAATTAGGACAGAAAACATTATTAACTGAGTTTGTAAATGAATCCTTCAGGTATTTATCTTAACTCTCTGCTTCTCTGTTCACTACAAATTATCAGCCCTAGAATAACTTATTGGGTTAACTTAATTAGCACTAAAGCCCAACCAGATAATTCAGGCCTAAAGTATTCACATTGTCTTCCAAATTATCCTAGTATTAAAAGAAGATTTCCCCTTCTTTTGGCCTTTTTGAGTGGGCTTCGTCTAAAACAGGACACCATAAAATTGTGAGTGTGTGCTCTGCCTGGTTTGTCCATTCTTGGGGTTAGCAGGGAGGTAAAACAAAGTTTTCCGGTTTTTAAAAGATCAGTGTCAGTGGCCTTGTGAGAGTGATACACGGAATCAGATATTTTAGGGCTTTGAGCCAAAGGACTCTCTGTAGGTTTAGATGTAAGATTATTCCAGGATCCTTAAAAACTGAAAGCTTTTTTGAAACTTGGCATGCAGTAAAGCTGAGAAGTTAGGCTAAATATGGAGCACATATCCATGTGGGGCACCCACCTAAAATATAAGCAGAATCATCTATTTCAGATGACCGTTCAAAGTTGAGGTTTCTCTCAAAGCTAAATATTGTTAACAGTTCTAGAAGAGAAAAAAAACAAGTTAGAACTAAAGTTAGGAAAACTAAAAGCATTCCCAATAGACTCATCATCATTTTATTCTCTTCCACCAAATCCTTTCATTACCTATTTAGATACTGTTTTTATTCTTGATGTATACCGGGTGGAATACAAAGGTAATATATAGATGGCTAGTAATACTTCTTTGAACTCTGAAGGAAATTTTGTAAAAGATCAAGACACATTGACATATGTAATGAGGATTTTATATGTATGTATAATTATATATATATATATATATATATATATATGATTGCGTGTGTGTGAGTATACGTGTGTGTATATATGTCTGTATAACTGTCCTTTGGCCAAATTAATCATGATGTAATTTGCATGGAGTAAAATGGTGCAAGGTCATAATATGCTGTAATGCTGGTTTTCCCACAAGAGACCTGACCACCCCTTGGTGGGTTATAGTAAGGATGTTGGAGAATGGTCCAGATATTTATATATAGTGTCCTTTGAGAATTCAGTAAAATTATAATCAGAGCTGGGGAAATGAAGCAACCAACCTATGTTTCATGCAAAACAAAACTATAGTTTAACACAATCTTGAAAAGCATGACTCAGTTGTATAACCATAGATACTTAGGACTTTAGACAACTCTTGGCCATTTGGAGGTTCTGGTTTTGAGTATTTCTAGTTCTAACCTACTTTCTAGGTTAAAATTAAGGCATCAGTGCACAATTTGGCTTGAGTGTCCACTTAACGTTGGATAGAAGGTGATTCCTTCTAGAATGATGCCACACAAATGAACTTCTCCCGAAACATACCAGGTATATGCCTCAAAGAGTCAGGAATTGGGCCTAGGATTTAAAAATAGTAGTGCCATGTTTTCTCTTCTTCCTTTAATTTTATTGTCATCCACACAGTGAAAAACTAAAGGGTGAAGGAGAAGGGACTCTAGATCTACCCATTTTGAAAGATTGTCAATTGGATCAGTTCAGTAAAATTTTTTACATAAAAGAACAGACAATATCATATTTGATCATAAAATGATTTTTTCTTTGCTTTACTGAAAAAAAAAAATACTGAAAAAAAAAAAAAAAACCCAAATGGCAGTACATTTTTCATGACCTGTGGCTTGGTATAATCTGAGTGTATTTCAGCTCTCTGATCAAATTTGTGATTGATTATAGCTTTTTCGGTGTCTGCAGTGTACAAAACATAAGAAAGCTTTTAAAAATTAAAAATTTTTTTCTATTTACCCAATATATGTATGTTTAATAAGAAAGAAAAAATAGTTTACACACATTTGTAAGTGAGGTTTCCATAGTTCTAGTAATGAACTCACTACATTAAATGTTGGCATATTCTTCTTTCACTTGAAAATTAATTATAGAACATACTCAAATGTGTACATTTGCCTGTGTGTACATTCTGCCTGTGTGTACACAAAGTGGGCATTTGAAAAAATCACTTGGCTATTTCAGACAGAAAAAATATTTAAGGCAAAACTTATTAAGGGAAAGTAGAGAATTTTGTTTGAATTATTAAGAGAATTGTGGGCTGTTCATTTCACTTTTGTGTGAGTAGAGCCATATTTTAAGTAATTTATGTTTCCTTATGATCAAGTTTTCTTCTTTTGCTCATATGTACTCTAGGGAGGATTATAGAATCTGAACCTGTAGCATGTCACCACAAAAATTGAAGACTCATTCAATGAATTTCATAATATCCCAGTATTGTTATTCTTCCCTCTCTCCGAAAAATATGTTCACTTTCAGCATATACCACACTCTGTATCATCAAATTGATAGTGTTTTTATAAAATTCAGATGGGGAGGGGGATAGGTTTGCTCTGTGTGTGTGTGTGTGTGTGTGTGTGTGTGTGTGTGTGTGTGTGTGTGTAGTTCTCACTTTAAAGATAAAGAATTTAGCTTCTGTTTCTGTTTTAAATTTTATTTCCTTAGAGGGGACTGGAAACTGTAACCATCTGAAAATTACAACTACAAATGTGAAAGTGAAGCCAAATCAAGACATTCCTTGAGCATGAACCCCTTTTCAATTCCTGCTAATTGGCAATTGTAGGTGGTCTTGGTAGGGAGACTAGTAGTTGAACAGGAAAGAAGTCATCCTTCTCAAAGTGAACCAGCTGATCCCCATGCAGCGTCGTAGTAACAGGAATGGACAAGGTGGTTCCGCTAATTTCCTGAATATACCTGCTGCTGAGGTACAGAGGGGACTTGAACTTTGCTATTGGGGTGCTGTCTCTCACCAGCACCAAGTTTAATTCCAAGAAACCAAAGGAAACTATGTCAGGCCTATCTTGAACCATCTTTCTGATTCACAGCCAATACACAATGTTCCATGAAGGGTTTGCAATAAAGAGTAATATGTTGGGGAAATTAAATCATGAATTGGAGCTGTTAATTACACACACATTGGTTTAAAGCTGAAGCAAATACTTCTATCTGCCCTTTGTTGCACATTTTGCATGCCTGCCTGTTCCTCTACTGCTGCTGCTCGGTCTGTTTCTCTCTAATCTACGTCTCTAACACTTCCCCTACCCAATTCCAGGAGCTAACACAAACGTAAAATGTAAATTGTGGCCTAGATTGCTGCTACTGGAGTGTGGAGAGAGATGTCAGATTCTGTAATAGCCTAAATGTGTTGCAGATCAACTTCCAGGTCCTCGCATATTGACAAACTCTTCTTGTGTCTATCACTTGGGTTTTCTATCCAGTTGTCTTCCTTGGTCAGCTATGCACATTTCCCATGTGTTTTTCTTGGCATAGAGATAACTCTATATTTGAGACCTCCAAGCCAACTTACTTCACATCGAAACTTCCTTCTCTTTCACTTCCCCATGATAAAGCCTGAAGGATCATTCTGCCAATATTTTCTTCCAGCAATAATCAACTATCTTACTGTCTGTAGTAAGTGTACAGACAGTGTACAAAGTACTGTACTAAGTGTTATGGTATAATTGACAACAATATTATACTACACAAACTTTCACTTCTGTCCTTTAAGACCTTTTTACCAAAGAAGGGTTTTGGTTATTCTGAACTCCAAGACTCCTTTCAAGACAAAACGGAGGGAAGAACATGTGCCAAGACACAAATGTGCAGGCCCAGTGTGCTAGGAGGATTGGGACAAGGAAGAGGTCAATGTGGGGGGAATAGCGGTGCAGGTTAGGGGTGGCAGGAGAGGAGCTGAAAAAAGACTATGTTCTAACGATGCAGTAAAAATCGAATCTCATCCAGTAAGTGACAGAAAAGGATTGATGGATGTTATTTTCTGGAGACGTTATCCGTTTTTCATTATTATTATTATTACACTTTACGTTCTGGGGGCACATGTGCAGAATGTGCGGTGTTGTTACATGAATACATGTGCCATGGTGGTTTGCTGCATCCCTCACTCCATCATCTACATTAGGTGTTTCTACTAATGCTATCCTGCTAGCTCTCCCCTATCCTCCTACCCCCTGCAATCACTCCCCTAGCCCCTCCACCCCCTGACAGGCCACAGTGTGTGGTGTTCCCCTCCCTGTGTCCATGTGTTCTCATTGCTTAACACCCACTTTTGAGTGAGAACATGCAGTGTTTGGTTTTCTGTTTTGTGTCAGTTTGCTGAGGATGATCGTTTCCAGCTTTATCCATGTTCCTGCAAAGGACATGAACTCATCGTTTTTTATGGTTGCATAGTATTCCATGGTGTATATGTGCCACATTTTCTTTATCTAGTTTATCATTGATGGGCATTTGGGATGGTTCCAAGTCTTTGCTATTGTGAACAGTGCCACAATAAACATACATGTGCATGTGTCTTTATAATAAAATGATTTATAATCCTTTGGGTATATATCCAGTAATGGGATTGCTGGATCAAATGATATTTCTAATTCTAGATCCCTGAGGAATTGCTAAACTGTCTTCCACAATGGTTGAACTAATTTATGCACCCACCAACAGTGTAAAAGCATTCCTCTTTCTCCACATCCTCTCCAGCATCTGTTGTCTCCTTATTTTTTAATGATAGCCATTCTAACTGGTGTGAAATGGTATCTCATTGTGGTTTTGATTTGCATTTCTCTAATGACCAGTGATGATGAGCGTTTTTTCATGTATTTATTAGCTGCATAAATGTCTTCTTTTGAGAAGTGTCTGTTCATATTCATCACTCACTTTTTGATGGGGTTGTTCGTTTTTTTTCTTATAAATTTGTTTAAGTTTTTTGTATCCATTGGTTTTTTTCAGGGGAAAAAAAAAAAAAAAAAACATCTGGTCATGCTGTAGTGCCTTAACTGGGGAAGAGAGAATGAGTGAGAAAAACACTGTTGCAACTATCAGAGCAAGAGATGATGTGACCTCATTTAGGGCAGTGGGAGTAAAGTGGAGGGGCCTCATTTTGGAAATCGTTCTGAGGCATAGGCAATGGTACTTGGTGTTTAACTGTTGTGATGGGTAAAGGATGAGGGTTCAAAGTGGAGAGCGACTTCCTTAACCAAAAGAAGACAAAAAAAATAAAAAAGAAGCAATGTTGCTGAATGATATAAAAAATGTATTTTTTAGTTGCAATGAGTCTGAGATACCTATGGATTCTCCAAACAGGATACCTATAGACAGTTGAAAATGCAAGACTGGTTTTACACAGTAGTGTCAGAGCTAAAGAGACAGGTGATAATCACAGGCAGGAAAGTACTGGAATTACTAAGAGAGTACAAAGTGAACACAACTGGGAACGGCACCATCAAAACTATCAGCATTTATAGAGCAGGCAGCAGGAAGAGCCAATGATTGAAGCTGAGCATAAACTAATGGAAAAGAAAATCAGGGAACAATTCTTGCTATAATATCCAAAGAGTGAACTCGCACCAGAGGATTGGAGTGCGGGTGAATATGAAATTGCATTTTGGCTTCATTTTATATGTGTGGCATCAGGACTACTAAATGGAGGAAGAGACATAATAAACACCAACAGGTCTAGGACAATCCCAGGAACCATAGTTTAGCAATCTTTTCTAAACGCCTCTGAACTCCACTATGTTAGGACTATTTGCTAATCCTAGGTTTAGGATTAGGAGTGTGCAGGAGTGTGTGGGCATAGGAAAGAGGTTAATAGACTCCACTGTTAAATGGCAAAGTGGATATTGCCCCTTCTGACGATGTTTCCTCTCTGAAATCATCTACAACCCAAAATATGCTTTGGGAGCCAGTATCTAAGGGTTCCCATCTTAATTGAGAATGTTGTTTATTTAAATAAGAAAATAAACCAGGCAATTTCCTTATTCTTCATACTCTTCAGACCATGAAAATGTACTCAGCATGAGTTGAGGCAATTGTTCTTAGCTTAAATAATTAATAGAATTATATTGGTTTTGTGTTTCATGTAAAAAACATCAACCTGACCTCAGTTGGGGTTCATTTTTTTCCTTACTTTTATATAATAAAAGTATATTTTTACTTTTATGTATTTTCTATTAGCTTGGGAATTCTGGTGACTATTTATTGTGGCTGATGAACATCAAGTCAGAAAATCATTACTTAGGCCTGTACTGAAAAGTACTATGTTATATCTATGGTGGCTACTTCTGTTCTCAAACTAATGCTTTATTTATTTAGCTGTTCATTTTAAGAACATGAAAAGCATGTTTTAAAAACCCCAAAATTAGCCTTGGGAACAGATGAATAAATATGAAAACAATTTATCCTTTTAACAGCCTAATAAAATATGTTTTCATTATGCTAACTGACCCTGATAAATTCAATAGCCGTCAGTTAAATATATCCATCATCCTTGAGAAGTATATCCAAATGTTTGCTCATTTTCTGATCCTCAATGAGTCTTGGTTGGATGATGATCATTAATTGTGACATCTATAATGTAATACTTTGCTGGCTTTCATTTAAAAAAAAAACGGTAAGATATCTTTTCATTTCAAAAAAGAAAAGCTTTGAAATTCTCCTTCCAGCCATTTTGAAAAAGTCAAATTTTGGTTTAAGCTCAATTGGTGTTTCCTTGCTGAGTTATTTTAATCTTTCAGCAGTCACTTTAATTCCCTTTTACTGTTACAGAGCTAATGGCATCAGTTTTGTTTTCTAAGTAGGAAGCAACAGGTACTGACTGACACACACCTCTTACTTGGAAGGGACTGCAGTTGGGATTCTGGACCTTCATGGTTAGTTGTGGCAAACAGATTTTTCTAAACATGCCCAATGTACGGCCTGAGACACAGGGGGTCAGTCTGCTCTCCATTCTTTGTGTCAGGAGATTAAATGAGGAAAAGAGGACTTCTATAGGTGCCTGATAACTCAAGTGCCTCAGGTTGCCTCTGAAAATGGGTGCATTTATCAGGACCCTAGGAAGAGCAAGCCCTCTGATGTCCACACCAGGGCGGCCACCCTCCCTCAGCCAAGCTGGCAGGCCTGGGAACACAGGACAGGGAGACATCAAGGGGGTGGCGCCCCGCTCAGCAGAGGTTTATGAATACCCAAACATGACTGAAAGGTAGACAACCCAAGAGAGCCTATTGAGCCATTTCTGGTTCTTTCTTTGCCAGCCTGTCATGTGGTTTCATCTCCCGCCCCTCCTCCACAGGACACTGCTGCTCCAGTCCCTAAAGCCAGGAACACGTGCTCTTGTTTGCACATCTGGCCTGGGCAAGCCTGGCTCCAATTAAAAAACCTGCATGTTGGTCCAATTCCATTATTGGACAAGGAAATTCTGTTAACTGGTGGGCTCATTTGCATGTCATTACCCAGAATGCCTACACTGCTCACAGATGTTTCCCAGACATGGGGTGGAGGGAGGTTGGGGGGAAAGGTGACGTTTTGGAAACAAACAGAAAGAGTTGTGTATATGTTACTCAAAATTCTTTTCCCTCTGTTTTGTGTCAAGAAATAAAATGTAACATAGAAAGTTATGAACTGTTATCTAACTTTGAATTTTTTCACCTTATTTTCAGAAAATTTAAACTCATTGAAACGAGAAAAATTCCCTACCAAGGAATGTTTTATTAATTCATCCTGACAAAAGAGAGTACCATAGACTTCCATACTATCTTTTCACTTTTGCCATAGAACTTTATTTTCCTTGAGTATCAGACACCTTTCTTTCTTCGTGATGTTAAATTGAGAAAGTGTGGAGAGCTTAGTGGAAGTAAAATTTGATAAAAACCACAGTCTGTTTGGAAAGGTTTAAATTGGATAAGCGGCAGTCACACCATAGTGCCTTCAAATCTGAACTCAGCCACCATGTAAACTTCTTTGGGAACGTTTTTGCTATTGTTTTCTGAAAAATATCAAAAGGGGTCTGGGCAACAGCTGCAAAACTGGGCTCTGTGCAAACACACAAATGACAACTTAGAATGTCTATAGTTGAAGATTTCAGGATTGATTTTGTTTACTTGCATTTTACAAAAAAAAAAAGGTGGGGGCGGGGGAGGAATGCTTCATTCACAACAGGGAGACTTAAAAAATAAAATAAAATAAAAAGTATAATTGCTTTGGGGACTGAAGTTAAAACACAGGTGTTTTGAGGGGAACATAAACATTTTTTCCTAAATGAGGCGTTGAGGGCTGGGAGAAGGGCAGTAAAATTAGTGGAATTACTGCCTGATTTTAACCAGATGATTGCTGCAGTTGGACACCAGCGAGTTTTCATTAGGGACTCTAATTTACAAGCCATTCAACACATTCCAGTGGAACACAACAACTCCCCCAGGTCCTAAAGAATGCCAGCTCTCCCACTTTATGGCAGAGATGCTGAACCACAAGGCTCTTAAAGGCCAGCATGACTACGGAACGAAGCTTGAGTTCCATGAACTAGAGATGATCACATTGTCTCCCCAAATGAGATCGTCCCAGGGAACCAACTTCTGACACACACTTCACCCTCAGTTTATGCACATATGGTCTCTCAGTGTTGTACTAGCAGAAACGGTATGTCAGGAGATGTTTATGGGATGTTCAAGGAATGTTACTTGTTTGCACGTAATAGGGTGGCTTCCAATTTGTAGCTGTAACATATGTCTAACCTTATTTGCTTCAACACTTATGATTGCTGGTTATGCAAGGACATCTGATAAATAATTTTTAAATTTTACACAGAATTTGCATTCCTGTTTGGAGTCAGGATTTCTGTGGTTTACATCTCATGTGCTGCATCTAGACAATCCAGGTATTTTTATTGTGATATGTCGGCACACAGAATTGGAAGGCATGTCACAAGGTCAAAAGATTGAGTTCTGTTGATACTCTCAGACAAATCTAACTTCAGCAAGGTCAACAAGGTAAGAAATTCTATGTAATCATCCCAAATCAAACTCATCTCCTAAGGATTAAAACATGTGTCTCAGTGGATCATCAAGAGCATCATTATGTAAACTAGAAAATGGATCAGGCAGGTCTAAAGCAGTTTAGACATAGAATATGCTGGAGTGGAAGTCTGGTCTTTTTAAAGCATTAGAGGTACCAATCTGCACAAAATTAATGCAATAATAACTAGAAGAGTTGACAGAGATTAGATATGTAAATAATCTGGAGTCACAAAATCTTTACAGCTATACGAACTGGTTTACATTTTGCCAGGCTGTGATCTGCTTGCTAAGCACTGGTTAGACATGGCATGACATTAGGAAAAGCTGCCACAGTCCATTTATCAAGTCATATTTTGCATATAGTAGCTAAAAAATATTAGTCCCTTTGGTGTCCTGCAGATATTATGCAAATGTGTGCTATCTTTCCATGATGGGTGGTAGAAAGTGATAAATTCTGTGATATAGAGAACATTGGTGCTTATGTTTGTTTAAATTTTAGCTGCATGGGATTCTGCCTTGCAGTTGAAAATTAACTAAAAGGCTGTTCTCCATACCTGCCAAATAATGTTTTGGTAATTGGCCAAAAACCATAATAACCAACCAATTGAGAATCTTTCTAGGGTACCAAAAACTCAGAGCCTTATTTTTTTAAAACATGTATATAGATATCCAGTGTCCAAAAGAAATAAAAATTAATAAATAACTAGATAGGCCATTTAAGGAAAATGGTCACTTTCTATAATTAATGGCTGAGAATGATTGGTTTTTTGTTTTATGGGATATTGGGGTGAAAGATGAAGTTAAATCTTTCCATTTTTTGGTTTCTCTCATTCTGTACTGAAACAAATAAATTCTTTTCTAATTATATGAAAATAATGATTCACTATCTTTCATAAATGTATCTAAAACAGACTTCTAATTCACAGGCAAAGAATTAGTCTATTGTGATTTTCATGTTTCCTCATAAAATTATTGATAAATTTTAGTGAAAAACATAAATTTTAGAAAGTAAATTTAGGGGATATCATTCACCCGCTACAAATAACAAATACTATCAACTTAAGAAAATTACCAGATGTCATTTAACTTGATACCAGTTGAATGGTCTGGCAGCTGAAATTAATTTTTGGCACAAAGAAAAGCCCCAGAAATGTCTACGGAATAGTTTTTAATTATTCACATTTCTAGAAACATCTTTAAAATACTTGCTAAGATTTTATCCCTTATGGAACTGATGCATTTTTATATTTTATTCCGCTAAAATTTAAATCCATGAAGATCAACACAAAAAAGAAAATTTCGAGAGGTTTTAAACAATAATTGTTATTTTATTTGTCGTTTCAACAATTGCATTTTTTAATTAGTCAACCACACTATTAGGAAGTCTGTAATTTTACATTTCAACATAACCATATTAAAAGTTGTCCAGGCAGTGACTTGTGCCACTTTGATATATATGTTGCTAGATTTGGAAACTGTTGCTTCCATAGAAAATATGCTGTTCCTCAAATGTTTTTCTTCTTTTAACAATATATTAAAAGCACTTTCTTGTGAAGGATTCTGAACCAAGATTGCTAATAGCTTTAAAGCTATTTCATTGTATATATGTAAATCTTGTAATACCATGTTGAACTGTTTTTGGATTTTTACTATTATAAATTAATACTTGCCACTTGCCATGTAATGGGTAAATACGTTGTAACAGATATTTTACATTTAGCCATTGTTTATACTTCTGATTATTTCCTCCAGATTAATATCAAAATTTAATATTTTAGGTAAAGTGTATGTACCTGGTTAACTTTTGATTTGTATTGACAAATTGTCCTTCAGAATGTTGTGCTATGCCAATTTTCACACCTATCAGTAATGTCTGGAGGTTTTGGGCCCATTTAGGGCTTTTTAAAATCTTCATATTTAAAAAGAATTCTGCAAATGCTTCAGAAATATCTTCTCAGCAGGACAGACTATCAGTGTAATTTGATCAATAGCTATTTATTATATACTTACTTTTTGCTGATTCTGTGTTGTTCGTTTATGAGACAGCATCATCCAATGCTATGCTTACGAGAATCCCATGAGATATGCTCTGTCCTCACCCCCATGTTGTAAGAAGTGAGAGGAGAAGTAACATGTTCAAAGTCATACATCTCACATGTAACAAAGCCTGACCTTGAACCATGGTCAGTTTTACATCAACATCCAGGCCTTTAGTTAGTACTAAACTGCCCGCTTCTATCTTGCACTGTTAACTGTCCACTAACCCAATACCAAGCATTTTGCTCTACCACACTTTTTGGCTTTTCCGCTAACGGGCTCATAACCCAGGACAGAGATGCTCTTCTTGAAGCGAACATCAAAAGACTAATCTCCTCAATCTCTACATTCATGTTTTCACACCCTTAACATTTTCGCTTCAGCCAGGGCCTCTGCTAGATCTGCGTTCTGTTCACACCTATAAGGGCCTGCTGAGCACACGTACCCACAGGAGAAACAAACACACCAAAGAGGCTTCTGCCAACAGCACTCTCCAGGCTGCTGAAAGAAAAACACACCACCAGAGGCAAAGGAATGTTTAGCTCCAGCTGAAAAATGGAACTTTCCTTTTCTCTCCCATTTTCAAAGTTGTTAGCCCTGTGTTGCGGTTGATATTTCAACTTTGTCCAAATGTATGTGCAGGCAGATGAACTATAAGATTATTAGGATTTGATTTTCAGAAAAACCACAAACCTGGATGAACTCATGTTATTCCAGATGCCTTATCACCTAATCTTCAGGAAGATACTCCTTCAGCAGGAAGGAGCATGGCAGGATCTTCCCTGAAAGAACAGAAATAGCCGTGTTTAATCCCCGCTCTGCCTAGAAAGGAAAAGGCTCACCTACCTCCCATGTCAAGGCAAGAATGGGAATTCCTCTCAAATTCTTAAAACACTGCAAAGTAAAGACAGATACTAACTCTTAATATGATTCATTCTTGAGTTATTAAAAATGGAACACATTGGAAAATGATAAATAATTTTAAATTCCAAAGGCAAGGGAATGTTTTTGGTTTAATAACCAAAGAGAATGGCTTCGACAGGAGCTTGGTGAATATACATACTATAATTACACCTAATTAATTCAATCATCTGAGTAATCAAGTGGTTAAGAGAATAAACTAAGTAATCAATTGTAAAACTGATTTGCTGTTTAGAAGAAAGAAGTTGTAATATGTGTGCCAATATTTTTAAAGAATAAAGAATCTTGGGTCTTAAACTCTATAAACAATTATTAGCATTGTTTTGTTTCAGTCTTCTCATCTGCAGAGCAAAAATAGCATTCACTGATTCAACAAGAACTTATGGAAAGCAGCATTTTCTGAACATGATGCCTGCACTCAAGGTTTTTTACAATCAAGTGGATTGCCACTTTATTGAAGATGTTTTAGGGAAAACAATTAACTTTTGACAAGGTTCACAATTATTCAAACATAAGCTTAATGGCCAATGACTCTTTTCAGAGAAAGCATAATCTGGTGGATAAATATTTACACTAGTCTGCCACTGAGTCTTACAATTTTTCTATTTCATTTTTCCTTACTCTGTAATGGTAGGGAGACAGAAGGTGGGGCTAGCTGACCTTCAAATTCCCTTCCAATTTGTATGAAATACAATTTTTAGTATTAAGCGAATAACCACATTGTGCAAGGTGCTTACCTGGATATAGCTCAGTTATTTTTCTGATTGTAAGAATAGAGCAAGATGGAACCATGAAGTGCTTGGCATGGTTCCACAATCCATGGCAATTTTTAAAGCATTCCTCAAGCAGGTGGCTCTCTGGTCATTCTTAGAGCAGGAAAAGCTCCCTACAGCTCACAAAAGAGTCAAGTTGCACTCTTCCAAACTGCCCTAATTTTGTCGATTTGGACAATCGAATAAAATCTTTCTATCATATTTATCTTTTCCATTTGTGGACCATTTCTCAGTGAGTACAATTATTATGTTTTGGTGATAACTTACTTTTTGTTTTAAAAGCGCCATAGTAACTGCCTTTTGACTGCATGAAAATGTGTATTCAAAGCACTGCTAAGTTCAGATTGACTGAAGTTTACTGTGGCCTGAGTGAGCCATTCATTTACTCAACAAGATTTGATTGAACATTTACCATCCTATCACCTCATCCCAGATGTCAGACAGCCAATCAGAGTTATTACACTTCTCAGGGCATAACTCCCAGTCCAAATTAGCTTGACCCAATTCAAGTCTTCCTTCAGATTTTCAGAGTTCTTGCCAAATCGTTTTCCTGTTCCCATTTTCTTTTCACTTCCCATTGTCCTCTTGTTCTCTATTTCTTTTGTATTAATTCTCTCTCCTCTTTTTGTTTTCAATTTCTGTTTTCTCTTTCACAAAGAAGTTTTCTCACTTAGCTATAATGTATGTTTAATGATACAATAATTATTCAGTTACTCAAAATCCTCAAGCCACTTTATCTCAAGATGCAAATGCCTAGACCTGAGGTTCAAAGCTCTTTATAATCTAAGACAGCTCAGATGTTGAGCCACATTTCAAATAAGTGACACAGCTAATACATGTGTATGCCTGTGTGTGTGATACCACATGTGAAGGTTTGTCTATATTTTTGTCTATGCATACATGTTTGTCTATATGTTTATCTGTGCATACATGTATGTATCTGAACATCGGTAGATAGGTAATAAACAGGTAACTGTAGAGATGGAGTCTTCAAAGTCTATTGTATTCCTCTGGAGTATTTTATATTTATAAAAAAAAAAAAAACTGTAGACACCATTGTGAAATCTTCCAAAATCTGTATAGTGCTACTGTTTATTTATCTAATTAATTAGTCAATGGAAACTCCACAACTCCAAGTGGCCTTAGCAGTTTTATTTGTCATTAAACTAGCATTGACAACATGTGATCCACAGATTACTAGTCTTGCTGAAATTTCCCCAAACACTAAATGAATTCACTAAGATTTGAGACTCACGGTGTGTATGAATGCCTGAAAAAATCTACACTGAATAAACTTGTTTAACTTTGTCTTCTAACTTACTTGGTTATAAAACAATTTTCTCAAAAGTGAAACCCCAAATGTCCCACAAAGCAAATTGTCAGTAAAATGTTTGGGAGAGGTGACTAGATCTCTTTTAATATCCAACAGGAAGGGACACAGTGAGTATTTTACTAAGTAATTGAGTTCTGGAAGTTTCTCCACAGAAGCCAAAGGAGAGACATTCAGGGAGGAAGGGTCCTTTCGGTGACCACATTGTCAAAATCCTCCTCATGTAGCTCAAGAAATACAGAGATTGAGAAAACACCATTGGTGCTGCTAATTCTGTATTTGATGTTCCTGTGACCTCTAGCCTAAGTTTAAACTAAGTTGAGCCCTAAATATCCTTTGGCTGGTCTCCCCTACCAAAAAAATTTCTAGTGCCTTCTTCGGAAAAGGATACAGAAATTTTAATAATTTACATTTTGAGTCATCTTGTTTCCAAGTTTTCTGCACAGATGAGCAACTTGCAAGTGGCTGAGCACTTTCTCTGTCTTTCAGATGCCCCCGTTTGTACTTGGAGTGCTAGTTAACCTCAGGAAAAAATTATTGTCAGCAATAAATATTTACTTTTCAAAAATATCCTGAGGAGACTGGAAACAATACGGGCAAATCTCTCCGGTACTGTTTTTTCATTTAGAGATGACAAAAAGTCTAGGAGAAAAGTGACAGTTTTAAGGGCTTTAAAAATATCTAATGCTTTAAGTTTGAAATTGGCAGTGAGCCAGGCCCTGTCTTAAAGGGACAGGCACTTTATTATACTTTCTAATTCTTCCAAAGTCTGTCTTTAGGATATATGAGCTGCCTCTAATATGACTACTCTATTCTCATCCTCTAGTGGTATACTCTGGTCTCAGCTCATAAATTGAAAATTGAGGATCTGTAAATCAGGGCAGACTATTTCAGAGAGCCATTGTGAATTTCCAGTCAAATCTTCCAGTTTATCTTAAATATTTCATCTTAATGTCACCTTAAGAAAAATCTTTCATTCAAGTAAGTTACAACATCGAGTTCTAAACTGATTACACTTCTCCACTGACCTTCTGCTAGGAGACTGCTTTTTGTCATTAATGTCATTTCTGCTGACCTATTACAGGACTAAGGGGAGATTTTTTTTGTTTCCGAAAACACAAACTGACTAAAAACACATAAAGAATAAAACTCAAATGTCCAAAGTGTACTAGATGCTTTGTAGAAAGAAGTAATTGAAAAGATCTCTTTCTGTTCATTACTTGCTATTTATAATTTTACTGTCATTTTCTTAAATGACCAGGCTAATATTCACAGTATACTGTGGTGTGAGGTGATTGAGTTGGATTACACACTAAAATCATCTATTTCGAATTAGTTGCCAAACAGCTGTTGTAAAAATTAAGTTTATACCTTCTAAATATATTCATAAATACATGAAATTTTGCCAACTCTGATTGCTCTTGGATGGCTTTTAAAAAAAATTGTTTTGCTCATTTTTCCTTCTTTGGAACCACTGTTCAGCAGGTTGAGGAAATTTTCGTGTCTATTTGTTTATACAGGAATCAACATATTCCACCCTTAACTCACCCACTAACAAGTCTGATGTTGAATTTTCTTGTCATTTGATCTAGCATTTAATAACCTGTCAGTTGAAAGGGCTTTAAATAAACATTTTCATATAATATTTAATGCAATTCAAGGGTATGTGCCCCGAGGCTAAAGATGAATAGACAAGGGTAACAAGCCTTCCTCTTTGGTAATATATATGCATTTCTACACATCCTAATCCTTTAGTCCTTGAGACTTATAGGCAATAGCCTTGGATCCACAAGAATCCACAAATACATAAGGTAGTAATATACTTTATGATTCCACTTCCTGTACAAGAGCCTCTTAATTGCTGTCTCCACTCTCTAGTCACCTCCCACCTACAATAAACAGAGAAGCTAGCAGTAAGGCTATCCTATTTTTGCCAAAATACCTTGAGATTAACCTGACATTAAACTTTAAAAGTTGTCAGGTAGCCAGTTCTCTCAGAAGCAACAGTCTCACGTGGGTCAAGGTTGGAGTGGTGGATTAACTAATTAGCCCACACCAGGCCTGGGGATAGAAGGGCAGCCTGAGAGCAGCATCAAGTCGTGAGATCTCAAAGGACTGAGCTGGGTGGTACCATTCATGTGTGAATTGGTCCAGGTACAAGATAATAAAGAAGAGGGCAGACTAATGGCAAATTGGAATGCTCATACTCCCACCTCCTAAATGCATTCAGTTTCAAACTTTAAAATAACTGTACCAACCAAATCAAAGAAAACAAAGAATTTGGTTTGCCAGTCTATGCACCCGGTCTTCACACTGCACATAAATTAGACCAAAGACTATAAAATGCTAGCTACCTGGCCCAACCAAAAAATGTAATAAATATTAAAAATGAGCTATTCAGAGAACATCGTGAGCCATAATCTCCTGCACTGGTTTGCTGTTTATTTTGTGCTTTCAAGGGAGCCTCCATATAGAATTCAAAAAATGGAGGCGAGACCAGATTTAGACTATTCTCTAGTTCAGAAGTCAAGCTGCCTAATACTTGCATTTCCATTGAAAATGCATGCCACTGACATTACCAGAGGATACATAGCGCACTTCTTTTAAAAGTGAAAGGAAATATATGAATCAGAAAAAATGGCAGTGGATTCTCTTTTTTTCATCATCCAGCTTTCTGGAAATTTCCACAGGTTTCACCCCACCCCATTTGCTCATTTTTGGTATTTTCCTTTATTATCACAATGTGTTTTCACTCCTGTTAAAGTGGGCCAATTGGAAAAAAAAAAAAAAAGCCCGCCTCTCTCTTCCTTCTCTTGAAGTTGCAGCTATGCCACCTCATTAGACCTGCGTGGATATCACAGAGAAAACGCTCAGTTCATCTATCACTTGGATTTCCACCATGAACTCTGCTGTCCTCTGTATTTGGGGAAAATATTTTTCAGAATTCGTCTCAGATATTGGATCATATTTCATTTCGTTAGTCATGTTAAGTATTATTTTTAAATTTGCATTCAAAAGCTAACAGTATTGTTATCTAAATTCAACCACTATAAGTTACATAAAAATCAGTCAGAGCCAAATTGTGAAGATATTTAAACAAACATTGAAAATTTCACCAAAGACTTAAAAGCTCATATCTTATTCCACAGGTAATTATCAAAATTCAAAAATTTTATATAATATCAACATGGGCAATGGAGTCAACTATTTCCTCCTCTACCTGGTAGTCAAATAGTTTATCCCCCCTCCAAAGAAAAAGAGTTGGACATATTGTTCCTTACTGGCAGAAAAAAAATGTTGATTTAAAAAGAGAATTGCTTTCCTGTAGTTGGCCACTTCTAGTGTGGCTGCTAAGGAACATTTTCCCCCTTAACAAGATCACTGAAGAGGACTGCTTTACTTTAACAGGCCTTGATATCTCACCAGGATTACAGAGGGCACTGATTCACACCCCACAGAAAAAGCCTTGAGGAATTCAGGCCTCCAACTCGTTGAGCTTGATAGGCTACCTTTGCTTAATTACATACATTAGGGATTAGAACTGTCAAGACTTTCATTCTATTAAGAGGAACAATAGTACCACAACTTAACACTGGAGCTTCATAACAATCCTGAAAACTTTTACATTCTTCCTTAAGCACAAATAAGTCTTGAACAAATGAAAATACAAGTCTCCAGCCTAGGCAATATGGTTAAACCCCCTCACTACAAAAAATTCAAAAATTAGCTGGGCATGGTGGTACCCATAGGACCTGCAACAGGTGGAACCCTAGTTGCTAGGGAGGCTGAGATAGGAGGATCACTTGAACTCAGGCAGTCGAGGCCACAGTGAGACATGAGCGTGCCACTGCACTCCAGCCTGGGTGACAGAGCAAGACCCCGTCTCAAAAAAACAAAAACAAGTCTCACTCTCCACTCCTTAGTTGTAATTGCCCCACCAGTGATTTGAATTGTGAACAGTTTATTCAAGATTTTTTTCTCTTTATTTCTTCCAGATTCCTAACTTCTGAATTTCTTTTAATAACCTTTATATTAAAAATTAGACTAAAATACCCTACTTTAACCACAAAATGTATGTTCTTTTGCTTTCTGCTCCACAGCTGCTTATTCCCTTATCTACATTGGATTGAATCAAATATCATTCCACTTTCCCACTATGTTGATTCTGCAGTTATCACAGAGCTGACTTCTTCCTAGAGAAGACCCCAATACTCAACACTTAGAAATGGCTTTAAAATTCAAAAAATATCTCATGCCCCTCCCACCCAAGGCCCTGTGTTCCTTTATGAAAACATGCTACATTATAAGTCCAATGTACCACCCCAACAACCCGTGAGCTATACCATGGGGCCACTGGCAGAGAATGCAGCAGAATCATTTTTATTAGGTTTTACCTCAGCAGGAAGGAGCAAAGTGACCCCCAGATGCAAAACTAATGGGCAGTGAACAAAGAGGGTAAGACCGGGTTTTCCTTACAAATCAACAGGCTCTTGTTCCCTGGAATTGGTATCTGCCTCACATCCAACTGGCCAAAGTGTTATACCTGGCTGGGTTTAATTTGTTATTTATGTCAGCTTTGCATATTTGTAAGGTTCAAGGGTTTATTGCCCTGGCCTGACCTTGCCAAGTCAGAGTTAACATGTGGTTCTCTAGTAGCAGTTTCTTTCTAATAAACTTTACTTGAAAGAACATGTGTGATAGATTTTGCTCATGATTAAAAAGAACAGTTCTATGTTCATTGTTCCCCAATATGGTTTTGAAGTTCTGTTGAAAGTCACCTCTGAACTTAAAAAACAAAATCCAAAATATTGTTCTCTTTTAAATTTCATTGAAGACCTTTATTGTACTTTGTGTTTTAGAATGCTGCTTCGTGACTGTTCTTAAAGATTAATGTGATCCTGTAAAGCCAAGCTAAATATTTGTTTCCAAATGGTTCATAAGATTTGGCACATAGCTTAATTTTGGTTATGAGAATTAGTAAAGTTCAGTAGGTAAATTTAGCAAATTTAAAAATTAGCGTGCATATATACACACATAAACATATACATACACATATATACCCATATATATTTATACACACATATATTGTATATGTGTATATATGCATATACACATATACATTTATGTGTATATGCATATATACACATTAATAACCACATACATTTATATATTTATACACACATATATAAAATATATGTGTGTGTAAATACATTTATATATTTTATATATGTGTGTATAAATATATAAATGTATGTGGTTATTTATATATATGTGTGTATAAATATATAAATGTATGTGGTTATTTATATATTTTATATATTTGTGTATAAGTATATAAATGTATGTGGTTATAAATGTGTATATATGCATATACACATAAATGATACAATACAGAAGAGTGACTATAGGATAAAAGACAGCAGGGTGAGTGAAAATTGTCCTTAATGTGCTTGCTTAGTTCTCTGCCATTATTAATGTATAGAGGAAGGTACTTTGAAGATAGAACATATCTAATCTGTGGCAAACATTTCTATTTTTGTTTTTTTTAAACAGTCTCATTCTGTCCCCCAGGCTGGAGTGCAGTGGCACAATCTTGGCTCACTGCAACCTCTGCCTCCTGGGCTCAAGGGATTCTCCTGCTTCAGCCTCCTATGTTACTAGGATTATAGGCACGCACCACCACATCCAGCTAAGTTTTGTATTTTCAGTAGAGATGGGGTTTTGCCATGTTGCCCAGGCTGGTCTTGAACTCCTGACCTCAAGTGATCCACTCACCTTGGCCTCCGAAAGTGCTGGGATTACACGCATGAGCCACCATGCACAGCTGGATCCTTTACAGTAAAAGCCAATTTCCATAACATTAGGAACTGGCTCCTGGAAGGGGACTCCCAAATCTATGATGATGTGATTTGTCTAGGTTTGTCCAGGCATTTCTTGGTTGAAAAACTGAAAGTCTTATTTGCCAATACCTCCCTCAGGTCCAGGCAAACTGAAATGATTGGTTATTCTACAATCCCCGTATTTACGTGGCAAGGTTTCTGGCTCCATTTTTTCTCAGTTGATCCAGGGTATCTATTAAATATAAACATTGTCTTCAAAAGCTAATGGATAGAAACATTCATCAAAATCTAAGTAAATTCATTGACCTGTTCATTGGAGTGAAAATGAATGGAAATTCAACTTAACCTGTTGAAGACAACAAGGACACTAATGGTTCATTTTAGTTCATTGCAGGAGGACAGAACCAGTTAGCTTGGATAAAATGCATCTTAAATATATTCAACTCAATCATTTTATACACTTTTATTCTTTTTTAATGTTTTTCTGCTCTGCTTTTGATTTTGAAAACCTGAATCTTCATGGAGTCCTGGAATAAGAGCAGAAGTTTCATTGTTTTTTCATGAAAATTTAGGCATTAGAGAGCAGGGACCTGACTCATCTGGCCAATGAGAGGATATGAGTAGTTACAGCTCATAAAGGACTGCACTGTTGGTGAGCATTCCTCTTCTCCAGAAAAAATAAAGGAGAACCGGCTCACAGCTTTACACACAGTTGTCCTTGCACAGTCCTACCCTCAGATTATGCTGTTTGCTTATATGTAGAGAATTTTATCTTATTATTTAAAAATAAATGATTGGCCGGGTGCAGTGGCTGACACCTATAATCCCAGCACTTTGGGAGGCTGAGGTGGGCGGATCACAAGGTCAGGAGTTCAAGACCAGCCTGACCAATATGGTGAAGCCCGAGCTCTATTAAAAATACAAAAATTACCTGGGCGTGGTGGTGCACGCCTGTAGTCCCAGCTACTCGGGAAGCTGAGGCAGGAGAATTGCTTGAACCTAGGAGGCCTGGAGGTCGCAGTGGGCCAACATTGTGCCACTGCACTCCAGCTTGGGTGACAGAGCCAGACTGCATCTCAAAAAAAAAAAAAAAAAAGATTAAAACGATGATAACATCTACAGTACAAAAGTAGTCAAATTAGTTCAAAGTCATGTGATCTGGGAATCAAGAAGAAAATATCACTTGGGAGATATTTAGGCCATATATGTCAACAGTTAGGCGATAACACATATGATATAGATTTCCATATTTATTTGCAACAACTGAACATAGGAAAGTGAGAGGTTGAGCTGAGAGGGAAAATAATTAATTAAGTGAGTTTGTGTTTCAAAACCCCTAAAAAGTGTCGCAGGAGTATCTGAGGATTATTGTTTTTCTGAGATCTCTGTTTGATATGGGGACAACTATGTCTTAACAGGGGAACAACTAGGTGAGGTCACCTCTCTACCTCTCTGGCCCTGCAACTTGTGCTCCTGTAGCCTCATCTCGCTTCTCCTCTGCTGTTGCTTGTTGCTGTAACTCCAATGCAATGCAAATATATTTCCTCAACAGAAACTTACACTCCTAACAGTGTGTGTGTGTGTGTGTGTGTGTGTGTGTGTGTGTGTGTGAAGGAGGCGGGGTAAGCACAGTGGGGAGATGAAGAGCTAGATGTGAATTGGACCATAAGTGCATTATTGAGGGTTTATATCTTCCTTTGAAGTATACAGCATTAGCCACTGTCAGGGAGAAGATACCAAGCCAGACAGTAATTGCAATAATGGAACAGACAAATGGTCTATGTCCCCATTAAAGTCATCAACACCTCTAATTTTTGAAAGGGGCTTGTTTGAAATACAGTAATTGTGATTATGTTGTCCATAAAGGCTATGGGCGATCAGCAATTGTCAGGAGACCCGGTGCCTTTCCAATATCCTTCTGGACAGAGATAACTAAATCCGAACGCTAAAGCACAATTTATTTCTGAATAACCTTATAGAAAGGGTGTTTTATAATGTTTAAAAATTTAATATAGCATCTAAGTAACACCTTCCTTTTGTAACACCTCTTTTTTTTTCTGATTTGTTTAAAACACTCTCTGCTTTCAAGTCCTCTAATATGCAGCATTTACTCCAAAGCCAAACAGTGCTGGTATTCCCTCTTCCTCTCAATGCTCTGCCCAACCCTTTCATCATTATGCCCTTCTCTGTTTCCTTGATATTTCCCCTGGGAACTTCTGTTTTTCCTATGAAGTTATCCTCTCTTTCCTCAGCTTGCCCCTCTTCCTCTGAGCCTTGTAATTGTGTTTCAACAAGGTCAGAGTCAGAAAACAGCTGACAACATCACACCCACAGCATTTTGGATAGAGAAATCCTCAAAGTCCAAGAGAGAAAAAAGCAAGTTCTTTTTTGGAACAGACCCTTAAAACATTTTCTAAAACCCTAAGAACCTAATTTTGGTGGTAAATATTTTACTCTGAAGGAGACAAAAATGTAAGGAGCATCAGTTTCATTTCAGAGTCCATTGGACATTTTGAACTGATTCTTTAGAGTGGACCATGTGCCATGGAGTTCTTAGTTCATGCTGAAGAATGGAACTGTTTCAATCAGGAGGAGTTTTATCACATAAATAATGTCAATTAATGGAACAAAAATAATTTGAAGTGCAGTGTCATCAGGTTATACTGTTACCTTCCTTCTACATAGCTAGCCTTTAATCTAAGAATACCTGTTTAAACTACACACCATCTACTAGAAAACCTCATTATTAACAAGACTTTTTCATCCTGATTCTCTTAACCTATCAAAAGCCAAAACTCAACACCTTGCCATTTAATCTTTAACAAGGTCCTAGGTTATTGAAACCAGTATGAAATGAAATTTATGGGCTAACATTTAACTGTTATTCTCCACATCTTCCCAGGTGACTTTCCATTCTGGGGAACCATCTTTTATTAGCACGAGTAAATATATAAAAGCCCACTGCTAAAACACTTAACAGATCTTCTCTGTCAAGGCTGTGAGCTGCAGTGTCCTCTCCATTTGGACGTCTCTGCTTCTTTTTTTTCTTCCTTTGTTTAAAATATGCTGACCACACAGTGACCTCTCCTAACCCATCGGTTGAAAATTACAACCAGCCACACAAACAAGCAGCCCGGGGTCAGAAGGAGCAGGGTCTGCTAAAAGTTAGTAATCACACATTAATTCCCTGACATAATTAATCAAAATGAACCACTGTTATCTAGCAAGAAACCTTTAACCTATTACAAAGGGGTCAATTTGCGAACCACTTGAGCCTGGGAGTTTGGTACAAATAGCATACGCCCTTCATCCGGGATGCCCTAAGTGGGGAAAAATGCCTTTGAAGTCCCAAATCTACTAGATTTAGATATAATTTCATCAATCAAGTTAAAAGCCTGCCTCCCTCCAGAAGGATTCCGTGGAGTTCTGTCAACCAGCTTCATTGAGTGGTCGTGGCTGAAAATCCATTTGTAAGGTTTTTTTGGACACAAGTCGACTAGAATAGGTCCGACCTGACGAAAAAAAGCAAGAGTTTATCAAACTGAAGAGGAAGAAGAAAGATACGTGGGAGAACACATTTTCCCCTTGCAAGAGTAGTAGTAAATTGGATGTTTGCTATGCACATGAACTGGTATATGCTTTCATTTTCAAGATTAAACCTGTCAGGTGTTTAAAGTCAATATTGACATGGTGCAGGCAGACAGTGGGACAAAAATTAGAAGAATTAAAACTGTGTAGCTGTAATTCAGGGGAGTTTTTTTGTAGTTGTGCATGTGTATAAATGGAGCATTGGCCTTTGGTCATGTTGCAAGCACTCTCCCAGATTATCATAGGTGTTCATTTGCAGAACACACAGGCCAGGCATGGTGGCTCATTCCTGTAATCCCAGTGCAGGAGGACCACTTAAGGCCAGAAGTTCAAGACCAGCCTGGGCAATATACGTCTCTACAAAAAACTGGAAATAAAAATTAGCTAGGTGTGGTGGTCAGGCCTCTGCCTCTTGCAGGTCACAATTTAGACGTCCCCTCCTCAAAAAGGCCTTCTCTGGCCTCCCTATCTGAAGCCACCCTTTCATCCTACCCCTGGCCACAGCATAAGCACCTCATTAGATTTTGTTCCCAGCTTTCATTACAATCCCCAGTGCCCTGCTGATTTCATTTATTTAGCATATCTTTCCTTCTCATTTCTCCTGCCAAGTGCTGGCATCTTTTCTGTCTTATTGTGGAATTCCAACTGCCTAGCACCGTGCCTGAATGCAGGCGGGAATGAATGAGTAGCTTCTGGCAAGTTCATGCTCTGACTTTGGAGGCTAATTCTTGATTCAGTTGTAACTATGGCTCTGGGGATTTCTGTCACTTGTGAATAGGCAGCAAGGAGACGAAATTACCTCTTTTGGCAAAGATGTAAGGGACTTCAATCCATGGACTTCCAGTTCAGCACGCATCTTAGGGATTTTTACTCTCCAAATGGATCTCTGAAGATGTTGAGACCATTTGTATAGTTTATTTCTCTTTAGCAGTATGCCAGGTATGTCCTATGGATTCAAACCAATTTCAAGAGTACTTGCAACAAAAAAATGCAGAGGTTGCCTCCTGCTGAAGGGCGCCCGTGTGCCAGGAATAATTTTCAGGTCCCCTTAGCAACCTCAGGAAACCGCTTGTCCTCACTCTGCAGATGAGGACATGGAGGCTCAGGGAGGATCAGAAGTTCCTGGGAAGTAGCCTAACTCCAAATTTCATACACTCCTGCAACCCTCTGCCATCTGGTCATCATGCAGAAAAAGGAAACAACACTAAATTACGTATAAATGCTAGACGCAAATAAAAGACTTTACAGCACATGCTCGTGAGTTTCATCATTTGAAAATCATGAAAAGAAAACCACTGATGATTTATTTTAAATAATAGATCATATTTAGCAACTACCATTCACCCCACGAAAGAATTCAAAATTACCCACTGTTAAGTTTGACTGGCGTAAAAAAGAAAAGAATACAACATTGGATGCTCCATTTCAGAAGGACTGACTGACAGCCAAGAGTCACGTCGTCACTGTCCCACGGTGACCAGTCTTAGGATGCTAATGGATTTGTAGGCAGAGTGCTTCTCCTTACACATCCCATGGGTCCTTCGCTTTCAGTCTGTACATGTGCAATCAGGGGCTATGAGCAGAGTGCCTTGAAGTCCCCTTCCAGGGTGACTAGCATGAGTGCATGAGAACCTTGACTCATAGAAGCACCTGGAAGCTCTTCCTCTAAAACTACTGTAAGCACCAAGGTGTAGAAAAGCCATGGTCTTTCTCCTACTTGAGACTGGAACATGACATGTGTTCCAGGAGCTCTGAACCTCCACATGCTCTCTCTCCCAGCCAGCTCCGCAGGAGCCCAGGGTTTAGCCAGGACTGGGTTTCCATCCTCCGTAGGCAATAGTGACAAGCCTCCCAACCCCACCTTCCCTTGATCTGGGCGGCTCCTCAGGTGCTACTGGTCCCCACACATTTAAAGCCCCGTCCTGCCAGGGAGACTTGGAGAAATGTGATACCTGGGCCACCCTGCTTGCCTTTCAAACTGCAAGACAACATTGTTGAGAAGATGTGTGGCTGAAATACAATGCTCAGCAACCTGTGCCTGCACAGGGCTGTCCAAACAACAGAATGATGCCAAAATGGCCCGCATTCACAGGACCGAGTGATAAGAGAGGCACTTGTGATCTTGTGAGCTGTCTGGGGATTCAGTCTGGTTCATGTCAGGTACTTCCCAAGAATGCAAGGCAGACGACATGATTTTATAAATTTGCAAAGGCTTCACACCTCGAGACAAGATCCCAATTGTACAGTGGATATGTAAAGAAAAAAAAATCTGGAAAGAAACTCAAAAATTACTACTATTCTCAAGGAAGATATAAATCTAGGCCAAAAAGGCTACTTATTACAACCAGCTCATCAGAGCCCTTCTAAAAATTTCTCATCACATGTTCACCCTTGACAAGGAGTAAGGGAATTACATTAAGTTAAATTTATATCTTCCATATTCTCCCACGGAAATACTTTATTTTATTTTTTAGTAACAATGTTGGGTATTTATTTTGCAAAGTCATTAAAACCAAATGAAGGAATCTTGCTATTAAATTATGAGAAGCTTTATGTTTACTGTTGGAGAAGTTCTACCCAGAAGAAATGTTCAACACCTCACAATGGGTCACAGTTTTAAAAATTATTAGCATAAGTCACCAATATAGTAAGTACACCAAATAATAAATGTTTTCTGGACATATAGGTCACGGGGACTTCAAATTGTTTCAAAACTGTCTCTTCAGGGGGCTTCCAGCAAGACAGTTCATATTCCTAGGAAAGATGGTGAGATATGGTTAGGAGCTTTTGCTGGAATCAAAATAATTTAAGTTAAATTCCACCTCTCTTCCTACTGGACTTTGAGATGGCTATGGGGCTCTCTAAGCCTCAGTTTTGCCATCTTATAAAATGGAGGCATTAATCTCTACCTCTGAGGGACTGAGAAAACTAGAGGGTATGTGTTGCAGCCAAGTGGGGACTATTGTTGTATCCTCAGAAGACTTACCAGTACAAGTGCAGGGCAGTTTTTGAGTTGCACATTTCTCTGAATGCAATTCAACTTCTGACTTTCCTGGGCTACATCATATTGTTCTACCTCTTCAAAGATGATTTAAAACTAAGCTGTAGAACACAAAGGGAATTCTTCCTAAGAGGAATCAACTTCGGTTATTAAAATATTTTCTAGGACAGCTTTATTTAGGTAAGATTGTATGACACCCTAGGGTGCCTCCAGTGATCTCCAGAGATATTGGAAAACTCTCAGGTTATTCTGAAATAAAAATGATTTTAAAGTAATTTCACTTGGGTTTTAGAATTTGCATGTGCCCTGTACGGACATGCAGATTTGGTTACGTGACAATGCTAAGGAATATGAAGAAAAATGGTGTGTCGAAGTTCCAAAAGATTGATAATCCTTTTTACATATGGTTGTGAATGGCTCTCTTGGTTTCTCCTTGTAAGACTTCCCATATTCTTCAATCCAGTAAGTCAAAGATAAAGTCTGTTATGAAGCTAAAAACATCAGAAAAGGCCAGGGGCTTGTGCAGGTGTCTGTGTGTCTACTTAAAAGCTAGGAATGTTGGTTTTTCTCACTAAGTAGTGGCTGATCATCAGGGTGAGCCTTGCATTGGCCTTTCACCAAACCAATGTGCAGAGGAGGAAGCAAGTAGACCTCCTGTGCACAGCCCATTCCCTTTTCCTTCTTCCCCAGGGTCCTTTGCTCAAAGCATTCCTTGGTGTCTACCAATACACATGGGCCCCCCGCCCTGCTTAATGTCTGCAAGGATGACTGTTCAGGAAGCAGCTTCCAGCTTCTCTCCAGGAATGCTTAGCCCCTCTTTCAGACCTTTGCCACTCAAATACTACTAATTAAATCCAGGACAATTAGCAAAATCATGGAAATGCCTTTCAGAAAAAAGAATGGGTTCTCTTTACTCCAAAGCTGTAAATTTCAAGGAATTATAATCTATCTTTAAAAACTATTATAAAGCATGTAGATGTTGGCCAGTTTTTTAAAACCTATAGATGCTGGGTAGGGGGAGAGAGAAGAAAAAAAAAGAAAGAAAAGGAAAGAAAAGAAAAACGAAGACATAGAAAACTGCTTTCCTCCAAAGTCTCCTCTAGTGCTGTAAGCAAATCAACAACTTCCATCACTTTTGACATGATTTCCAAAATGAAAACATTATTGACTTGGTCAGTTGAAAAATCCACCGAAGATCATTCTTTTTCAGACTGGTGAGAGCTAAGCAGATTGCCTCTTTGAAAATGTGCTGAGAATGTTCCATTCCATTCTGTTTCAGTGGCAGAAACTTCTTGTCCATATACTGGGACCAACCAGTTTAAAAGGTGGTGGGTAATACAGGGATTCTAGAATTATTATCATAAAAATCAAATGCAAAGCCACATGGCCAGTGCAATGGAGAGCATTCGTTTTAGGGATGATCATTTGTGGAATTTCACAGGAAAATCTGTGTGACACGGAAATATTATGTGTCACATTTCACCATCTACTGTCTTGAAAACATGAATCTATGTTTTCAAGGGAGGACAGAAGACAGTAGATGGTGAAGTGTGACACATAATATTTTTGTATTTATGAAGAATGCTATAAATTGAACCTCCTACAAAGCACTGGTGATACTCAAGTCAACATGGGTTGTGGTTGATCTGAAAGTTTCCCTCATTTTGTCTATCAAAGAACCCTTGCATTTTTCCTGCACAATCAAGGCTCCTGGCTCTTCCTGGTTTGTGTCACAAGTTCAATTAGGTTATTTAGACACTTTGGACATTTAAATTCTTTGTTTGTGTATGTTTAAAATCAAGTGAAAATGTCATGGAAGGTTACCAAAATCCATGTAATTTAGCCAAGAAATGAGTCTACTGGGTAAATACATATTGAGGCACTTTCTAAAGTCATATTTATTTACTCTACACACCTCAGTCTGTGGAATAAATAAATATTTGAGCTGTGCACTCTGTGTGTTAAAGCACCTCATAAAAATGTATGCTGACACTAGATGTGCAAGAAGAATCTCCTTTTTAAGTTTTATATCTGAGCCATTTAACTTTGGGGGATAGA
This sequence comes from Cebus imitator, assembly GCF_001604975.1. Lineage (NCBI taxonomy): Eukaryota > Metazoa > Chordata > Mammalia > Primates > Cebidae > Cebus > Cebus imitator. The sequence goes on from NW_016107334.1 coordinate 6,172,282, forward strand.
GAAAAAGAGCAAACGGAACTATTTTATGGGGGTAATTACCACATTCTATACACCCACCACCCCATCGAAGCATATTTAAGATGAGCAGCTGAAACTCACCACAATCTTTCCCTTTTCTTTTCAAAGACCATCAACTGCACCAAAATGTGTGCTTTGTAATTAATTCCTTTCAGTCATCTCCACACCTGCTTCTCCAGCAGGCATCAAATCATTTTGGTCGGGTCCAGTCTCAGAGTTGGATGCGTTTACACGGATGGATCTTAAAATCTGTGGTTTCCCTTCTTTGTTCTTTTCGGGAGACCTGGGAGTAGTACCCTTCAGACATTTTATTGATCTTTCTTCCCCTTTGGCTCATACATGCTAATTGTACCTCCGTAGCAAAACAATCTTATTATCATGTTAATTAGTGGGAGGGCTGTTGAGGTTTTCCACTTCATTACCTACTAATTTCAAGATAAATGAATCCACAGGTTACTAAGTAAATAAGGTCACCTATCAAGCACTTGTAAACGTGTTTGTAAACAGGGAGAGGGGAGGCAGAAGGAAACATGTTTGGTTTTCAAATGAGTAGGCTAGTGGGACTTGGCTTTCCGATGGAGCTGAGAGTCCCATGGGGTGGCCCTGTCCCTGAACTCATTTGTAATGAAAAGGGAACGTTTGCCGTCCACCTGGTTTCCCAGTGGGGCATTTCCTCGGGAGCTCTCAAAGGCCTCTTTGTGGCCTAATTCATTCTGTGCGTTGGGCGCTCATGGCCACTTTTGTAGAGAAAGCCAGAAGTGAGGGTCACACTGGGCAGGAGAACTTTGAAGGGGGAGGCCCCTGGTTGGTGTGATCGCAAATCACATTCTTCTCAGCTTCCCAGACTTATCTTGGGCTGGGTCATTCCCAGTTTCTCTGGATTCAGAAATAGAAGAATTAATTATGAGGGAAAATGAGAAAATCAAGCCTGCCCCACACCAAGATTTTTAGCAGATTTCATTAAGGCAGAAAGGGAAAACAATCGCTGGGAGAATCTTACCTACAATGCCAAAAACAAAACAAAAGGATGAATGGGAATTATTTTCGTTAACCCTTTTGTCTGTCTTTAGAAAAATGTCACAATATTCAAACAGGTCATTGTTTTGCTTCTTCATCTCCTGTTGATGCTGGTACCTTAAAAAAGAAATTAAAGGGAGGAAAAGTTTTATACTTTTATACCCCAGGAGATTCTCATCCTGTGAGTTTTCTATTTTGTCTGTGGAACCTCCAGGCGCATCATTGTCCAACAATCTAACTGGCATCTGAAACATTGAAGTCTCCCTTCCTTTTTTTTTAATTAAGATAATAAATTGGTCTTAAATTATCCCTGAAATCAGACCAGTGTTGATTACAATGGGGCTCATGCTGTGACAGCTCAAGATGATGTTATTTTTATTCCTTTTCAACGAGATCTTAATCTCTCCCTGCGTGTAAACAAATTGTCACTGTAACCTTGTTCTCTAATCTCCCAGTCAAAGACCTTTAAAGCATTTGGGAGATAACAGATCAGGCCAAGATTTCATCAGCTCTTCAGCTGGCGGGGATAGGCCACGTTTCACTCCCACCGGCTGAGTCTTTAAACATTGAAGGAGAATTAATAACTACATCTTACATGAAAAGCTCCACGGAAACCTTTGAAGGCAGTATGTGTTGTGTAGCGGGAGTCCCGAAAATGCACACTGCAGGTCTGGATGAGAGAAACGCCTTTGCTTCCAGGAGAAGGACCTGAGTCAGCAGTGGGAAGGGGACTGTTAGGGAAAAGGAACAAATAGGAGAGACTCAGAAAGGAACATTCAGAGTAGAGAGACAGAGAGAAACTGCCCTAGAAATACAAAGAAGGAGAAAAGAAAATTAGAGAGACAGAGTCGAAGTGGAACAAGAATGAGGGAAAGAAAAGAGCTACAAAAATGGACAACCCAACAGCAGGTAGAAGCAACCAGTGACAAATGCCACTTTGCTGATGTGAGCAAACATTCCAGAGAGTGGATCAGATTATCTTCCCAGCCATTTCAAAATATCCGTGTGTGACTTTCTATCGGAAAGCCCTCCTTCATGCCATGAAAGGGAAATTCCGCAAACATTCCCAAACGCTGGTGAGCAAGAAATTACTAATGAGCTATCTAGTGAATCCCAGCTCAGTCCTCAGATACATGGACTTGTTTGTTTTGAAAGCAGTTAAGAGGCATGTCTAGGGTGCGACAAATCTTCTGGAATGATTCTGAGAGAATGGGCAGCTAGTAGCACTAGGCTCCTGGTGAGAAGGCTGGAAGATTCTCATCTCCCCAGACCTCAGCAGAGCCCAGAATTGTCTGTCATTTTCAGACGGTCTCATCCATCTTTAGGTCTTCCCAATTTGACTTCTGTCCTGTGACTCTGCAACCCTTCCTTGGCTAACATGATTAAAAACAGGACAGTAAGACATGACGGGTGATTTTGTCTTCAATTAGTAAGGGACTTTGATCACCAAAAGTGGTGAGGAAAATGAGAAAATCAAGCTTTCCTAAAGCCAAAAAGGGTGGTGATTCAAAGTAGGACTAAGTTTAGCTCTGGGTTTGCCTTGCCTCTAATGAGTTTTCCTTGGAAACTTCATGAATTTCCACATGCCAGCAGTTTTGAGTGGAAAGGTCATGGACTCTGCTTCAATAGCGTGACACTTGACAACCTATAAAATGGAGAAAATAGTAACATCTTTCCCTTGTGCTATTGGAAAAATTAGATGAGTTAATGAAAATAAAATATAAAAGACATTATCACGTACATTAACAAAATAAAATAAGGGTGGGTGTGATGGCTCACACCTATAAACCCAGCACTTTGGGAGGCTGAGGCGAGCAGATCACAAGGCCAAGAGTTCAAGACTCAGCCTGGCCAATATGGTGAAACCCCATCAATACAAAAAACACATAAGTGAGCCAGGTGTGGTGGCAGGTGCCTGTAATTCCAGCTACTCAGGAGGCTGAGGCAGGAGAATCACTTGAACCCAGGAGGCAGAGGCTGCAGTGAGCCGAGATCGCACCACTGCACTCTAGCCTGAATAACAAAGCAAGACTCCCTCTCAATAAATAAATAAATAAAAATAAATAATAAATAAAATAAAATCATACTTGTCAATAAATGTTAATTATCACCTCCTAAAGAGCACAAAAGAACCTAAATTTAAGTGCTATTTTTCATAGAGGAAAATCGTTTGCTTTGAGGTATGAGTCAGCTCCTTTGCCCTGGCAGAGAAACAGGTCATTTATGGGAGGGCGATTTTCAGGTGTGCTGTGAAAAATCATGCGGCACATATGAAGTTTCTTCCTAGGTCAGGGCTTCTTCTTCTTCCAGTTCCTCCAGAGACTTTTTTTCCTCTTTAAGAAACACTGGCTTTCACAATATTAGGTGATGTTTAAGTACCTGCTGGGTATTAGTCTGCTTAATTTTATTTTTCATTAAGTCAAAGGATTTGCAGGTAATTGGTTTCCCTCCGGGCTTCCATACCCACCTGCGGTTAGCAGCCACAATTGTGATATAATGTCCAGACAAAGGTGGCTTTGCTTCTTTTTCTTTCATTTTTTAAAGCAACTTTTGGAGGCTTACATCAGGTCATTGGTTTACTTCATTTTTTTGACAATAATATTTATTGCACTTTTCTAAATATAAGAGTAATATGTTTATTAAAGAAAGCTTGGCAAAACACACACACATATTTTTCCTACTATTTATTGAATACTTATTATTTGCAAGACCCTTGTAAAGCTTAGTGCCTTGCAGGCATATGCCACTTAATCTTCATAACAATTTTGTGATGGAAATACCTTAGCCAAGAACCACAGAATTATAAAAGTGACAGAGTCCAGACTTAGAGTAGATCTGTCTTCCTCTAGAGGGTGTAATTTTTAGCCCTACCTATCTGTGACAGGTAAGTAAACAGGCAAGGAGCAGGCAGTTATTTTAATGTTTAAAGGAGAACATTAAAACGAGCTTATCCATTCTTTATCCACTGAGCAGGGAGGAGGGTAAAGTATATTGAGGTATGCATTTGAGCCATACTGGTGAATAGAGTAAGTTTTATGTCAAACATGTGAATGTTGAAATCCTGGTCTCCCCACTCATAAAATGATGAGAACTTTATGGTAGTAAGAGGTCAGGTAAGTTACTTATACTCTTTGTTCTCTACTTTATCTATAATAAGACATTCAAGTCACAAAAAGTATAGAAAGTATTTGGCATGATAAGTAGAATATGTAGGCACACATTACACATACGCACACTGTGCATATACACACATTGCAAAATTAGTACAGCACTCGATATGGCATCACACTCATTATTACATCCTGAATATTTCCCATTTCAGTTGTTTCTTTTAATAGCAATAAATTTTTCTTTCTTACAATTTCACCATAATTAATTTAATTTAACCATTCTTTATTGTTGCACATTTAATTAATTTCAAAGTTTTGCTGTCTAGAAGAATACTTTAGTGGAAATAACCCTCCCACATGAATCATTGAGCATCTTCTGTTTTTTTTTTTATTATTATTATCTCAAAATTGTCCTAAAAATCACTGAATAAAAATGTATGCTTATTTTCTAGGCTTTCTATGCCTTGGCCAGTAAAAAACTAAAAATTTAATATTTTAAAAAACTATTTAATACTTTAATTTCTTTTCCCCAAAATGTATTCATTCCATTGCCATTGTAAGTGAAATGTGGTTTACATTTTCTTTGGCTATCTCTATAAATTTTCTGAGTTATCAAATTATGTCCTATTTTTTATTGGATATACCATTTTCTATTTGTTTATCTACTTAATTTTTAAGAACTCACTATAGATTATTATTTTCAAATAAAATTTATAATGTTTAATTTTCATATTGCATTATATAGATATTTTAATGTTAATGTAGCTTTTATGCTTTCTTAGTTTCCATTTATACTCAGATAAGAGCTAGAATATATTCATCTATATTTTCTCTTAACTGTTTCATTATTTCATTTTAATAGTTACTGCTAATTGAGTTTCATTTTCCTTTTAAGGAAAATGTTGACCTAGGACCTATGTTCTTGGAGACATATATACATTATCTCATTTAATTATAACCTTTACCCCCAGCCAAAATATTAACACAGTAAGACAGCTGTTAATGCTTTTCACAGATGAAGACCTGGACTTGCTCAGAGACCAAGAAGAGTGAAGTGGCTGAGTTATGGGTCAAATTAGGTGTGTTTAGTTAAATTAAAATGAGAAGAGAATAGAGTTTTGAATCACAAAATTGACCTGTATTATTATCACCAGAAAGTGATAGGTAGGAATAGGAGATGCATGGCTCAAGAAAAGATGGAAGAATGGATGAATGGATCAATGGATAGATGGATGAATTAACAGTCTAAAAAGGCAATTAATCAGCCTGACAGAAATGTCTTTTCCTGCTAGTAGACCATTAGTATGGTTTAGCCTATAGTCTTTTCACAACCCTCCAGCCTCCAGATAAGCTATATTATTATGGTACTACTCAGGAGATTCCTGGAATCAAAGTGGCTGGCACGGATGAGAGATTTCACACTTCCTAAGACCAACAATTCATCCTTTTATGCCATAGTCAGTCCAACAGTGAGCACTTTAATTGGATGTTTTGTAGAGGTTAAAAGGAAGGGCTTCTGCAGCTCATTGTCTAAACCTGAATCTTAGCGTCCTAGCTTTGTAACTCTGGGCAAGTTTCTTAACCTCTCTGTGCCTCAGTTTCATCATTTGTAAAATGGGGATAATCACAGTTAAAGTCTTAGTTTTTTTGTTTTTTGTGGTTTTTTTTTTTTTTTTTTTTTTTTTTTTTTTTTTTTTTTTTTGCAGATCAATTAGTTAATAAATGCAAACCCCTCTAAACAGAGCCTGGCACATAATAAGTGATTAAAAATTGTTTTAGCTGTTATTATTTTCTTCTATGCTAAAAACATGTGGTATGTAATGATAACTTTCATAAATGGTAGGAAAATTGCACAGGGATTTTCTTGGTCCATTAACGTGACTCTACACATGTCTAAAAAAAGTATGAGAACATAGAAATGTGCCAATGGTCTATAATTAACCTTGAAAATTCAGTCTTTTGGGACACAAGATATTCTCAGGTTGTGTAAGTTACACTTAAACAATTTCTAAAATCACTAGCCACAGTGCAGTTCATATAAGTCATGACTTTTGTACTTACCAAGATTGCATCATAAATATTATCTCATTTTTAATCAGGAACAAATTTTATAGTGAATACCCCTGAATAGGCTTTGGCAGTGTCTACATCTTGTTGAAAAGTCAAAACCTAAAAGACCAGATTATTCAGCATCATTATAATCCTCTCAACCCAAGTGTCTGACAGGGTGCAAGTTTCTGTGTGTGTGTGTGTGTGTGTGTGTGTGCGCGCGCGCGCGTGCACGCGTGCAGTGTAGACACAATCTTAAATTGCCTAATATTGGAAAAGCAGACAGAATGATAGATAGCCAACACATTTAGACACCAGAAAACTTAATTTAGAGAGTCACTGAAATCATACATACAGCAGTGTTCTCCTCTATCTTATCCCATAGAACCTTCACCATCCACTCTGCAGAGAGCACTGCCAGTACAGGCAGAGGGCAAAAGAGACACTCACTCGAACAAAAATGGCCTGAGATAACCACAGTTTGAAGTCTGCAATAAAGAAATGTATCCCCTCTGGATAAGCAGGGTCTGTGGTGACTCCTATTTTTCTTCTCAGATTTCTGAAATCTCTTTCCCTCGAGTGTAATCGACATTTTGCTCCTTTCACCCACCTCACCATCACCGCTATTACAAACACACACCCAGGAACTTTGACAGTAAGAGAATGATTGCATTGGTGAGAGGCTGGGTGATAACACAATTTACTCTAAGCTGAAAAAAAGAATGGGAGTCACAATGTCCCTTGTTAGTGGTTTTAATTTATAAAAGTACAATGCTTAATCATTTAATAGCTTCATTAAAACAATACCAGAAGATGGTATAAAAACAATCATCCATGTCTTATAAGAAATCAATTTCTTTCTGGTACTCCCTACCGTCCAAATTGAAAATGTGTACTAAAAAACTTACAACCACTCAGATGACAGCCAAAGGGAGAGTGATGACAATGCGTCCTTGTAATTTAGCTACAAATACACCTATGTTTATTGGTACATGAAAAAAGCTATCAAACAAAAAGACAGTTTTAACAAAAGAATCTTGTGTGTTCCCTTCAAAAAAAGTATAGTACTGTGGAAATCAAATAATGTATTTTATAACTGTGTCATTTAAACAAACAGATGTTTAGAACATGATGTGATGTCTATAAGAGGTGTAGGGAATAAAAACATTCTAGACTAGTGCACATCATTGTCCAATAAGAGAGAATTTCACTTTTTAGGCAAAATCTCGGAAGACCGGTTACATGAACAGGTTGCTTTGGGATAATGGAAAATATGAGCTCATTAGCACCAGGTTTGTTATTTGCTCTACAACAAAAAAGTAAATTACAATGTATTAGTGCAGTTAGTGCTGTTTTTAATGTGCATGGGGATACAATAAAACTTTTATTAGGGAAGTGTGATAGTATGTTTGTGCAACAGTATCAGCATCTTGCTCTTGTACAACAGCCAATCATGTGGCCCAGTGGAACATTCTTATAATGATGTAATAAAATTTGATTCTGATATTGTAAAATATGTTTATGGTAAGGCTGTTGGGATATTTTTATGCAATCTTATTAGAGCAGGTGCCTAAACCTATTATATTTTGTAGTCCAATTTCAGTGGAATTTTTAAAATGTCAAATTCCTAATCTGGAGTTTGAATGCTGAAATGATCATGTTATGATGCAAAATATGATATGAAGTCTCTCCCTCCCCCAGACCTCATGGATATGAGATGGCAGGAAATTGCCATCTTAAAGCAGAAATCAAATCAAGAGTTTTTATCAATGAAGACAATGCTACTGGCTATACTGCACAATTTGTTTCATGGATGATTGGGCATTTAAGAAAAGTAGTAACTATAAGTACATGTAACTGTTTTTTTCTGGGTCCTCCTTATTGAATACAGTGTATTCTTAATTATTTTTCTTCTCTTGTTCGTCACTTGTCTTCTCTGGCTTATCATCACTTTGAGGTCACAGCATCTTGTTTTGGAAAATAATGCATATCCACAAAAGACAGTTGGCCAGGAAATCCAAAGATAAAGCTTGGGAAAGAAGGAAAGGCCATCCATCCCTAAGCTTTGGACTAGGACCTAGGTTTATAAAACTCCTCTTATTCAGAATAGTATGAGTTGCTCAAAAGTGGATATCATTGATTCACGTTGGAGAGGTGGAGATATGGTCTTTAGTGTAAATAATTGTGTTTATTGAATAAAGCACAATGAATCTGTACAAGTTACAAGGCTAATAGGTAGCAAGAGAATCGGAATGTTTCAAAACTCTTCTTAATTTTTAGACTAAAATAAGCCTAGAGCAGAGTTTTCTGAAGTGTTTTTCCTAGACGATGTGCTCCATAAAACATATATCAAAGCCAAATAAATTTAGGAAACTTTACATATAGTGCTAATTATAGTATTATTTGCTATGCACATTTTCATATTAAAGGCTCTGAGAAGTTCTGCAGCAAAAACTGGTTATATCAATGGAACTAATTTTAGAATCATTTGATCATGCAATCCACTTATTTTTGCATAGTACACTGGAAAATGTTGTAATTAAGAAAAAAGTACGGGCAACATAGTGATTAAAATAGAGAATTAAAAAATGTTTTAAAGATTGTGTTTTAATTATTCAAATAATTAGTAATATAGAATTTTTAAACTTGAAAGGGCCTATCTTCCATGTCACTTTAGGGCAAACAGTTTATTTTTAAAATAATATTTTCTAACTTCTCCTTTCATTGAAAACAGTTCATTAAACCAATTTTGTTAATTATATTTCCAAAAGGCAAAATACTTGAAATTTTTCTACAATCAAACCTAAATTAATTAAGATCCTTAGGGGATTAAAATTCTAGTTAATTAAATTTTTTAAACAGAATATTAAACAGAAAAGCCTTTTTGTTTCAACTTATTGTTGGAAATTTGTCTTAAATGTATGGGCATGTTTTCGTATTTTACAATGAATTGCTCTTGATTATAATTAAATGTTGTTCTATCATTTAGAATTTTACAGGATACCTCTGAATTATCATTCTAAATATCATGATTCTAAAGATCTAGAGAACTGTAGTAGTAGATACTCAACATGCAGGAGACTAAGTTGAATGGAACTGGTAAGGAACTTGGCTCTTATTGGCCTGACTTGGGTCACAGGTCCATCACTGGTGTGCGTGCATACTAAATAAGTGTGTAAGTGAAGAGCTGTCCTACTATGGGCACATAGCTTGGGAGTGGAAAAATGCTGATTCCCTCCTCTCAAAGAAGATAAAATTGGCATTTATGCTTAACACACACATACACACACAGCTGGTTAATATAGTTGCTTTGTTAATTGGTTGTTATAAATTCAACTTGTTAGATTTCATAATTTGCTTATGTTTTTCCTTAGATACAGAACGTTTTGGTATTACTAGTTACAAAGTACATTAAATATTTTTAAAAAGTAAGGGGCTGAATTTTGTTCAGAAATGAATTGCAAATATTTCAACATATGGGAATTCAAGTATTTTTTAAAACTGATTTCTCTATATACCAGGTGTATGTCATTAACTACACCCAGTATTCTACCTCTGTTTAATTACTTCATTGTGTCTGCTCTTGGGCAACTGGGTGTGCAAAATGATAAAGACGTGCAAAATAATAAAGACATGTGCAAAATAATCCAGACCACATTACAACTATGTAAGGATGTCCTTCCAGAGGGAATGGGCAGAGGGTATAGATGAATCAGAACAAAAAGATCTCCTCTTCATACACACACAAACATACTCTGTGCCCATATCAATAGATTATTATGCATAGAGTGAACATGGTTATTTACTGCAACAATAATACAGTAGAAAGCTCCCTGGCCTTGGAATCTGAAGGTCTGAGTTTTAGAGCTTTTCTTTGGCAAGTCCTTTCACTTGATCCCAGGTTTCTCATCTGTCTCCCAGCAGAGCTCTAAGTGTATAATATTCTATAATAACTTTATATATCCTGTCATATTTCCCTTCATGCATTAGCTTCTGGAAAAATCCAAATGGAATTTAATATGTGTTCGACAAATGACAATTATGCCTGAGCACATACTGATGTCTAGACACTAAACTTGACAATGAGGATTCATCAGTGAACAAAGTTCCTGCTTTCATGGAGTTTGCATTCTAGTTAACTCACAGAAATATATCAACCTACACTTTAGGAATAAAGTTTTTATCTGTGTTAGACATAGTTTTGAATTTCTTTTCTATGTAATTTCATCTACTTCATTTAATTATCTTTGTTGTAAACAACCTCAAATCATCTTCAGGAAAGCATGAAAGGTCTTAAATACAAACAAATAATGCCTTTGGACACTGTAGAGAGCAATAGGCATATCTAAAAGTCCCAAATTAAGGAATAAGTTGCAGAGAGACTCCTGGAGCTGAATTGTGTTATGGGCAATGCATCTGCAAAAAAAGGGACACATTTCTTTAATTGGTTTAAGTCTTTAATGGAAGAAAAGAACAGGAAAGTCAGGGAGTAGTGATTTTGACTCATCCTTCTGAGGAACATCATTAGAAAGAAGCATCAATAAGGCTTTCTAAACCCTTCCTACTTGCAATGCACAGAGCCAAGCTTATAGGAAAACTGCAGCTACAAAAATTACAAATAGTAAAGCTATTATTTGGCACATAGTTGCCAAAGGCATTCAATATAAAGATTTTACAGAGGTGTCAACTGATATATAGCAAACACACAAACAGTATCCAACACTGTAAAATAGGCAAGGAAAGCTGGGGCAAAATATTAAGTATATGAGTTACATACATGTATATTTTTGCAATACAGTCTGGGAAAGTGCTTGCTAGGCACTGTAGTTAAAGTAAGCAATAAATACCAGGGTTAATGCTGCCAATGTCTTGTTGGGGATGGGTGGGGAGGGGGGTTCCATTCAACATAGTTTTGATTTTATAGTCCACGGTTCCAATTCACCTTTTGGCAAATGAAATGATTAGAATATTTCTCTCTGGTCTGTTACACATTCAAAACAGGTTTCAATGCTCTCTCTCTCACTCTCTCATCATCATCATCATCACCATCAGGACTCATTTGAGGAGTCCAACATGTGAAAGAGAACATTGATAGCTTTTTAGGATCAGCCTCCTCTTCCACCCAAGATAAGGCTTTGCTTCAGAGGTCAAACATCTGTCCTTCTTTCTGTACCCCAGGACGTTTTTTGGATAACGAGAAAGTGGAGGCACAACCTCACCGGTGCTGGAAAACATTGCAACAGAAAGGAGTAATTCACTTTATCTCTTCATTATTCCACTTTCTGGGAAACACAAGCTTGAACTGGATTACAGTAGTTACCTTGCATTGAAATAGCACACTCTGCTAACCCTGTCACAGCCAACGCAATAAAATGGTGACAATTTCCCATTTAACTTTTTATATTAGTATTTTGTTTTACTTTAAAAATCTGATGAGAAAACACCATCTTCCTTTAAATTCAAGTAAAAGAGATGTCACAGATTAAATATGCATATATTCGAGAAGAGGCATCCAAATGACAGGGACCTAACGGGAAAGAGTGAGGGAGTAAAAGGCAGAGGACATCCTTCTGTGCGTTAGCTATTTACTCTGGATTTTTCCAGCCGCAAGAAGAAAATTACGATGTGTATAATGAATGCCAAGTAGAAAACAGAGTCATGTTTATTTAACTTTAGAATAAAGGTAATCTTCATATTTGTCTGTCCATGTGTCTTTGATTGTGTTTTATATGGGCCGATGTTACTATAAATCAGCCCAAATAAAACACGTTTGTGTTTTATTTGAATTTTAGAATTCATCCAACTCCCAACTCTCATTTTGCTGATGGACAAGCAAAGTCAAGTTAGGGAAGTGATGAGACTGAAGCTCCAACCCAGAGCAGTGGCTTCAGTCAGAGATTTTTCCATATGTGCTGAGATAGCACACAAGGACTCAAGCAGGGAACGCCACCTGGACAGTCTGAGCAGGGCTGGGGAAACGTTTTTAAGCTTGGATTTTAAATAAAACGTAAAAGCTCGGAGTGACCAGTGATACGAGCTACAGCCTGTTAAGATCACATACCGGGGGCAGGAATGGTTCCCCTAGCAGTAAGTCCTCCGCAGACATGGCTCTTTCTTGAGTGTTCCCCCAACCTGATGGTCTGTCACTCCAGGCTGCGGCAGAGGTGCAACGTGATATCCCTTCCCTGGCCACTTCCTGTAATTCTGCAATTTGGGCTCTCGTGTCCCTTTCATATCTGTGCATGCAGCCTTTCTGTCTGAGCCCCTCACTTGTGACATCATGCTTAAATTTGTACAGCATGGAGTACTTTCGTAACTACTTCCTCATTTAAAAAATCATCAGAACAGCTGAGGACACACAAGGAAACTGAGGCTCAGACTTAGAACTTTAGACTTAATACCATTCTGAGCTCTGTCTCTCAGCCCACTAACTGGAACAAATGTCTTAAATAGTATGAGTTCAATAAAATGAAAAAAGATGAAGTTGCCTCAAGTACTACTAACACTTGATCTAGAAAGGCAAATGCTATCCAGAAAAATACTTTATTTAAAGGCATGGATTTACAAAGTTGATACATTTGAGAGCAGTGTGTCGGACTGCAATGGAAACCCAACTCCAAACCATCACATTTTTTAAACAGTCACCTGTCCTCAAATTTTATCTAGTTAAGGAAAAGAAAATCTTAGTTTACTCACAGTTTATAAGCAAATTTGTTATGCAAAATGAAATATATCTGCTAGGGTTTAAAGAAATACAAAATTATTTTTAAAAATATATTGAGTACATTTTACATAGTAGAGCCTGTGTTAGGCTTTTTGGAAAGTAAGGAAAGAAGCCACAGTCCCACCTAGGAGACCTCACAATCCATGTACCTGTCTCTGTGAAGCCATGCACAAAAAAGCCACTGTTGCAAAAACATCATGGGATGCAGATATTTACAACAAGGAAAGTGTCAGAAAAATTGTCTAATAACGAAGGTGACGTCAATGCCTAAGTATTCATCTATAATTATCAAAGTCAGTTTGCAATGCTGTATACCTGCTTATCGGGGTGAGATAAAGCACTTTTTAAAAAGCATATCAGAAAGCAAGTCGGTGTGAATGTTGTTGTTCTAGGAAAAGGTAATCTAATTTATAAAATCAGTAAGTTGCTCACACACCGTAGCACTTTATTAGTAACAAATGACTGGGGACACACCTCACAACCACGGTTGAGGAACAGTTGCTCAGTAGTTGTGACAGCCTGGGAATCTAACTGCAGTTTCACAATTTCACCTCAGGACCTGAGTAGCCATTTCATTCGAAGATAGCTGGCCAGGTGTGGTGGCTCACGCCTATAATCCCAGCACTCTGGGAGGCTGAGGCGGCAGATTATGAGGTCAGGAGTTCAAGACCAGCCTGGCCAACATGGTGAAACCCTGTCTTTACTAAAAATACAAAAATTAACCATGTGTGGTGGCACACACCTGTAATCCCAGCTACTCAGGAGGCTGAGGCAGGAGAATTGCTTGAACCCAGGAAGTGGAGGTTGCAGTGAGCCGAGATCATGCCAAAGCACTCCAGCCTGGGTGACAGAGCGAGATTCCGTCTCAAAAAAAAAAAAAAAAAAAAAAAAAAAAAAAAAAAAAAAAAAAAAAAAAAAAAAAGATGGTTAAAATCTATAACACGCATGCACACCCATACACAAACACACAAAATGATCTCTCTCCACTAGTTCCTAAAGAAACATGAGAAATACTGCACCCAGAACTCACCTTTCCTAACACTCCAGATCTTCCCAGTCTTATTGTTGGCTGTTCACCTGTTAGGTTCATAAAGGGCTTGAAAGAGTGCATTAAGCTCACGATAAAAAGACTTTAAAGTCCCACAGCATTTTTGTGGCCTTCCAGGTACTGATAGCTCACACTGCTCCAAGCAAGGAGCAGGTAGCAGCACTGGGAATGGTGGGCAGGGCTGGATTCTCTGTATCCAGCTCTCTGTGGGCAGGCCTGGATTCTAAGCACAGCCACAGGGAACAGACAAGGAGGGATGCTCAGAAGTGGAAACATCTCTGTTTTCCTCTGCTTTTTTGTTTCAGGTATTACTAGAGTTAGAGGCAAACTGAAAAAGAAGAATCAAAACTATGTAAAGGCCTTTCCCATTCCCAAGAAGATGAATGCCATCCTGAGAATTAAGGAAAGCATTTAAGGTAACTTTTTGCATGTGTATCATTGTCTTAAAGTTCTATTGCATTTAATTGTATGAGATGTTAACCAAAATGTCCTTTTTTCCTAAGGTTGTTTATATTAATAATCCTTTCAAAACCTAAAGTTGAAATTTGATTCTTTTCAATTTCCTTTTTGGTTATTTTTCCGCTTTCCTGCATTGTGGGAACTCACTGATTTATTATCTCCTGGATATTTTCTGGGCCCTGATGACCTTATTCTGAGAATTAAGAGATAATCAGGTGATCCTCAAACCTTTCTTCCTAAAGTTGATGCTTGTATCTACAAAAAAAGAGAATTAGCTAAGGGAAAAATTCTCAGGGGTGTGTGGATATTAATGCTTTCGATGAGTAAATAAATCCAGCCCCACAAAAGGTATTGCAACACTTTCAGTTCATTGTTCTTCCTGCATCTGTGTCATGATTGGCTGCCCCTGTGCCAAACACATTGCATTTACCAATTGGTACATTGCAAATAATCAATACAGAAAAATGGAAATTGTTGTATTACAAGAAATATAGTTTAGAATCATTTTCCTATATACATGCCACCTAACGGCCCAGCTATATTAAATAAAAGGTTATCAAGTGGGTGCACTTGTCTATGATTTTGATTTTAAAAATAACCACAATACACTATGCAAGATACCCCACACTAAGGAAAGTTCATACAATTAGCATTGAACTCTTTCTACAAGCCAGCATTCCAATAGATAGATTGTTCTGTTTTTGGTTTTGTTTTTAACCCAATACAATTGTCCTTTTGATCATTATCGTAAGTGTCTAGAGAAAGCCAGGTTTTTTTTTGTTTATTTTTGTTTTATGAGACGGATTCTTGCTCTGTCGCCCAGGCTGGAGTGCAGTGGTGCGATCTCAGCTCACTGCAACCTCCACTTCCTGGGTTCAAGATATTCTCCTGCCTCAGCCTCCCAAGTAGCTGGGATTACAGGTGTCGGCCACCACACCTGGCTGATTTTTGTATTTTTAATAGAGACAAGGTTTCACCATGTTGGTCAGGCTGGTCTTAAACTCCTGACCTTAGGTGATCCACCTGCCTTAACCTCCCAAAGTGCTGGGATTACAGGTGTGAGCCACCATGCCCAGCCAGAAAGCCGGATTATAAATTCCCCTTTTCTTACACCTGGTGTATTTGACACAGGAGATCTCCAATCATCTCTGTCAACTATTCTCTCTCCACAGCCTTCACCTTAGTAGGTAAGTCCTTCAGAATCAAGCCACCTTCCTCCTACCATTTCTACTCTGTGCATAGTTGAAGTCCAAAGGCTCACTCAAGTGCCTCGTGTCAGTTTAATAGGAGGCTGCTCTGTCTCAGAGCTGGAGTTTGAGGGGAAGAATTAGTCAGCTGGAGTGGCCAGTAATCCAGCATTAAGTTTTGAGTTGTTTGCTCTGCTGTGATGCAATTCTTTTATTCCAGTGCATTAAACTTTGCTGTGTACACAAATGCTTTCTACAAGTGAGTTTAAAAAAAAAAGTCCTGGAAAGAGATTATCTGTGGACCTGTCAATGTAAAGCAAAGGGAAGAGGCACAGAAGGTGAGATGCCATTGTGAGTGAAGGGTTAAGAAAAGTCAGAACCAGACCAGGTACAGTGGCTCATGTCTGTAATTCTAGCACATTGGGAGGCTGAGACGGGCAGATTGCCTGAGTTCAGGAGTTTGAGAATGCCTTGGGGACCATGGTAAAACTCTGTCTCCACTGAAATACGGAAAATTAGCCAAGTGTGGCGGCGCATGCCTGTAGTCCTAGCTACTTGGGAGGCTGAGGCAGGAGAATCACTTGAACCCAAGAGGTAGAGGTTGCAGTGAGCCGAGATTGCACCATTGCACTCCAGCCTGGGCAACAGAGTGAGACTCTGTCTCAAAAAAACAAAACAAAAGAAAAGAAAAATCAGAACGAGACTAGGTCAAAAGACATCAGAGAAAACCAAGGAGTCTATGAGACTGAGGGAGACACACTGAGTTTCCCATTATACATAAATAAAATGGAGGTTTTTACTCAAATTCTTTAAAATTTTCAAGGTCAGTTTTAATTCACACATCAAAGATATGATATGATATATCCAAGGCACTTAGGGCAGAGCCTGGCCCATGATAATCTCTTAATAAATAGTGGTGATGATGATGCTGATAATGATGATTTTACATTCAAAGTAACAAAGGTTTTTCTATTTTCTCTGTCATCAGCAAGCTTTAGCAATTGGAAGCACTTATCAAAGAAAAATAGTGTTGTTGGACACCAATTCGATTTTCTCGTACTTGGAAGTTTCATCAAGCTCCCAGTACTTTACTAAATGGGCTTTATTCTGTCACCTCTGGGCACCCAGAAGCACTTGTCCTCAAGTGCCCTAGGACAGGAGCTGGAAAATGGGAAGGAATCACTGTCAAAGCTTAAATGTTATTTGGGGAGTAGTCAGCTTCTCACATTTCACAGTGAATGGAAGGTACTTGATGGTACCTAGACAGGGGCCCTTGTGTGAATGTCTTCCTTCTAGCAGAAATCCTATCCCATCCTGCCCTCCACACCCCAGAGAGAAAACAGGATCAAGGGAAGTCAGAGTTCGCTCCAAAGAGAATGACCTCCACTTCAAGTCTTATCACAAATGTAAGCATCTTGTGAGAAAACTCCTTTTCCTTCTGAATTTGAAAGACTGTCTACATGAGCTCATCTCCATCCAGAGAAAAGGTCAAGATATAAGAGAATAGATCCCCAAATCCTTCCTCAATTGTTTTAGTCTATTTCTGCTGCTATACCGAAATATCGGAAAGTAGGTAATTTATAAAGTACAGAAATGTATTTATCATTCTTTGGAGGCTGCAAAGTCTAATATCAAGGTGCCAGCAGGTTCAGTGCCTGGAGAGGACCCAGTCTCTGCTTCCAAGGCTGTACTTTGTTGCCATGTCTTCACATGGCAGAAGGGGCCGAAGCTGTGTCCTCACATGATGGAAGGCTAAAGGGCAAAAGAAGATGGAGAGGGAGAACTCTCTTCCTCAAGCTCTTTTGTTAGGACTTTTACTCCTATCCATGACAACAGACCCCTCATGTCCAATCACCACCTAAAGGCCCCACCTCTTAATACTGTTGAGTTGGAAATTAAGTTTTAACACAAATTTTGGAGGGAACACAAACATTCAAACCATGTCATCAATACTCACATCCAGACCAGGCAGTGAAAATAACTACCAAGATTTCTAATGGAGGAGTCACTACTTTCAGGTTTCTTGATCCCAGACTTACTTCCTTGGTCACGCCAACATATTGCAGGGAAACACATCATTATTACAACGCAGCTTTCTGTTGGCAACTTGATGTTGGCACTCCCACAATCCTTGTGTCCAGGTCAAGCATTTTCCCTCCAAAAGGCTGCACATTCATGCATCCAAGTCATTGTGACACATTATTGTAAAGCCTTGGGGAATGGATATGTACCTGTGTGCATGTGCATGAGTGCGTGAGTGCATAAGTGTGTGTGTGTGTGCATGTGTGAATGATGTAACTAGCAACCCTGGACTTGAAGACAACTTCAAATCACCTTTCACACCTGGCACCCTATAACCACCCTAAAAAGCCAGCAACTCAAAATAAATGAGATTCAAAACGATATAAAAATATAAGAGTTGTTAGCAAAAACGTGAACCCCATGTTTCTAAACCTGCATTCCCCGAAGAATGAATTGCCAGAGGGTATTGAGGAAAATATTAAAAATAGGATGATGTTGGGTTATTGAAACATATGTAAGTTTTCTAAAAATGTAAACATTAAGATTTAGAGGGCTGTGATTTATTACTGTAGCTAAAAATCCGATAATACATCGCAGCAGATGTGAACATGGTCATCAACTTTTGAAGGGCAAAAATTGGATACATGTCCAGGATTTCTAGCAGTTCCCTCTCCTAGTTCTTTTGCTGTACAGCTGAATAGAAATTTTCTCAGCATTCTTTTCCTCTGGAGAAAAACAAAGAAGTTTCCTCTATGAGTACAAATCCTGGACTTAGCGCCAAACAGGGGGCTTTAAATATACCTATTTTAGCCCTCACACAGCGCTATGATGTAGACATTAGTGGCTCCATCTCCCAGGACAGAAATCTGAGAATCAGAGAGTTTAAGTAATAAGTCTGAAGTCACACAGCTAGTGGAGGAAAACTGGAATTCCGTCGTCAACTTGAAATGTTCAGTTTAATCACTCCAGTCCCTTGTCAGATGCACAGGACTCAACACCAAGTTGATTTTTCGTAAGTCTCATCCTTGGTTAAATCTTAATCTTGCAGATTCTCAGACCATATTGTATATAATAGTTTTAGCTCCCTCAAAGGCCTTTTAACCTCACCTCTAAGGGTGAAGAAGAGCTGCTAAAATAATTTAAATGATTCAATCACAAGAGCCTGCCTGTTTCAAATGTTTCGAACAAACTTTTCTGTTCCGATCTCCCGGGGAAAAGCTCCACGTGATTTTCAAGCGCCTTTAGAATAAGCAAGCCACGTGGTTTTAATAGCGAACCTGGTTTAATACCTAAACTTGCTGTGGAGGAGAGCCGACCACTTTCTATGCAACTGTGTGCAATTCTTATCAGGACAAGTCCAGCTGCTCTGGGCTAACCACCTCCCCAAAAGTGATTCCCCCAGGCCCCAGCTAGAAGCAGCTAACATAAATGCAAAATGCACACCCCCCCCCCATCCCCCTCACAGATAAAAGGCTGTGGAATATACAGGCCTCATTTTAATAGGGCCTCCACTAGGTCTCTGTTTTTTGCACCCACAGCTAATTGAAGGGGCAACTAGAGCAGGCACAATTGAACACGTAGTTAAGGAACCACCTCACCACCTGGCTTGCACACATAATTAAATATTTGCACCTGCAATGGTAGTATGTGTGAAAGTTATCCCTGTAATTAGTTGTCGGGGTAGAAATAAATGTAATTTTTAAAACCCTCTCTAATTCCAATAGTTATTTTTAAATAGGTATTTTTTTGTTGAAATAAAAGAACTCCCTAACAAATTAGTGCTTTTAAAAGAAACTATTTCATATTGTGTTCTTTTTAGGTAATCCTCTAAAAATATAGCTTTCTACCACTTCTATAGGCAACTCCGTTACAGGGGCATTTGTTTGCATATATTTTCAATAGGTTTGGCATGTGATTAAGTCTACTTGTTTTTCATTCATTTATACATTTGCTCAATAAACACACTAAAGCCAGACTATGCCCTTCCTTTGGGGATACTGATATATTTAAAAGGGTACATCTGCATACATACTCATGAGTATGGGATGAAATTAGGATAGATATTTTAATCAAATAATTTAAAGATAATATTGTAAGTGTGTATCTCATAGGAGAGATGAGGGTACATAGAAAACAAATTTAACATAAAATTTTGAGTTGTTCCCCCTCAGTGGAACAATGGTATGTGTAAAGATTTTGACAATTACGCAGGTTCTTTAGTTGAGAAGATTCTACTGTTTCATTAGCTGCAGATGTTGTTTAACAACATGAAAGAGTTGCCTCTTTTTGACATGCTGTATAAAGTATAACAACAAAAGATTTTAGTAAATAAGCATATTACTGTACTTATAGGACATGAAATGCCTCTTAGCATTGATGGGAAATAAAGTCCCTCTGCTTCTCCCCCAAGAGAGATAACACGCCAGTGTTCTGGCAAACACTTTCAGTACAGATGCATGTTATGTTTCTTTATCCATAATGGACATGTGTACTTCAATTTTTATCCCCCACATCCCTTCTATTATTTAAATGCTGAAATAAAATGTCTGCAGCTTTGAGAGCAAATCTGTAGCATTTAGATTTCACATGGATTGCTCCTCATTTCTTCACTTTGTATTTGAACTGATGACTTCTTACCTCTAAGGACACGCTGTTTTGACCACCACTTATCTTGTCTCCTGATAAGCTGGCCCATTTAGGGTTTTCCTAGAGAGGCTTTTTTAGTCCCAAATCTTATGATTATCACACGCTGTGGAATTTTGATCTAAACACTGTGAGTGTTCAGAAAATCGAAAAGTCACCAAGAAGCCCCACTCTCTCCAACGAGATGACCTGTAAGCAGGGCTTGATAGGAAAGCTGAGCCCAGCTCTCAGAGACTAAGCAGGGGTGTGGGGGCAGCCTGGGAGTTGGGATCAGCCTCTAGACCTTGAAGTGCAGCAGCTGTGCGTTGTCTTTGAGGCCGAGGATCAAGCGGAGAATATGAGATAGGCAAACGTTGGCTTACACTTTCTTCTCTCTTTGATTGTCCTTGGACATCTGCCTCATCTCCTGTCAAGAATGTTTGGCAGCTGTTAGCTCAGAATAACACAGTTCTGCTGCGCCAGCCGCTACCCCAATCTTCTAATACTTTAAGCCAACTAGTCTCCGTTATATGCCTGGCCCGATACACAACTATGCTAATGCCTTGAGCTAACTAGCTTTCTATCAAGCCATGGAAAACACAGGGAGAGTCTTTGGTTTATTTTCCTCACGTGCTAATTGGCTTTAATTGTTGGCCAATTGGATTTCAGGTTCAGAGAAGACTGGACTACACAAAGACAAGTATTAACTTAAGACCGTGGGAGAAGCTGGCCAATCCTTTTGGTCTCTAATGTAGTAAAGTTTATGCAGATACACATGTCTCCCAGCCATGGGGGTCCAGGGGAGAATGCTCTGGGACCATCATGATGGTTTCTTAAAATTTGTAATTTTCCCCATAGGCCAAATATCAAGCAGAGGACTTACCAGAAGTTGGGGTGTGAATATATTTGGCATTTTTAGCACCTGTTAATGTCTCAAGTTTTTATTGTAATGACCTTCTCTCCGTCACTAAGAAATTATCATTGTGAGAAGAGAAAGTGCTGAGTTGAAAATATTCAAAATAGGCACGTTTGTACCTAATCTGTGAGACTAATATGCCATGATAATAAAAAAGAAGATATATTCCACCCATACTTCTAATGCCACATTCATGGGTATTCATGTATGGCAAAACAGAAGTGTCAAAACTCGTCCCCTCAATACCTGTGCTTTTCAAATAAAGTACAAAGTCACAGTCATCAACTACAAGAGGCATCAGCACACTTTATTATTAATAGCTTTGATTTATTTCCAGTAATAGTCATAGACTCATTTTGGGGGGTGCTGTGACTTAAAATTGCCATAGATATGGGATGACATTACAAAATGATGACTTATTGCCCATTCTCCCAGTCAAATTGTCCCTCAAAGAGATTACTCCAGTGCTAATTCCCCAAATTCTCTTTTTCTATATTGGGTCTGAAATGTATCTACAAGCACAAATGGTTTACTGCTTTGATGGAATTGACCAGTCAGTCAGTCTAACACCTGTCAATTTGGTCACAGGGTTTTTGACATTTTTGACTGAATTGACCAGGTGCTAGACTACACCCACCAGTTGATTTCATCAAAAATTGTCAAACCAGTTTTGTGATTGGACAAAGCCATGGGTATTCTTCCCTGTGCCTTGTTAACACACTTATTTCCTCATTTTTAAGCTCTAGAGCCTGAAACACCTTGAATTTACATACATCCATACGTACCTATATCTGTGAGGATCTCTTCCAATGAACCATTGTTACATTTGTAATTTATGAATGGTACAGTGCATAGCAAATCATCCATGTGTATAGCTCTAGTTCCACATAAGATAATATAATCACTCATTAATTTATTTCACTAGCACTTTTCATTTCTAGCCCTGACATCGTAGAGAGTGTGGTAAGGGCAGTATCATCACTGCTTGGCAGGCCAGACAAATGATTCCAGACCATGTGAAGTAGCTTCTGGAGAAAGCATTTCTCTCTTCCACTACCCTAAGACTTACCAAGTTCAGAAATAATTTTTTATGACCATTAGTCATATTACCTATCACCACCCTCCTACTTCCCACAGGAATGTAAGAAGCATGAGAGAAAACTGTCTATTTTATCCCCTGATCATCTTCACATGCCTAGAATTGTGCTAGCATGCTACATCTAGAACCTCGGCCATGGTTCTCAGAGATTTCTGGACTAGCAATGCTTACTATAATGGGTTAGGTCTGGAAAGCCCATGCCAGGACATCTCCTTTCTCTCAACGCTCTCAGCTCTTTCCACCCAGCTACCTTGAATCATTTAGTCTACCCCACATTACATTTACGATGTTGTCTTATCCTTTGTTCATAGACTATAAATTCCCAGCAGAGGGATAGTGCTATGGTATAGCTCATTCTATGCCAACCACAGGACCTTAGAGATGGTAGACAAGAAGAAACATCTATAGACATAAGAACATAGTCATTTATAACTGAAAGAGAAGTATTCACTACTAATTATCAATGCAGCACATACGATTCACCATAGAATAACTCCACACACTTTATTGAATAACCCATATCCTTCTCAGGCAATCCAATGTGGATGGGTGTGGTGAGAAAAGGGAACTGGTCAACATGGGATTAGAAAGGAGGCATAGTGTAATTCAGTGATGGGCTTAGTTAGAACCACACAGTTAGCATCCTTCACTGGCCATAAGCAAAATATTCTCAGAAACATGTGTCTGTGGCATGGCGGCTCATGCCTGTAATCCCAGCACTTTGGGAGGCTGAGGTGGACAGATAGCTTGAGCTCAGGAGTTCAAGACCAGCTGGGCAACATGGCAAAACTCCATCTCTACAAACGAATACAAAAAAAAAAAAATAAATTAGCCAGGTGTGGTGGCACACACCTGTAGTCTCAACTACTCAGGAGGCTGAGGTGGGAGGATCACTTGAGCCTGGGAGGCAGATGTTGCAGTGGGTCGTGATTGTAGCAATGCACGCCAGTCTGGGTAATAGAGAGTGAGACCCTGAAGAAAAAAGAAAAAAGAAAAGAAAAGAAAAGAAAAGAAAAGAAAAGAAAAGAAAAGAAAAGAAAAGAAAAGAAACACATGTCAGTGTAATCACACACTCCCCAAAAGAAATGCAGGTTGTTTGAAAATGCACAGCATCTCTGACAAAGTAAGCTGCAGGGCAACTCCATCAGTAAAGCAGCCAATTCTCAGGAAGAGAATTTGATGATCTCTTTCAGAGGATGATTATATTCCCCTTGCCCCTCTCTGCACTCTGATTGCATCATTCTACAAGTCACCTCGCCAGGGAATAGAGAACTGGACACACTCACACTGTCATTTTGACACTCCTCAGGAGCTGCAGACATAGCATTTCTAGTCTCTTCACAAGATCTGCCACCCCTGTTTGTCACCTTCATTTTCCTTGAAGAGTGAAACCCTTCTGAAGAGCTAAATGATATTATGAGTGACACTTGGACTGAACATCAATTGATAGCCCAGAAAACCATCCTCATTAGGTGAAATATGATCATTATCTCAAGCCTTCGGAAGGTCTCTACTTGTATTTTCTCTTCCCCAGTGGCTACCCCAAGCCAAAGTCATTATCCTTTTCTTCTTTTTTCTTTTTTTTTTTTTTTTGAGACAAGATCTCACTCTGTTGCCTATGCTGGAGTGCAGTAATATGATCACTGCTCACTGCAGCCTTGACCTCCTAGGTACAAGTGATCCTCCCACCTTAGCTTCCAAAGTAGCTAAGACTACAAGTGTGTGCCACTGTGCCTGGCTAATTTTTCTATTTTTACAGAGACAAGGTTTTACCATATTTCTCAGGCTGGTCTCAAACTCCTGAGCTCAAGTGATCCCTCTGCCTCGGCCTCTCATAGTCCTGCGATTGTAGGTATGCACTACCATGCCCGGTCAAAGTCATTACCTTTTATGTTTATACTGATAAATCTTCTTTCCAAGCCACCTAAAATGATTTGAATCATGAGAATATTTGGTTAGGAAATCTTGACTCTAGAGTCCTCAATCTGTATTAATAAATAATAATTGCTAATGGTTGTAAAGCACTCTCAGCTGCCAGACTCTATGGAAGACATTGCATGGGTTACCCCATCTTGATCCTTCCAATACTCCTATTGAAAGTAGCTGAAAGGTCTGAATGTTTGGGTCTCCTCAATATTTATGTGTTGAAATCCTAATTCCCAAGGTGATGGTATTTGAAGTTATAGCCTTTGGGATGGAGCTCTTACGAATAGGACTAGTCCCCTTAGAAAAGAGGCCTCGGGGGTTTTCTTTGCCCCTTTTACCAAGTGAGAACACAAAGAGAAGTTACCATCTATGAGAAAGCTCGCCTTCACCATACACTAAATCCGATCAGTGCCTTCATCCTGGACTTCCCAGCCTCCAGAACTGTTAAAAATAAATGTTTGTTATTTATTAGTCACCCCGTCTAAAATATTCTATAGTAGCCCAAATGGACCAAGGCAAAAGTGTCCTTCACCTCATTTCTTGTGTTCACTCCAGCAACATAGCCACCAGCCACCACTGTAACCACAGTCCTGTCTGCATGAAGGTCTCAGGATACAGATTATGGTGAGCACTGAATATTAAGATGCCAGAAGCAGCTCAGGGTCATCTCCTACAAGAATGAGCTGCATTTTCCAAATAAGTTGAGCAAAGCCTAGTGTTTACTTCAAGAGGTATAGAAATGGGGCACAAAACTGTGAACTTGGATACAAATTTGAATCTTCTTTTTGCTAAGGATATGCCCTCAAGCAAGCCACTGACACACTCTCATTGGGTTTTTTTAAACAATGGAATTCTTTGTGTTGACATGTAACGAGGGAATATCTCTACATGAGAACCAATGTTACAAAGGATCATGCTCTACTGTCCCATGCCATTGTTTCTCTCTCTTTCAGTCACCATATATCTTCACCCAGTTGTGAAAATTCAGTCCAGGCTGGTTACAACCTAGGTTGCCTAGTGCCTGCCATAAACAGTACTCTGTGTGTAAGGAATGAATGTTCAAATAAAGCCACAGCATAAGACTGTTACCGTAAATAGGTGCAAAGAGGGTTCATTTATTTATACTTCTGGTCTTGAAGTCTAGGAACACACTTTTAATAATTTATAATTCAAAAAGTGAAGATATTCATTCATCAATATAGAGGGACTGATATTGGTTCAGTTCAAAGAAGTTCATAATTTTATGGGCAGTTTGTAGCTCTGCATTTAAAATGCCCAAAGAGACTTCTAAATTTTTTTTTTCGGACCAAGTTACAAAATCAGCATCTCTCCTTTCACATTAAGCCAATAATACTTTTTAAAAGAAAGAAAAACAATCATTAGAAGCTGAAAATCATAGATGGTTTAGGGCTTTCAAATGCCAAGAAGTTTGCATTTTAGACACAATAATTTTTTTGTTATTGTTTACTTTGTTGACATAGTTCATGTAAAAGACATGCAAAGGAATTGAAATACAAAAAATTGTCTTTCCATCCCAAAGTGGAAGCCAGCTCGGCAGCGCAGCTGTTTCAGGGCAAAACCTTTGTTCTGGACTTTCCTGACCTCGGGCTTCTGCCTCCCCCGTGTCTATCGGAAATGGCATCTCCTTGCAGGTGAGTCATTTTCCTTTGAAGATTGATGCTTGGAAGAGCAATCTAGAAAGCCTCCTACTATCTACTTTTCTCTCTGCACAAGACAAGACCACCCAGAGATTTGCTTGGTGAAATACTACACTAACCATTGGGCCTGAAGCTTAGAAGCTAGCCCCGAAAGCACAGTGAAGCTGAAAACTCACCCAGCCTAGGACAGAGAAGAAGATTCTTTTGGACAGGTGTAAACCAAGTAAGACAGAGTTGACCGGGCATGATGGCTCATGCCTATAATCCCAGCACTTTCGGAGGCTGAGGTGGACGGATCACAAGGTCAGGAGTTTGAGACCAGCCTGACCAACATGGTAAAACCCCGTCTCTACTAAAAATACAAAAAGTAGCTGGGTGTGGTGGCACGTACCTGTAATCCCAGCTACTCAGTAGGCTGAGGCAGGGGAGTTGCTTGAACCGGGAGGAGGAGGAGGCTGCAATGAGCTGAGATCGCACCACTGCACTCCAGCCTGGGTGACAGTGCGGAGAC
>NW_016107334.1:6198792-6222710 GCF_001604975.1 Cebus imitator
AAAAAAAAAAAAAAAAAGCATAACTGACTATGAATTGCTAAGAAGACTTAGAGGTGAAACAAGGAATTGCATGTGTGCAGTAACTTCAGTAACACTATTGATGGCAAATATTATGATATAAAAGTGCATTCCCACTGGTAGTATCCACTTTCTTCTTCGGAGTCATGGCAGTTTGGCCCCCTTCATACAAAAGGCTTGGAATATAGAAAAATCCATAGATATATACAAAATTAGGGACTCACTAAGCCATTCAATGGTGATCCTTTGGACATGTCTAGAACAACAACAAAACAACAGAAAAAAAGGAAAATCCCATCCCTATAACGCTAGCAAGAAATAACGAGAACGAAATCATACGTGATGTTTTAAAATAAATCCTGTTACCTTACTCAGGAGAAAGTGCTAAAGCAATTTTCCTCAAAACAGTTAAAAACTGAAGTTTGAGTTTTCACAAGTGAGCAAAGCTCTGGTTTTGTATTCCAGAATTCATCTCAAAATCTATTCTGGTTTGGGTTAACAGTCACAAGACTTGCCTAGAAATCAAAACCAAGGACTGGAATTCTATGTATTGCTTCCTGGATGCCCTCAACCCGGAGCCTTTCGTTTCAGAATGAATGGATGCAGTTCTAAACGTCGGCTGCATCCTAACAAACTATAGAGAGTGGGTCTCCGCGGGCTGCCGGGGGAGCTGCTAGCATTCCTCTATGTGGTGGTCTCTTCAGGAGGGCATTGGATTATATCGTCCGGCAGCCACCAGCTCTTCCTTTGGCCTCAGCAAACCTTGCAGTGGTGCCTTTTTTTCCCCTACACAGCAGGCCCCACTAGTGCCTCTTCAGCTGCTGGGGCCAAATCCCAGGAGTCGGGGGTATGGGGCCCAAATTGATAACTGTGTCCATTGACTTTCCGTTCCCAATTCCACCTCTTTCATTATGTTGGAGAGCTTTGTCCCACAGAAGATTATGCAGTGGATTGCAGAGGAGATGGGACTTCAGGAAGATAGAGCACACAAAAAACTGTGACAAATTGCAATGACAGGGCTGCGATGGTCGCTTGTGATGGAGTGAAATTAAATCCCCCACCAAACAATACTGCTTTATTCTGTGTCTATGGGGACCCTTGTTGGGCCTAGATTGAGAGAGAAAGTCAGAAGAAGAGAGTAAGAAGGATGCACTCACACAGTCAAAAGGATATTTTTTTTCCACATTCATTTGATTTACTTTTTTCAATAAAATTGCAATATAACACGTATCCAGAAATGTGGTAAATGTATGGGCATCCCTGAACAACAATATAAGACTGTAGGACACTCTTTGGGAGTGCTTCACTAATACGTTTTATAATAACCCAAGTATAGGACACAAAGCCAAATCCATTCTCACATTCAATGTCTTGATCTGTTACAGTTTCTAAGGGATTGTATTAGGATCCTGGTTAAAAGAAGAATCTGCATGAGCACTCCAGGTCCTGATTTTTCTAGATATATTATGAGGCTTGTACACCCAGCACCCTTCTTCCACCTTATTACATCAGCGCCCTAAGGTGAATCAATAATTCTTGCTCCTGCTAAGTACAAATGTCTGGGAAAATGGATTTCAACTTCTAGGCCTCCCTGAACTCTGAGTACAAAGAAATTACTGGGCACTTTGTCATGAATCCCAACTTTTGACATCCCCAGAGTAACAGCCTTAGCTCCCCTCCCAAAATTAGTAGAACTGCCCCCTGCCAGCTAAGCATGGATGTTACCTGGTAAGTCTCCCTTTTTTCTGAGAAATCTCTTGAAAGATATTATTGTTAAGTTGCCCAGAAGGGGTGAAGTTAAAGTAATTGAAACTTGAATGTTGGCCATGTCTCACAATTGTAATGCATTTTCTATTGTGGTAAAATTCACATAACATAAAGTTCACTATTTTAACTATTTTAAAGTTCCCAGTTCAGTGGCTTTTAGTTCAGTTTTGTGCAACCATCACCACTATATAATTTCAGAACATTTCTTCATCTTTCAAAAAAAAACTCATGCCCATGAAACCATCACTCCTCATTTTTCTCCTTCCCCCAGTACCTGGCAAACACTAATTGGCTTTGTGTCTTTATGGCAGTGCCTATTCTGAACATTTCATATAGAAGGAATTATTTAATATGTTTTCTTTTGCATTTGGCTTCCTTCACTTAGCATAATGTTTTCAAGGTTCACCTATGTTGTAGTATGTATCAACACTCCATTTCTTTTCCTTTGGATGGATCTGCCATATTTTGTTTATTTATTCATCAGTTGATGAACTTTTGAGTTGTTTCCACTTGTTTGGCTCTTATGAACAATGCCACTATGAACATTTGTGTGCATTTTTGTTTGAACATGTTTTCAATATATGTGTGGGGTATATACCTAGGACGTGAATTGCTGAATCATATGGTAATTCTATGTTTGGCTTTTTGAGGAACAGCCAAACTGCTTCCATGATGGTGGCATCACTTTACATTCCCAACAGCAAAGTATGAGGTTTCCAATTTCTCCACACTCTTGTTAACACTATTTTTTCATTTTCTTAAATGGCCACGCTAGACAGTATGAAGTGGTATCTCATTGTGGTTACAATTTGCATTTCCCTGGTGAATAATAATATGCATATTTGCATACGCTTATTGACCATTTGTATTTCTTTTTTTAATTGGAGGAATGCCTAATCAAGTCCTTTGTCCATTTTGTAAAAATTGAATTGTTTGTCTTTTTGTTGTAGAGTTAATACATTTTGACAGAATGGCGTCAAACACTTTGGAAGGCCAGCACTGCAAGACAGAGTAGTGAAGAACAGAAATGAGACTCTATTTATTGTGAGCCATGGCATCCAAGGAAACTTCATTGACCCTTGCTCTGTCATTCAGGAACTCTATGACCTCAGGCAACTTGAGATGTGAACTCTTAACAAAAATTCTTAACATCACAAGTCTTAGCGTGTTGACAGAATGGCAATAATAAGACTAGTCTTCTTGGACTGAAATGAAGATCAAAATCATGTACATAAAGATACTGGTTCAGTGTCTGGCATATAACGTCAATTCCAAGCAAACATATGGTTTGAATATTTAACTTGCCATTATGGCTGGCACCAGGGAAGGTAAGAAACCTGAGGATTCAGTAACAAATGTACAGCAACCTAAGATAACCCATTCTTGATGGAACGACTGTTTCTGCTCACCTCCCCAGTAGAGAAACCTGGGACATTGACCTACTGGCCCATTTCACCAGGTAGTGGCAGCAAAAGCTGACTCAAATACAATCAAAGTTGGAGTCTTACTTTGGGGAAGGATTTCAATCAAAAGTTTATAGGCTTCTGCTGTTAAGTAATACAAGCAGTGAGTTGATAAATATATACTGAGCATCTATTCTATGCCAGGGGCACAGAGATAATGAAAATACAGCCTGACATCAAGGAAAAATGAAGATGAAATGAGAAATGGAAAGATAAGTCCTCACATCACTGCCCCAAAGGCATAGGCCCATATCAGGTTGTGTTTAATTTTTATTTTTTCAGGTTGTGTTTAAATGGTCATTAATAGAGAACTCTTCAAGTAGAGAAAAGCTAGATTGGCAATATCAATCCATTTAACTAAATCTTCTAAACAAACAGTTGCAGAAAACAATCTTTTGATCATTTTCTTAATGAAAAATTGCCAGTTTTGCTTTGGATCTGTGGTTTAGAAAACATATGGTATTTTAATCCTATTAATATATCATAAGAGAAAATCAAGACACTGTAATTGTTTTTCTTGTTGAGTTTGATTTCTTTTTCTCTAGTTAAGTAATACAAAGTAAATGATCAAGAAAAAATGTGTATATTCCCAATTCAGAAACAGCATCAACCATGAGCTCATTCACTTAGAGAGAAAGATTTGTCCAGGGAATATAGGAAATACTGAGTTAAAGTTAATTTCCTAACATATGACTTGTGTTCAACAAAGTTTTAAAGTACTTTTCGTTTGGAGTTAGTCTGTTCTTTTAGATGCATATAATTGTGGTAAGTGATTTCCTAGAGACTTAAATGCAAAAAAAAAAAGAAGAAGATGTTGTAGATTTCATAGTTTTAGTGTATTCAGTATTTGTCATTAGGGTATTTGAACCTAGAAAAAAATTGGGCCTCTTATTCCCACTACTCCTTCCTCAACTTGTACATGTAGGGAAAGTTGAAAGTAAAAGCAAGTTGTTTGTTTAAACATCTGTGTAGCCAGGCACAGTACCATGCCACTGTATCATAAATTGAATTATTTCAATCTATTGAGGTTCACCCTCCCAGTTTTTATGGCTATTGTCACTATTATTGTAACATTCTTCGTTTGTTTGAATGCAACAGTAGTTCAAGCTGAGACCATTTTTATGTACCATTCTCTGACTGTTTCCCATCTCCTCTGACTCCTCCTCCCCTGCTACGCACACCCCAGCTTCAGTTGCCATGGCCAGACTTTAAAAACATTTCAGACTTAAAAGGTTAAGATCTAAGGGCTGCTGATTTTATCTGGGCTTTTAACTAACACAGGCAGGTGGATTAGAGATGTGTGTACAATTCCCACTCTAGACACTTGGGTAAATATGCACATGTGATAGGGCAGCCGAGGAAGCAATCTGATGTTATTGTCTATTAATTCCAAAGTGGAGATTAAAGAAATCAGTAGTGTAAATATCAAAAAGGATTTCCACTTACATATAAGAACACTACTGAAGCAGACTGGTTGCTCCAAAGTATATGAAGCCTTTTTTTTTTTTTTTTTTTTTGCTTTTAGAAAAGTGTGAATGTGTTTTACTTGAAATTTGCATATTTTTTGTCTCTCTTTGTCTGCATGGAGGGTGCTAACTCAACCAGGAATTCTGTGCACATGGTAGTAATTTGCGCTGCTTAGAGTTTCCATGTAGTTTTACCACAATAACAGACATATTTGCCAGAGTTGTAATGTAGAGTTAAATTTTACTTTCTGGCCTCTCTTTATGTAACATTTCCTAGAAATGTCAAAATAGGGGTGAGGGAAGCTGCATATGAAGTTCAGAGCATTTCTAACTTTAGACAGTATAAAATCCCCTTATAGTTCAGCAGACTTTTCCTCTAAGTTTCAGAATCCAAGCTGAAGTTAAGCCACCCTTGTGCCACCACAAATGAATACCATCTGATGGCTGGGGATGTTAAAAATCCGGCAATTTTCCACCCTTGCTGCAAGTGAGCTGAAGTAGAATTTCCAAAGCTGTGCTTCAGGGGGGGAAATGTTAATTAAAATGCAGGTGCCTCAACTTCAGCAAAAGTCATCAAGAATCACCATTAGCTTTTATTATACTATACATCCACTTAAAACACACACATGGGCTCACAGGGCTTTTTAATCAGCCCAGCAGTAGAGGGAACCATGTTGAGAAAGAGTTACAGAATTTTTAGGAATTGTGGTAAGAGGTAACTTTTCTACCCTGTCTTGCAACACATCAGTCAGAGATCCCAGGCCAGCTTTAGAGGATGTGCCTGTGCGCTCAGAATCAAGTCTACATGGAACCCCTAACTACTCCATAACTCTTTTCTGAGTGATTATGCCAAAAAGAAGAAAAAAACAGCTATACAACATCTTCAAAAGTGCTATGAGCTGCAATACAGAACGTTACTATATGATACCCAACCAACCAGCCAACTCTAACAGGCACCTGGTCAATCCAGTGGAAACTATGCATTAAACCTATTTTTGGCACGAGGAGGCAGAGCAAAGGTCAGTGGCCATTCAAAGAAGGAGTGCCAAGTGCCTGACTCATATTCATCTAATGCAACCTAATGCATATTCATCTAATGCAATCTAATCCATCAGAAAGAAGGAAGGGAGGGAAGCAGTTGTCCTCCAGAAGAGTCAAGAGTCTTGCAGAAATCTTCCCCTGTCGAAAATATGACATCGTCTTTTCTACCATTTAGAGTTCAATGTGGATAAACATGGTCACATGGTCTCATGTGAATCCAAACATCATTCCTTTTCACCCTAGGACTAGCTGGTCATTTCTTCACATGTTGGCAGAAACAACTTTCACACAATGAGAATGTTCTTTCCTGTGGAATAGCCAGCTGGGATGTACTGCACTGGAAAAAGGAAAGTTTGGATTAAGAGTTGTGGGAGAGAAGAAATATTTATTTGAGGCAAGAATACTTCAGGAAAGAAGAGGCTCAGGAAAGGTGGAATAAGAGATGCTTTGCATACTTCATGTGGTAGAGGGGGCAGGAAAGGGGCAACAGAAAAGGAGAAATGATATGAAAGGAAGCCAGAACATCAAGGACTAACTATGGAGTTTGAAACAAATATAAAAACCCAACCCACATATTGATAATTTAATTGCAAGTATTCACATGGATGTAGCACATAATCAAAATTTCAATCCATCACTGGACTACATGAGAAGTTGACATATTTTCAAGCCTGCCATACAAGGACACTCATCTCAGATTCTGTTGGCCTAGCAGATGTGGCTAGCTGCATGAAACTAGGCAGAGAGCTGGTTCTGGAAAAGAGGGAAGAGTGGGTGGAATCTCAAAAAGATTCCTCTAAAATGAGTCCATCTTGTGTCATATTTGGTAAGCTTATCATGAATGTGGCAAGTCAGTGTTGAATTCTGGGGAAATTACTAAGAAATAAAATTCCCAGTTCTACCATTTTTACCTAGGAAGTGAAGGAGTCCTACTCTCACCTTTACAGAATTAACAGAAAAAACAAAATCAATGAAATACATACATTTAAATTTGGATTTAATATTATGCCCTAAAAAATACAGTATTTCTATATCTTATTCAGATGTACGTCTTTCAATTAAAGCAGAAAATAAATGTAGGGATTTGGCTTTTAAACCAAAATTTCCAAAATTATTTTAAAAAGTAAAATACATTAGGAGGCTCCCTGATGCATATGACTTTTTACAGAAAGCTGTGTTTGGAAGCCCAGTTGAGATACACTTACATTTTAACACTTAATTATAAGGTGCTTGCAAAATCTGGAATAAAACAATGTCATTTCAATAATTGTGACATATCTCTTGGTAATTTCCCTGATCTTCAGTCACTGAAAGAAGCAGCAAAGAATAAAAATACCAATGTAGGGCTCTCGGGGTGTTTTTTTGGGGGGCGTGTCTCTGAAAGTGGGAGGACAAAAAAGGGTAAAATCAGTATTTGTGACAAATGATTAATAGTTCAAAGTCTTGATGGCTTTTCTGTGAAGAACAGACCCAAGAGGAACAGTATGAAATAAAACAGATCCCTTCAATTTGCTTGTCCACACCCTCTTTGGGGTTGTGAGGGTGTATGTACTCAAGGTGAAAAAGCATTTCAGGCCCCAGCCTCTCACTGCATCCATGAACATTTGGGTGTCCCTGGTTTTCAGAATCAGAGCACCTGGATTCTGTTTGGTAATTGCATCTCTCTCTTGCCAGCGAGCAAAGGCCTTATTATAAAAAGAAAGGCATACGTGGGCAATGCCATGGGTGGGACATAAAGATCACCCCTTTCTAGTCATCTGACCCTTGGATGAGTCATTTAACCTTTCTCAGCCTCAGTTCTCACATCTGTATAATGGAAATAATATCTTGTTCTTGGATGAAGTTAACATAAGAAATACATTGAAATCTCTGAGGCGTTACCCACATGGAAGGAGCTGTTATTATTCCAGGTTTCCTTCTCGGCTCTGTTGAGGTCCCATGTGTCCACATCTAAACAAAAAATCTAGACATATGTTTTGTCTATCACCAAGGCACGTTTGTGGATTCAATTTCATTGTCTTCCATGTTGAATTCCTACCCTGGTCTACTTTTCAGTTGTAACTTTTACGACAAACCAGTTTTTAAAAAATTCAGAGAACTAAAGCAAGACAACTTAAAAGAATAAGTAAGTACGCGGACCAGCACAAATCTCAAAAAACAAAACAAAACCTCACCAGCTTTCTATCACTAGGCAACCTCTCTGAAACCCATCTCAAACTCAGTGAAAAAATAGAGCATTCCTGGAAAGCTGGGGTCAAACCCAAATTGCACACCCTTATATGCACAAACCAAATTCCATTCAAGATCCAAGTCAGCTTTAAATTCAAATCAATAGATGGATAAGGAAGCTATTCCAAAAACAAGGGACTTCAAAAAAACAAATAAACAAAAAAAAAATCTTCCCAGTGCACCTGCTGGAGATGCTGTGTCACAGGCTCTCCATTTCAACCCTAACCTATATTTGATATGGTGTTGTTGCAGCTGTGGGACCAGGGTGGTTTATTTAAGTGGCTCCAAATGCCTGTCAGTGTGGCAACCAGCTGAATACATAAAACAGGCTCTCCAAACCCTTTATGGCCCAGGGTCAGAGTAAATGGAATAATAAAATCCAAATGCTTTTGTCTCATTTTCCATCACCCGGCCCTTCCGCATAAATCTGCAGCTTCACAGTGACCTTCGCATTCAGTGTGGGATGAGGCCGCGGCTTGGAGATACATTTGGTCTGCATCTTGGGTCTTTAAAAGCTTTTTCCAATTAATTTTAACTGGCTTCCATAAGGATCAAGTACGGCTTCCTCCCCTCCCTCCACCCCTCACTCCCACCTTTTTAACCAGCCAAGTGATGGAATGCTCTAGGGTATTACAACAGGTATCAACCCCATTATGCTCCGGATGGCCAAGACAAAACATGATTCCAAGTCCTAGAACATCTGAAAGAAGAAACATATTCATCTTTCCCATCCTTGGAGACAGGCTTGGGTTTTATTTGGTGGCCTCACCTTTAGCTGCTGCACATCTGTGCAAAGTGGGGGAAATATTGTGAACTTCTTCTGACAGCGCTTCTAGTACAAACTCTGGAAATCAGGGTATGTATGTCCTTGGAGTCAGCTGAAGAAACATCCCATCTTATTATTTCTGTGGGCATTTGGAGGCACAGAAATCGAAAATTTGATCTGCCTGATGGGCTTGTCATTTGAGTGCTTCAGAGAGGAGGAGAGTGAAGGTGAGGGGTATGAACTACGAGGATCAGAGAAGGATGCAAGAGAAGGATCCTGGAAAATATGACCTGGGGCTTCTTTCTGGCACTGATCTTTGCTACACCCTAAACTAAAGGAGGAAACAAATAGCACCAGAATGATGTAATGGGGGGCCACATTTATTTTTATTCAGCACAGAAGCATGCCATTTTGAGGGGAGGCTAGATATGGTGAGGGATAGAGACAACTAAGACACAATTCCAGATCCCCATGTTCCCAATCTAGGGATGACAATGGTCACAGAACTTGCCTAGAAAACACACATGGCTAAGTTTGAAAAGTATTATAATGAAAAGGGGATGCTTTCAATAAGAAACTTGAATCTTTTGCTCCCATTAGTAACTTGGGTTCTATAATCACTCCCAAGCCCATCGCAGTAAACATTTCCCACTTCCATTTCATCTTTATTTAGACTCTTTTCTTTCCTATTTCCAAAACTGTATTTTCCTTTCCTGGAGTTATTTCTGTCTTTTCCCCATTTGTATCTCCAAAAAATATACTGAATTTGTAAAGAAAGAAAATATCTACACTAAATGTGAAAATGTATTTATCTAAAATTCGACTGTGTTTCATAAACGTATAGAATGTTCCAGCAAAAAGCAGCCCTGGATTTTGTTTGCTTTTGACCTGCTTTATTTCACAGGAATAAAGGCAACCTGAGGAAACTGAGTTTAGGAAGGAATCCATGGTTAAAATACAAAAAGCCAGTTAAGGGAGGTCTGGGCCACCGTATTCCACAAGCAACCGCCATGCATTCTGCTTTCATGTTAAGTACCTTCTGAAATGAGCTTTTCTGTTTGAGAATTTTGCTGGTGGGCTGAACCTGGGTCCTCACATTTCATCGATTCTCATTCCACATTGTACTAACCTGGAATTGTTTAAGCTTTAAAAACATATACGTGAAGCTGATATTCCCATTGCTGCAATGGCTGACAAACTAAATACAAAAAGAAAATTTGGCTCAATCCTAGAGTCAACGCCACCCCATCCGCATCATCTAAGTCAGGCCTACGTGAGAACCAAGACTGGTGGGATTGACGCTATAAAGTACATATGCCAGAGAAAATATTTCAACATAAATCTTTTAAAGTTGATTAAAAGGCTTAGCCCTAGGTAAATTAGCCCTGGAATTGTTTAATAAGGACATATTTGAAGGGAATTTCAATGGTTGCACTAAAATCAAAGAAGGAGGCATGACACACAGTGGAAAGTGATAGCCCCAAAAGAGTATGCAGTCTGTCTTGCTACTTTCTCAGGAATTCACTCGCAAAAGAATAAAATCATGGAATCCTGTGAGACTTGAACATCATTCATATCTATCCCCTGAATCTTCATCATTCAGGTTCAGCATGGACAATTCCATTAGAAAGGCACTTAAAAGTTGTTTCCAGAATGTCATTGAATTTCTTTTGTTTTTCTTACCCTTTATTTTATTTTGTTTTATTTTACTTTTTTAACAGCTCATTTTGTGGAGAAGCCTTTATTACATAGTCCAAAACACACCTCTGAAGGACTTCAAGGCTAGCTATGTGGTATCGTGAAAAAGCATGAGGTTTCAATAAAAATACCTCAGGTCCAAAATCCACCTGAGAAACCAAGAACAGATAAACTTAAACTCTCTGAGCCTCAGTTTCTTTATCTGTAAAATGTGGGCA
Source organism: Cebus imitator (assembly GCF_001604975.1). Lineage (NCBI taxonomy): Eukaryota > Metazoa > Chordata > Mammalia > Primates > Cebidae > Cebus > Cebus imitator. Next base: position 6,209,459 of record NW_016107334.1, read on the forward strand.
ATAAAACAGATCTTACAAGTGTATCATAAAGATTAAGTGAGATAGCAAAAGTTAGGTGATATAGTTAAAAGTTAAATGAGATAGCATAAGCGGTGGATACACAGTAGCAAATACAGACCCCCTCCCCAAGCCGCCACACACAAACACACACACACACACATGCAGACGCACACGCGCACACACACACACACACACACACACACACTCTCTCTCTCTCTCCTAACTTGTGATTCTACTCTTGACCTTGGAAAGTTGCTGTGTTATTGTCCACCAGACGTCCAACTAACTATTGGAAGGCATGGGCTCTTTTGCCAGGTCTCACAGCCCCAGTTGTGATGACCCTATCTCATACCCCTCAACACTTCAGTTATTCTCTGGGTATCCTCTGTTTTCTCATATCCTTCTCAAAGATGCACACATAATTTTTAAGCTGTGGGTTAACTAACGTGGAGAAAGTGGATATTCTGTTTATTAAGAACCTCTCATTAATTCAGTGTAAGACACACCAAAAGTCTGGTAGTTATTAAGGAAGAGCAGGGTCAATTTGTAACATGGAGCATCAGAAAGAGAGTCAGAATAGCGCTCTCACTTGGTCCTCACCTGGCTTGACCAGGGTTGATTGTCCACTGTCCGCATGACACAATTGTAAGCACAAGTCCTGCCGTTTTTGAATTGGAAACAGTTATACTCTTTTGATCCCTACTTGCATGCTCTTGTACATAATATCACTCGGTTTAAAATGACTAGGTCTAGTCTCCAAATTCCTTTTGTACATAAAATGGATTTTTCAAAAGAGCTTTTAAGAAAGGAAGTGAGGGAAATCTATAACAACTCAGCTAAGTTTCTCCTAAATTGCACATCAGTTTTAGAAGTCAGGAACCAAGTGTTTTGCCCAAAACTTGAGCCATAATTTGAAAAATATTAAAAAACAAAATATTAGTTTTTCAGCCTAGAAATAATAAACCCATCTTTATGAATAGAGATAATTGTGCAATATGTAATTGATCAAGGCAGAGAGTCTATAAAAGCAAAAGTCCCTTTTGGGATATAATTCTCAACTTGTTCACTGAATGCTTGTATTCCAATTCATTGGCATGCACATTCACAAAATCGAACTTTGGGAGAAATTCACTTCCTTTGAGAGACTCCATGATCTAATATAAAATCAAAATAATAGCATAATCTAAATAAAGCCTCAAATTAGTTATGGTAGCCATGTTCTATTAGTTTGTTTTCACTCTGCTGATAAAGACATACCCAATACTGGGTAATTTATAAAGATAAAAAGAGATTTAATATGCTCACAGTTCCATGTTGCTGGGGAGGCCTCACAATGATGGTGAAACGTGAAAGGCATGTCTTACATGGTGGCAGGCAAGAGAAAATGAGAGCCAAGTGGAAGAAGAAACCCCTTATAAAACCATGGGATCTTATAAGCCGTATTCACTGTCACAAGAACAGTATGGGGGAAACTAACCCCAAGATTCAATTAACTCTCACCGGGTCCCTCCAACAACATTTGAGAATTATGGCAGCTACAATTCAAGATGAGATTTAGGTGGGGACACAGCCAAACCATTTCACATGTCTAGCTTCCTGTGTCACCAGATTTGGAGCTACCACAGATTGTACAAATGGCTTGAGAATATCCATCAGACCTCTTATGTCCACTTTGAATCTGAACTAAAACTGAAGCTTTCAAATGGCAAGAAGTTTCCTGATCAAGGTTCATTCATCAGTTCTACTGCTAATTCTGGTGGCAGTGAGTTTGACTATTCTGACCTCTGGTCTTCCCTCTGTAATTTTCCAGTCTGGTCAAGATGCTTCTACTCTAACTTGCAGTGCACCTTCCAGTATGATCACACAGGTAATTTCGGTGCTTGTTTCTTTCTCTTGTACACCAGACTGAAAGCTCTGGAGAACTTGAGGCCATGGCTGATCTGTTGTTGCCTCTTTAGAAGCTAAAACATAGCAAGTGTCCAATAAATGTGAATAAACTGTTTTTACAAAAAAAGCTAATGAATATTCTTGAGAGCTCAAAGCTAAGAAGAAAAACAGAAAGCCTATCTATTTCTCATTCTTGGAATGTATGCTCTGAAAGTTAAATGCTTCCTTTGTGTGCCTAGCAGTACAGGTCGTAACAGAGGGGTTCAGTAACTATCCAACTAAGCTTTGGGATTAAAAAAAAAAAAAAGAAGTGCAGGTGAAATGAAGTGCACAGAGACAGGCTGAGAGGAATGCTATGTAACACCTTGCTGAAGAACAGTTGACAGCTGGGATATAACATCAGACAGAAGATCAACCCAACATGTGGTTATCAGACCGTGGGTGGATCCATTTCAGTCAAAGCATTTGCCACCCGGGCCCAAAGACACAGGCTTGAAAATTAAAGCTGGGAAAACATAAACAAAAACCATGAAGCTAGGTGGGTAAGGGTTCTGGAAGGGTTCTGGACACAGGAAGACTTGATTCCAACCCAACTGAATCACTTTAGCACATCAAGCGTAATCTTATGCTTAACGGCTCTTATTCTCCTTTTAAAAAATCTATGAACTGGTAACAGTAGGATATGTTTTATGAGGCTTTCATAAGAAGGAATGGGATAAAGAAGATAATTAGCTTGACAGGAAAAAAGGTTTTAATATTATTACTGTTTTAAAGAAAATCATGGATAAAATATGCACAACAGTAGGACATGGGCAATAGAAGCTGCAAGACAAAGCCAGACACAATGCCATCTGCAGTCACAGAAGACAATAGAGAATGTGCTTGTGAGAACCAAGGCCTTTCGTCAAGTCCTCATATGAACCAAGTCCTTGGTTCTCAGGTCTAGGAATTACTATTGGCCTGGGCATGATGACTCATGCCTATAATCCCAACACTTTGAGAGTTAGAAGCAGGAAGGTCACTTAAAGCCAGAAGATTGAGACCAGCCTGGGCAACAAAGCAAGACCCTGCCCCTAACAAAAAATAAGAAAAGAAAAAAGAAAGTACTATTGGATCTTGAGAAACTCATCAAATAAAACCAAAGTGAACTATTTTTACTAGTATTTGAATTGTTCATATTTGAATAATAAAATATCTGAATCACCATATTTACTGAGCCTAAGTTAACTTTGATTTTAAGATACACTATTATTTTACATAATACAAAGAAAAAAGCCACTTATTATATGCTTATAAAATGCTGCCAATTAACTTATATACACATTGGTAAGATACATGTTTTTGAGAGATATAAAATGTTTAAAAAGTACAATGATGTATAGAATGCAGGAATGAGGAGATGGAAAGGAAAATGTGGAGCATTTCATAACTAGAATAGTTTCAAGGTCAACTATAATTGGTTCGTGTGTGCGTGTGTGTGTGTGCACGCGTGTGTGCATGTTTCTAGGCATTTTCAAACAGCAACTCCTCAGCAGTATCTGAGCTTGCTGGTAATCATCACTTTTCTTCATAGTGAACAAACAAATGTGAAGTTTTTTTTTTGAGATTCCCGCCTTGCCCTCCAAAAGCAAAAATTCTTGTGATACGTAGTGAGCTAGAAGAGCCTTAGTATAATTCTAGAGTAACAGGTGGAATGTAATCTTGACACCCTAATTCTGAAGCTACTTTTAAAGTTGTGGCTTTTATACTAATGCTAACAGGTTTAGAGAAATGCAATCTAAAATTGCTTCTAAGTGGATTACTCTGAGAAGAGGTGATAGGGTGGGACACTGGTATTACCTGGAACATCTGCAGTAAAGTTCAAATGTTTAGGTTCCAACACTTAATTGTAAGTGTGCAACAGCAAAATTTTGACAGAAAATATAATGTTGCAAAGTGGTCATTTTCTCCCACACCTGGGTCTGTGTGTGTATGCGCACGCACACACGCATGTATGTATATACATTTGCAGTTACTCCTCTATGCCATCAGCAGTCACAGAAGTCCTTACATTTCAGACTAGTATGATGGAGATCTGGCAATGCCTTGAGTTGCACAGTGCCCACAGATGGCAAAGCTTTGGCCACCTTTTACCTTTTTTATTTTTGATCGATACCTTTAAAATAAAGAAAAACATTGGTCAGCAAATGATTGGTTATGGACAGCAGTTCCATTTTACTGATTATTTATTAATTATATTTACTTTGATTTAGCGGAATCTTGAATAAAAATAGAGTCTTTGGCCAGGCGCGGTGGCTCACACCTCTAATCCCACCACTTTGGGAGGCCGAGGCAGGCAGATCACAAGGTCAGGAGTTCAAGAACAGCCTGGCCAATATGGTGAAACCCGATTTCTACTAAAAATACAAAAATTAGCTGGGTGTGGTGGCACACATCTGTAGTCCCAGCTACTCAGGAGGCTGAGGCAGGTGAATTGCTTGAACCTGGGAGACAGTGGTTGCAGTAAGCTGAAATCATGCCATTGCACTCCAGCCTGGTGACAGTGCAAAAAAAAAGAAAGAAAAAGAAGAAAGAAAAGAAAAACAGAAAAAGAAAAGAAAAGAAAAAAATAGAATTTCCAATCCCAGAAATAAGGCCCCAATATGAAATGAAAATATGTGATATACTATTGCATGATTGTTTTGTCTTAGAATGACCTGTTTGATCCATGAAGGCTTCTATGAATTTTTAAATCTTATATAAGGTAAATCACATTGAACACATTATGTGTCAAACATTGTATGTCAATGATCTCAGATAAGTTCTCCCGATAAATCTGTAGTGTAGGTATTACTAAACCTATTTGTAGAAGAGAAAGCTTAAAGACAGAGAAGTTGGGTAAACTCAGAGAATTTAAGTAATTTTCCCAAAGTTTCACAATTAGGCTGTAGCAAAGCTGGGCTTTCACTCCACAGTGGTTTTAAAATCTGTCTTCTTTCCTTCATTAAGCCTCAGTGCTCCTAATAATCCGCTGAACTCCAAGGGTAGACACTCATTTCTCTCTTCAGCCTAGTCCCTCAGGCTTCATTTTCTGAACAGACCTTGAAAACTTAACCATATGAATGGGCTAGCCCCAAAGAGAAATAATTGGTTTGCCTCTGCCTTCATTCTAGCGATATATATTCTTCAGAAATGGCACACCAATATGCCACAAAGGTGAAGATCTCAGTTTCCCACCACAGCTTGATCTGAAACCCTCACTGACACTATTCCTCATGCAGCCAAAATCAGTCTATGCCATGCAAAAAGCCTGTTGGAGACTGCATATTGCATCAATTTCACAAAAAGTCTAAAAAGATTTTAACTGGGGTCAGGCACAGTGGCTCATGCCTGTAATCCTAGCACTTTGGGAAGTTGAAGCAGCAGATCACCTGAGGTCAGAAGTTCGAGACCAGCCTGGCCAACGTGGTGAAACCCTGTCTCTACTAAAAATACAAAAATTATCCTGGTGTGGTGGCAGACACCTGTAATCTCAGCTACTCTGGAGGCTGAGGCAGGAGAATCACTTGAAACCAGAAGGCAGAGGTAACAGTAAGCTGAGATCATGCCACAGTGCTCCAGCCTGAAAAAAAAAAAAAAAAGAGTTTAACTGAATTAAAATATTTGTAATAATTTTTTGTGCATTTTGCATAACTGTTGCTGAACAAAATAACAGAAGTTTGGCGTACTTTTACTGGAAAATGATAGCATTTAATTCTATTTCTTTTATTAGTGTAGCCCAACAATATTGTGAAAAACTAGCCAAACTGTAGAAGCATGAAACAAAAAGGATACAAGGACAACCGAAGCTATCAAAGGGCTATGACATATTCTGACCCTATGATCCAACAGTTGCACTCCTTGGTATTTATTCAAATGAACTTAAAACTTACAGCCACACAAAAACCTGCACAAGGATATTTCATAGCAGGTTATTCATAATTGCCAAAACTTGGGAGCAGTTGAGATGTTCTTCAATAGATGAAGAGATAAATAAACTGGGGTACATCCAGACAATAAAATGTTATTTATCACTAAAAAGAGCTATTAAGCCATGAGAGGACACAGAGGAGACTTAAATGCATATTACTTGAAAGTGAAAGAAGCCAGTGTGAAAAGGCTACATATGATATACTTCCAACCATGTGACATTCTAAGAAAGACAAAACTGTGCAGACAGTTAAAAAGATCAGTGGTTTGCCAGACGTTAGGCAAGAGGGAGGGGTGACTGAACAGGTGGAGAGCAGAGGACGTTTAGGTTGCTGAAACTATTCTGTGTGATACTTCAATGGTGGATACATATCATTATCCCTTTGTCCAAACCCATAGAATGTACAACACCAAGAGTGAATCCTAATGTAAACTGTAGACTTAGGGTGATAACGTGTCAATATAGAGTCATCACCCATAACAAATGTACCACTCTAATGAGGGATGTTGAGAGTGATGGAGGCTGTATATGGTGGGGGTAGCAAATATATGGAAACTCTGTACTTTCTGTTCAATTTTGCTGTGAATCTAAAACTCTGTTTAAAAATAAAATTTAGGCTGGGCGCAGTGGCTCACACCTGTAATCCCAGCATTTTGGGAAGCTAAGATGAGAGGACTGCTTGAGCTCAGGAGTTTGACTAGCCTGGGCAACATAGTGAGACCCTCATCTCTATGAAAATTTTTTTAATTAGCTGGGTGTGTTGTCACGCACCTGTAGTCCCAGCTACTTTGGAGGCTGAGGTAGGAGGATCACTTGAGCTTAGGAAGTCAAAGCTGCAGTGAGCACTGATCATGCCACTGAAGAAAGAGAAATTTTAAAAAGAAATACATGTACAGACATTTAAAAAATAAATTTTATTAACTACAACAATTTAATTCAAGACATTTCTTTCTTATTTTAATAATTAGTCTATGATATTAAAATAAAAGTGAAGACACTTTTAAAGTCAAAAAGAGACAACTTCAGTGATGGGAACATCTCCCCTTGCCTGACAGCCACTTTGCTTTCTAGCATTGTTCCTGAGCGGAATGGCTTGGAAGCCCCTAAACATGGTCCCCCAAGTCAGAGTTTATGCTGCCAGTCTGTCATGCAAACCAGCTGTCATGCTTCCTGTCACTATGTCAGAAGTCAGTGGGTGGAGGTTTTCCAGAAGCTACCTCTGGAGCATCTGGCTGCCTGGATCAAGAGTGTTGGCCATTTAACATCACAGCAAGGGGCCAAACATCTGGCCAGAGCTCCAGTAGAGGAAGCGGAGTGTAAGGTGAGGGAGATGAAGGGAGAATAGAGGCGGGTCCGTGAGAGTGGGAGGAGATGGAGAGAAAGGAGAAGGTTTTTCTGAGATATGGAGTTTTACTTACTACCAGTAGTCAAAAGTACCGCATCTTAAACTTCAGTATTTAGGAAGAAAATCTGCTCACCACCCACAGCAAGTGAAGGGAGTTTTGGAGATCCCAGGACACAGGCAAGCAGCAATGAATGCCTCTAAAGAGCCTATGTAAGCAGGGTTTGATTGAGAGCCTTTTTCCTCCATCAAATTCAAGTTTTATTAGCCAGCCTCCAGATGCTTCTCCTTAAGACAGATTAATATCAAGTTCGTTGTTCCACTTGAAATTGAAGAATAGGAATGGCGGTGCGAGAGCCAAACACATGTGAAGTGTTCAAGAGTCCCAGTAGGAAATCTCCTCTGCAAATAATTTATGAGTGAGCTCTGTTCTTCTTTGCATCGGTCACCTTTCACGTGCCAAATCAGATAGGAGAGGCCAAGAGACATGAGTTGTAAACATGAGTTTATTGTCTAGAGACAGCCCTATGTTGACTATAAAAAGTGGCCTGTTCTAGTTGTGCTGTGCTGTTCTTGAGAAGATACTATTTCTTTGAGGAGTAGTGTCAGTCAGCCAGGCTCAGACATATGAGCAGAAATAAGGGAGAGATTTCTATGAAAGCATCCTAAGTAGGGACTGAATGACTTCCTAATAATGGTACATGACTATGAAACAAACACCAGCCACATGTGAGAACAGGTGGTAGGTGTCCAGGAAAATCCCAAAGGAAGCTCCTGTTCTTGATTACCAGGAGAAGGTGGTTTTGGCCGGTCACAGTGGCTCGCGCCTGCAATCCCAGCACTTTGGGAGGCCAAGGTGGGCGGATCAACAGAGGTCGGGAGTTCGAGACCAGACTGGCCAATATGGTGAAACCCTGTCTCTACTAAAAATACAAAAAATTAGCCTAGTGTGGTGGCCCATGTCTGTAGTCCTAGCTATGTGGGAGACTGAGGTGGGAGAATCACTTGAACCCAGTAGGCGGACGTAGCAGTGAGCCGAGATGGCACCACTGTACTCCAGCCTGGGCATGACAGAATGAGACTCCCTCTCAAAAATGTAAAATAAAAAATTTAAAAAAAATTTGAAAAGAAGGTGAAGGTGGTTCTGGGGCTTTCAACATTGGGGCAAATGTAAAGACTATACATGACTGCCATTTCGACTGCAGTTGCCTCCCAAAATGATGGAATGTAGACCTATCTATGAAACATCACAGAAGACCAAGGAGTGCAGGCACCACCACTGAGCCAAGCTATCTAGATATAAGTTCAAAATTTCTGTGTTTAAGGGCATGAGAATGTCAGCCTTATCATTAAGTCCTTCTTTGAATACAACATAGAGGACTCAGAGCCTCCCTTTTCTGCCATATCTCCTGTGTAGAATAAATCTCCACGGCAAAAGTCCTTAGAAACTTAGACCTTGGGACCAATGCCCTGATAAAAACTGGTGGTGCTAAGGAGACAATTAGTGCAGCATGAATCTGTCTTTGCAGCCCTCCCAGGTCTCTGTTCTGCACGGGACTTGGAGCATTACCAGAAAATGTTGGTGATGGAGTGGGGCATTTTCCATTTGGAGAGGTGATTTTTATTATTATTACAGGCTTTTGTCAGTATATAGAAATTGGGGGAGAGAAAGAAAAGGGACTAATCACAAATGCTATTTACCAAGCCACATTAGTCAAAATACTGCATTTTAAAACCCCTTAAGTTGTTATACATCATCATATAAGTCATCTCCAAGTAGTAATACAAATTCTTGAGAGTTATGTTGACATGGAATTTGTCAGCCGAAGTGCTGGAAAATTTACCTCTGCTCATATATCTGTAGTCATATCCTCCAAAGAAATTAACGTATAATAATGCTAATATTTCAAGGTAATGTTTTCCCATGAGGATGCCATATTTTATCTGTTAATATCATCTGTGTAAAAACTATTCAATTACAGTATCAAGCTGTATATGATTAATATTGATATCAGGATGCTAACGGTGACTTTCCAAGACATGAAAGCCTTACAGTCAACTCCACAGAGAACCTGGGAAAAGAAAGAAATTCATTTCTGCTAAGTGACTAAAATGGGAGTGAACTGGGACTCACACCAAAAAAAATGAAATTAATAGACTCACTGAGAGCCAGTCATCTTTACTGAGTTCCAAAGTTCTGGAAATCTTCATCTTAAAGGTAAGACTAAGGATAGGGACTTCATGAAGACTCACAAGTGACAAAGGATGAAGATGGTAACTGGGTGGATGTCCTAGCAAAGTGCATGGAGATTAGTAGGCTGCAAGTATTCAAAAGCACACGATATTCAGAAAAGATGTGTATTTTTCATTATTCAGTTTTTTGTTTCTCTGCTGTCCATTTCTCTCAATTTTTCATCCTCCTCTTGTATCAGCCACCTTTAACCCCCCCTCCTCCCCCCCTTTTTTTTTGAGACAGAGTCTCACTCTGTCACCCAGGCTGGAACACAGTGGTATGATCTCGGCTCACTGCAACCTCTGCCTCCCATGTTCAAGCAATTCTTTTGTCTCAGTGTCTCAAGTAGCTGGGATTAGAGGCGTGCGCCACCACACCTGGCTAATTTTTTTTTGTATATTTAGTAGAGACTGGGTTTCACCAAATTGGCCAGGCTGGTCTCGATCTCCTGACCTTGTGATACTCCCAACTTGGCCTCCCAAAGTGCTGGGATTACAGGTGTGTGCCACCGTGCCCAGCCCATCCCCTCTTTTAAGTTGTACCATTTGCCTTGAGCCTTTAACTTCCCTCATGCCTCCAACCTTTCTCTCTTAACTCTAAAAATTACTCCTGAAATCTCACCTCTTCAGAAGGGCTTCCTGACTATTTTAAAACCTACCATTCCTCTTTCACTGAATGGGAAATCTGGTGCATGCATGGATAAAACATGGGAAATAAAATTCAAGGAAGATTTTTAAGTTGCTTGAACTTGATTGAAATTTCTAAACCCACATGCAGGTCCATCAGCATAGGGTAGAAGCCTTTCTGACTTGAAGTGTTTGAGAACAGTCTATAACCAGTCACTACCTGACTAACGAGGTCTGCTGATTCAAGTCAACCTCTAGAAAACCAGAATTAAAAATGAAAACAAAAGGTTTTCTGTTTGTTTTTTAACAGAAACTGAGCAGAAACATTAGCAGCCACATATTATGAGGAAAATGGAACACACAGAATTACAACTGGCAAATCACTAAACAAATAAATGAGTAGCAATGATAATCCTGGGGTAGTCAGAATCCAGAGTTGATAAAGTATATTAAACAATAAGTCAAATTTTATATTAAAAATGTATAAGACATCAAAAGAAACATTAAACTGTGACTCACCTATAGGGAAAAGGGAGTCAATTGAAACTGTCTCTAAGGAGGCCCAGATGTTAACGTTAGCACACGATGACTTCAAAGTAGTTATTAAAAATACATTCAGTAAGGCTCAGTGTCTCATGCCTGTAGTCCCAACAATTTGGGAGGCTGAGGCAGGAGGATTGCTTGAAACCAGGAGTTCAAGACCAACTTGGGCAACATAGCAAAACCTCATCTCTACTAAAAGTTAAAAAAAAAAAAAGAAAGAAAAAAGGAAAAGAAAAAAATTAGCCAGGTGTGGTGGTGCACACCTGTAGTTTCAGCTATTCAGGAGGCTAAGATGAAAGAATCATTTGAGCCCAGGAGTTTGAGACTACATTGAGCTGTGATTGCACTGCTGCACTCCAGCCTAGGCAATAGGGCAAGACTCTCTCTCTCTCTCTCTCTCTCTCTCTCTCTATATATATATATATATATATACACATACATATATATATGAAATAATATATATATTTATATATGTATTATTTCAGCCTAAATTGCTGTGTGTGTGTGTGTGTGTGTGTGTGTGTGTGTTCACATCACTGAAGAGAATCATGCTTAAGGAATTATAGGAAACTATGACAATAACAACTTATCAAAGAGAAAATACCAATAAGAAGATAAAGAATATACATAGATAACCAAATGGAAATTCTGGCACTGAAAAGTGCAATAACTGAAATGAAAAATTTACTGAAATAGTTCAGTAGCAGGCTTTGCATGCAAAATTTAAAAAATCAGTGAAATCAAAGATGGATCAATAAAAATAATCTCATCCAAAGAATGAAAAATGAAGAAAAATGAACAAAGCCTCTAGAGACCTGTGGGACACCATCAACTGTATCAACATATATTAAATAGACGTTCCAGAATAAAAAAAAATAGCGAGAAAGCAACAGAAAAATAATTTAATTATGGGTAAAAAAATATTACTTTAATAAAAATGGATATTTTTAATTGATCAGTTATGGACAATTCAATGAAAATAGCCAGGTGTGGCAATACATGCCTATAGTCCCAGCGACCCAGTAGGCTGAGGCAGAAGCATGTCTTGAGCCCGGGAGTTTGAAGCTGCAGCGAGCCGTGACTATGCCATGACACTCCTGGGCAACAGAGCGAGATGCTACCTTTAATAAAATCAAGAAGATACAAAAATTACAGTCATTATGTTATTTATTACGTTCTAAACATTCTGTCATATATGTAATAAAAGTCTCAAAATACATGAGGCAAAACCTGATGTAACTGAAGGGTGATTTCAGCAATAATAAATTGTTGGAGACTTCATTAGTATACTCTCAACAATTGATAAAACAACTAGTCAAAAAAATCAACAAAGTATACAAGAATTGAACAACATTATCAACTAACTTTACTTAATTGATAACCATAGAACGCCACACCCAATGACAGCAGAATACACATTCTGCTAAAACAAACATTTTAAGTACCAACTTGGAACATTCACCAAGGTAGACCATATGCTAGGCATAAAAATAAGCATAAAACAAGTCTCAATAAATTTAAATGGATTGAAATCACACAAAATAAATTATCTGACCACAAAGAAATGCAAATAAAAGTCAATGAGTGAAAAAATTGAGTTATCTCAAAGTACTTGAAAATAAAACACATATTTTAAATAATGGGTCAAGGAAAAAAATTATGATGGAAATTACAAAATCCTTTGAATGAAAAATGAAAACGCAATATATCAAAATACATGAAATGCAGCTAAAGCAGTTATTAGAGAGAAATTAATGGTTTTAAATGCTAGTACTTGGAAAACAGGATGCTCATGAAGCAATATTCAATCTACCATTATAGCTAGAAAAAGACTATCACACTAATGTCAAAATCAGCTGAAGGAAGAAAATAATAGAAATTAAATTATAAATCAATTAAATAGTAAACAGAAACAAAAAGGGAAATGGCCTCCCAAAGTGCTGGGGTTATAGGTGTGAGTCACCACACCCCGCCAACATTATTCTTAGTATCTCAAAAACGGAAACAATCTACATGTCCATCAGCTGATGAAAGGTTAAAGAAAATGTAAATATAATAGAATAACATTCAGCAATAGAAGGAAGGAACTACTAATACATGACACAACATGAATAAATCTCAAAACCGTTATGTTAACCAAAAAAAGCCAAACACAAAAAGACTACATGTTATATAATTCCACTTACATTGAATGTCCAGAAAAGACAAATCTAAAGCAACAGGAAGCGAATTATTGGCTGTTTGCTTGTATGGGTAGAAACAAGGATCAATTGACGGCAAATGGGCATGAGTGATCATTTTAAAGTGACAGAAACATTCTACATGTGGGTTGTGATGATTGCTTTATATCTTTATAAATTTACTAAGAATCATCAAATTGTTCACTTAAAATTTGTGCATGTTATATTATATAAATTATCCCTCAATAAAGCTGCTTTGAAAGCAGCAGTAAAAAGATTAAATTTGCTTGCTACTTTACTTTGCAGAGTAAATAAGCAATGAGCATTGTAAATCTCAGAGATACAGATTACAGACCATTTTCCTAACTTATGTGACTCATAGAACACTTTATAAATAGTTTTGAAGACTTTTTTCCCTTATTTTCCATTCTGTCCATGATACGTAGAGCAATTTATGTTATTAGAAAAATGAGATACCTTCTTTTTTTCTTT
>NW_016107334.1:6222736-6298960 GCF_001604975.1 Cebus imitator
ACTCTTGTCACCAGGCTGGAGTGCAGTGGCGGGATCTCAGCTCACTGCAACCTCCACTTCCTGGGTTCAAGAGAGTCTCCTGCCTCAGCCTCTGGAGTAGCTAGGACTATAGGCACGTGCCACCATACCCAGCTAATTTTTATATTTTCAGTAGAGTGAGTTTTCACCATGTTGGCCAGGATGGTCTTGATCTCTTGACCTCGTGATCCACCTGCCTCGGCCTCCCAAAGTGCTGGGATCACAGGCATGAGCCACTACTCCTGGCCCCGAGATACCTTCTATAGTAGGCAGTACTAGGACTCATCGGGATTTCCAGCTCTCCTTTTATTCTAGGCATATGCACCATTTGTTGGCCAGTTAAATGTGAGCAGAAGTCTGTCACTTCTGCGTGGAAAACCTTTAAAACAGTCTTTGATTCTCCAAGTTTTCTTCCCTTGCCACCAGGAAGCCTGAAGCCCAGCACTGAGATAACAATGTCAATAAATGGTGGGGCTTCAATCTACACAGGCATCTGAGAAATTATGATAGAAAAAGCACCTTTCGGCCAGGCACAGTAGCTCATGCCTGTAATCACAGCACTTTGGGATTCTGTACTGAAAATACGAAAAATTAGCTGGGCGTAGTGGTGGGCACTTGTCATCCCAGCTACTCAGGAAGCTGAGGCAGGAGAATCGCTTGAACCTGGGAGGAAAGTTGCAGTGAGCTGAGCTCATGCAACTGCACTCCAGTGGGGGGAAGAGTAAGATTCCACCTCTAAAAAAAGAAAATAAAAGAAGAAGCACCTCTCTTCCTTGCTGATATTCTTTGAACATGACGCATGAAAGAGAAATTAATTTTCATTGTTTTTGAGTCATTGAAGTCGCAATTATCTAAATTGTGAAAGATATTACTATGTGAGAAAATAAAAAAAGATGAAGTAGGGAGGTTTTTTTTCATCCAAATGCCTTAAATTCTGTATGCATTGTGAGAAATACGTTAATGCTACTTGTAAGTAAATTATTTAGCAATCATCTCTCACACACACACACACACACACACACCACCTCAGCACTTTTAGGCAACTTGCTTTATTGTAGGTCTTGGCTAATTCACCAAAAAATGTCCAATTTGACAATTGAGGAAGAAAAAAAATAAACAACACACAATGCCAAGTTCACTGGCACCATTTAGCATACATTGTAACTTGGGCTCTAAAATTGCCCCAGATTCCAGAGCCTGGTTATTCCAAGACAATGTGGGTCAGAGATTTCCTCTGGGTCCAGGAGATAGGCACTAAGCCTATGTTTCTAAATCTTTCTTGTGGAAAATAGAGCAGAGTGGATGTGGCTGACGATAGCAGCTATGCCACGCTTGAGTCAACAATATACAAGCCCAGGGAATATTGAGTAAAGTTGGAATCCCCAAGGGAGCACAGACAGCTAGTCTCTAGAGGAGATTAAGAATAGATGCAATACTTAGAGATACAACAAGTGACCCCAGGGATGCACTAGTGAAATAGGCCTACACATCCATTTTCAGCAAATACACCTATGAATTCAGCAGCTTTTTGACATCACCCAGTCACGTACGCTTCTGTCCAATTCAATCAAAATGGTCAAATTAGTGATGCTTGTATGGAGTCCAATGTACCTTTCTACAAACTCTAAGAAGAATGGGATGCTTGTCCAAATGAGCATCAGGAGATGCTCTTCTAAAGGAAGCAGACATACTCATAGTGTGGCAAACAAAGTGCTACACAAATGGCAGGTTTTTGTATCGCTAGCATCTCTCAGGTCCTCCTCTCTGAGGTGGGTGCACCCTGCTGCACGGTGTTAGTGACTGATGAGAAATGAGCAGGAAAGAAGATGGTGAAGAAAAACAAAACTCTGACTTCTTCATAAACTATAGTTACCATTACCACAGAGGAACAGTTCAATACTTCTATTGCCCAAAGCGGAGCACCAAGCTCTTCACGCTGTTTATTTTATGTAGTCCACAAAACAATCCTATGAGGTGTACACTATTCCCATTTTTCTTTTAGAGAAACTGAGGCTAAGAGATGGGCTACTTTGAAAAAGCACCCAATCAACGATACTTGCTCACCACTTCTTTAGTTTTTAAGAAACTTTAACAATAGTTAGAAGCATATAAATTGTAAAAATAGCACAGAGACCTCTCACTTGACAGAGACATCGTTGGTTATCACAATTGTGGAGGTGGGGTTATAATACTGGTATCCACAGAGTAGACACTAGGGATATTGCTAAACACCCTGGAATACCTTGGTAACCCTTACAGAAAAGAATCATCTAGCTCAAAGTGTCAATAGTGCCAAGCTTGGAAAAACTTTCTTTAGAGAACTATAGGTCTCATGGCAAATCACTTCTCACTTGATCATATCAGCACCATTTAAACCAGCAAATTCAACCTAAAATATCCACAGTTGCCAGCTAGGCAGTGGTCAAGAATGTAGCAGACCAGGTACATCATGGAGAACTAGAAAGTTCGGAGCGTCAAAAAGTGGGCAAAGGATACAAACAGGCACTTTTCAAAAGAAGACATTTATGTGGCCAAGAAACATATGAAAAAAAGCTCATCCTCACTGGTCATTAGAGAAATGCAAATCAAAACCACATTGAGATAACATCTCATGCCATTTAGTACAGCAATCATTAAAAAATCTGGAGACAAGAGTTGCTGGAGAGGATGTGGAGAAATAGGCATGCTTTTACACTGTTGGTGGGAGTGTAAATCAGTTCATCCATTGTGGAAGACAGTGTGGTGATTCCTGATTCCTCAAGGATCTAGAAATAAAAATACCATTTGACCCAGCAATCCCAATATTGGGTATATACCCAAAGGATTATAAATCATTCTGCTATAAAGACACATGCACATGTATGTTCATTGCAGCACTGTTTACAATAGCAAAGATCTGGAGTCAACCCAAATGCACATCAATGATAGACTGGATAAAGAAAATGTGACACGTATACACCATGGAATACTATGCAGCCATAAAAAAGGATGAGTTCATGTCCTTTGCAGGGACATGGGTGAAGCTGGAAAACATAATTCTCAGCAAACTGACACAAAAACAGAAAACCAAATACCCCATGTTCTCACTTATAAGTGAGTGTTGAACAATGAGAACACATGGACACAGGGAGGGGAACATCACAAACTGGGGCATGTTGGGGGTGTCTAGGGGAGGTATAGCAGGGCATAGAGGGATTGGGAAGGGATAGCATTAGGAGAAATACCTAATGAAGATGACAGAGGGATGGGATGGATGCAGCAAACCACCATGGCATGTGTATACCTATGTAGCAATCCTGCACGATCTGCACATATACCCCAAAACTTAAAATGTAATAAAAAACAAACAAACAAACAAATAAATAAATAAATAAAAGCTTGGAGCTTTTACCAACGATTACGTTCAATGTTCTCCTAAACAGGTCAGCCCTCTGGTCTTGCCTACATTTCAAAGTTTGGCTTCTAAGGAAAATCTGATGACCCAATGAAGTTGGCCTATGCTTCACAACAGCAAGACCCACTTGAGCTGAGCAGTAGCTGGTACCTTTGGGCAGGGATTGTGTTTTCTGGTTCTATCACTCTACCTAGCCTGCTGTACTCTTGACCACTGCCTGGCTGGCCACTGTAGATATTTGAGTTTGAATTCCCTGGTTTAAATGGTGCTGATATGATCAAGTGAGAAGTGATTTGCCATGAGACCTACAGTTCTCCAAAGAAGGTTTTCCTAACCTTGGCACTCTTGACATTTTGAGCTAGATGATTCTTTTCCGTAAGGGCTGCCAAGGTATCCTAGGGTGTTTAGCAATATCCCTGTTCTTTGTTCACTAGATACCAGTATTATAACCCCATCCCCGCAATGATGACAACAACAATGTCTCTGGATTTTGTCAAATATCTCTTGGGGGACAAAATCATCCCCAGTTGAGAATCTTCTCCTTGAAACACACTTATCTTGAGGCTCTAAACACTTAGAAATAGTCCAGCAAATAGAGTCTTTGTTTGAGTAAACAGCATTGTACCAATGTCAATTCCTTGGTTTTGAAAATGTATTACAGATATGCAAAATATTTTGTGCATTGGAGAAAGTTGGTACAAGGGAAGTCTCTGTGCTATTTTTGCAATGTATATGACTCTAACTAGTTTTAAAGTTATTTAAAAATTAAAGAAGGGTGAACAAGTATTGAATAAGTAAATGCATGCCAAAATGTACACTTCTTTCTCATTTTTAATATAGCATACTTGATTTCCTTGTGGGTAGTAAACCTCACAGATTATAGCTCTCTATCCCAGGTGTTTAATAGGTGTCTGGTATAGAAAAACTTCAGGAAACTTCTCTTAAAGGAAAAGAAGTTATCTTTCTCCACAAAGCAATGAGCAAAAGAAGACGACTGAGGAGAAAATAAAGTGAACAAGGAAGAAACTTGGATTGCTGAACCCATTCCATCTGTTTAACAAATGGAAGCACATTTTAAAGTTGAGTAAGAAAGAAAAACAGAAGAAAGGAATGAAGGAGGGAGGGAGGAACGGAGAGAGGGAGGGAGGGAGGAAGGCAGAGAGGGAGGGAAGGACAGAGGGAGGAAAAGAAGGAAGAAAAGATGGAAGCAAGGAGGGAAGGAAGGAAGGAGGGAGGGAAGGAAGGAAGGAAGAAAGGAAGCAAGGAAGGAGGGAGGGAGGGAAGGAAGGAGGGAAGGAAGAAAAGAGGGAAGGAAGGAAGGAGGGAAGGAAGGAAGGAGGGAGGGATGGAGGGAGGGAGGGAGGGAGGCAGGAAGGAAGGAAGTTAGTTCTTCGCTTTCATCATGCTTTCTTTTCACAGATATCAGTACTGTTCGTGTGTGTGGGTCCATGCACAAGCAAAGAGGCCCTCATCCCTCAGGACTGATGCTGCCTGTTCTCTTCCTCACAGTTACCTACAAATTCATTGCAATGAATTAAGGAATCCAGGAGAGGCACTTCCTATTACAACTTTGCTAGCAACTGGATTTCTATCACAAGTACCAACAAGGAAATGCTTGTGCCAGCCTTCGTAAAGGCCCTCCAACCTCATGGCTGATTTCCTGCTACACAACAACCCCATGCCTGCCACTCTTGTAATGAGAGCAGCTTTGCCACCCCCCAGTCCTCTCGTTTTAATTTCTGCTCTTGATCACAAGGGAGGCACAGACTCAGCCATTCTCCCAGCATCTCTCCATTATCAAATACACTTCTTGTTCCCACAACTGGCTGCTTGGGGAGATGTTAACTGATTCCCTGGTTTAAATCTACAGCACTTCAAAAGACTGTTCTGTCTTCACTAGCACTGGTGCCTGGCACACGGCCACGGCCAGGGAGCTGAGGTGTGCTCTTGAGTCCCAATGCAATCATGCACTGTCTGCTTCCCACTGCTCCCAGGTTCTGAAAGTGTTTTCAGAAATCCTCTGTGTTGCCAGAATGACAATTGACTCAAGATAGCCGAGCCATCCAGCTGCTGAGACATGCCTACCTGCAACGGAGTGATTAGAAAGGCACGTTTCTGCTGGAAGAAGGGCAGATCTTGAATAACCAGTAAAGTCCTTCTGTGAAGGAGAGGTGAGGAAGCTGGGGTGACTTTTCCTCACTCCAACATTTATTAGTCACTCTCTCTGCATGACAGTAGGCTCCGGCAGTGCAGAGATTCCTCAAAGAAACACGTGATCCTGAATATCTGGAAGTTGACAAATCAACCATGCAAAAGTATCATCCTGGAGGTGCCTGGGCAAGGGACTGGAGACACCTGGAAGAGAGACGCAATATCTGTCCTTAAGAAGATTGCTTTTTCAATGAAAGAGAGCGCAGACAATTGCATCAGTATAACGGTTAAACAGAAGCACACCTGGCTTACCTTGTGTATGGCACAGCGGGGATCACACCTGCCTGCCCATTTGTGTGTATCTCTAGTCAGTGTGAGGTCAGGGCAGGGAAGGCAGGGTTATCTTGAACAGGCTTTAATCTTATAGATAAGGGCACTTCATGCAGTGGGAGTATCTCATAAAACTAAACTAGCAGCCTGGAGTTTGGGGGACATGCACACCACTTGAGCCCCTGGCATATCCCAAAGGGAGTAGGACTGGGGGATCAGACTGAACGGTAAAAGTGAGATGGAGAGGAGGCAGGCCTCAATGCTGCCGGATTGGGCCTGACTTGTTCTCCTCAGGGTTTCTAAATTTTCTGTTTAGAGAGCGGTGTGGTTAGTTCTGCATCTTAGAAAGGTCCCTCTGGCCACCATAGAGACAGTCAGTGAGACCTATGGCAGAGGAATCAGTCAAAGAGTCCAAAACAATCGTTCCAAAAAGAGGCCACTGGGGCCTGAACATCGGGGGCACTGAGGCCTAGCTTTGCCCTCATCCATCCAGCAAGACACTCTGACCAGTTAGATGTGAGACTCGAGGGGGGAGATGATCTGAGGGTGACTTCTGTTTTCTGTCTTAAATGTCAAAGGTTAATAGCAGATAAAGAATGTATGTGTGTGTCGGGGGTAGAGTGGGGCAAAGAGGATGCTAACTCTTCATGGATAACCAGATGATGAATTTAGGAGACCGTGGATATGCCCACCATGAGCTTAGGTGAGATGTTAGGGTTTCTAGGTATAGATTTGGGAACCATACAGTTTTGCAAAGGATAGAAATTCCAGGGACCATAGCCTTTCAAGTAGCAGAAGGCTCAAAAAATTAGTTATTTCAAATGGGCAAATGTGCTGTAAGATGTAGAAGACAGCAGAGGGCTGAGTCGGGGACCTTCTTGACTGCCTTCTCTGCGCAAGGTCTGGTCAGGTCAGCTGAGCCTCCTTGCGTGTCTCTTGAAGCTCGGTGATCGAATAAGCACAGTGGAGATAATCATTAATACCTGGTTTATATGGATAAAGAGAAATTTGCATAGTATATGCAAAGTGCTTAGTATATAATAGATGCCCAAAAACAGGCATTATATTCATGTGGTGTGTGGTGTGTGTGTGTGTGTGTGTGTGTGTGTGTGTGTGGTGTGTATGGGTGAGAAAGGAGAAGCCCCCTTTTTCCCCTTCTCTCTGCTCCATGGGAGACTCAGTGTTTTGTTCTGACTGATGCAAAAGGCTACAGACTGCACTTCCCCGACCCCTGCCTGGTTCCAGAACCTCGGGGCCCCGCAGCAGAGAGGCTATGAGGGGAATTCAGCAGGGAGGTCCTTTTCCCTTCCCCGGTTCAAAGATTAGAGCACATTAGGAGAGACCTACCAATAAAACTAAAAACAGCACCCTGATGATACCTCTGTCTTGCAAGGAGGTATGTAGAACCATCCTAGAATATTTTTTTCTAGGAAAATGTGTACCTAAGATTAAGAAAGAGCCAAAGAATAAAGTGTGTATTATGAATTTACCAAGGAAACAGAACCTGTCCCCTGCAAACATCGGGGCTGTTGGTAGATTTCACAGATATGAAAGTGGGCTCTAAGTTAGGAGTTTGAGCAGAGGGACAATCAGGTGCTACTCAAAGATCTTTAAAATTCATTTGTGCAAAAAAAGCAGGCAGTGTCTCTTACAGCAGCATCACTACTTGGAGCATCCTTGTTAGGAATGACAGCCATGGAATTAAGTAAGAAGCACAAAAGATCAACCCCTAAGAGGAAGTAGCTATATAGAATAATTTTCACAAACACTTCCAAAAAAAAATTACCTTCTTTGCTTCATGAGGCTGATCAAGATAAAAGATTCACTAAATTAGTACAGTTTCTACAAAATGCCATAAGAGAGACAATAGATGAGGGGGAAAAAGAAATTTAAATCAGGCCTGGGTTATGCCAAATAGAGGCTAATTAAACAAAGAAATAAGATGAAATTAACGTACAGGAACTTTTTCTCATATAGGAGGAAAATAAAGCATGACAGTTTAAGTAGGAAAGTTTATGATCATTTTTAAAGGAAGATAAGAAAGGGTAAAAACAGAAGATTATTTGATATCAGACAGTTTATTCCTTTGCATGTAGACTGAAATTCTTTCTCAATACGAAGCATGAAATCTTATGGCCATGATGCTTGAGGGGCTCGGTTAGTGTACAGCTACAGAGACATTTAAGAAATCAGTTGAATGAAGATTGTTAGTTCCCTACCAAAATCTATCCTCTCCTACCTCCAGGGCATATGGATAAACCTCATCTCCCGGCAGTTAGATGTGGTCTTAGGACTGGTGTATGGCCAAGGAATGTGAGAAGAAGTAACATGTGCCACGTCCCAGGCTGGGCCTTGGATCATTGCCTCCTCCGTGCCTCCATCTCCTTCCCACCAGTGGAACTTAGAAGGGGCTGTGACCCATCTTCAACCGGGAAACTCCCCACAGAAGGAGCCTGAGTCCCTGAATGACTATGGAACAAGGATCTGCCACCAAACTGAACTACTCATCTTCGAGTTGAAGGTAAGAGACAACCAAGCTTTGATAGTCTTTAAGCAACTAATTTAGGTCTTGTTTCTATATCTTTGCCTTTTCCTGAACCATGTACCAAGAAACAAAAGATGCTTTCAAAGCTATTTATTGAGAAGTTACTATGTCCTCAGCCTTGGTGTAAGCACTGAACAAATACTCGATGCTCAATGAGACCGTAACAATGGAAGAGATATGCTCATAAATTATTTGTTCCAGTGTAAACACTGCCTTATTCTAGATCCATACACACAGTGGATACAAAGAGGGGGCACTCATACTGCTTGAAAAAAGAGAAGGAAAAATCACTACGGTAATGGCATCTGACTTGAGCCCAAGAACAGAGAGCCTCTGGGCAGAGAAGGGCAAAGGAGGAAGGAAACGAAGGAAAAGAAATTCCATGGTATATAGACAGGAAAATGCAGCCAGACAGCAGGGTGAATTGCTAGAGGTGCTGGCGTAGAGCCAGAAAGACAGATGAGGACCAGAACGTGAAGATAATTGTTTGGACTTCACCCTGCAAGACAATAAAAAGTGCTCTGAGGTTTAAAGTGAGCACTTGATAAGGCCAGATAGGTGCACTATAAAGGGCCTACTAGAGGTATGTGCAGAATGGACCAGAGTGGGAGAGACCAAGACAGGGAGCCCAGTGAGGAGGTGCCGCATCAGCCAAGGTGGCTCTAGAGGACACCTGACCAGGAGCGTAACATGAGACTGGAGAGGAAGGGGCAGTGTGGAGAGGAGAGACCTTTCATAGTAGAGGAGCATGGAACCTGGTAACAACTGAATGGGTCTGTTAAGAAAGATGGCCAAGTCCCTGCTCTCTGTGGCTCTCACAATGAGCTCTAGACTGTGGGAGCCACTTCTGAAAGAATCAATCCACATCCCCTCTCCCTCTCTCTACAGCCAACAGCAGTTCCTCCTAAACAGACCCTCGTGTCACTCCCAGGCCATTTCCTCCCACCCACCCCAACCGTCCATCAATCCAAGAGTCTTCAAGAGCCAGCCCAGGTTCAAATCCACACTTCTCTTAGTATCATGGGATGTCTTGCCCTACCTTCCAGAGCCTATACATTGTTCTCCTACAGCTGAGAATCAACATGTTTGGCTTCCAGAATGAAAGATTATAGTTGAAAAAGACACAGAGAAGCATTTCAAAACGAAGGGAAGAGATGATGAAAAGGATGAAAAACCAGTAGGAAAACATTATCAGGATGAGCTTGAGCTAGTCTAGAACATCTTCAGGCCTCAGGTCTGTAAAAGAAACAGACTGTACTCGATATTTTCTAAAGGTCCTTATAGCCCTCACAAAACTAAAGAACGAATTATTCTAGAACAACGAAAATATAATTGTGCACATATTTTGTATTACAAAATAACAACAATGTCTAGATTTCAGATACAACCAATTAACTTTGTAAAACTACCTAACTAAATCACAAATTAAATGAGCTAAGAAATGGAAAAGTTATATGAGAGCATGTTTTTAGGGCCTAAACAAACAGAATACTTTAAGATTTGGAGTCATTTACTGGGAGTCCATGTAGAATATGGATTTAAATTAACAATAATTGCTACTCTAAAGAAGAAATAATAATTCTGGTAACCAGAAAGGACATGTAAAATTAATACTAATAATTACAGAGGAATTACTTAATTATCTGACTTGCAGAGAGAATAAAATCAGATGCTATTAAATGGAATTGAACCTTATATTACTTTACTCTTGCATGTCAGTCAAACTGGATATTTTAGAACAAAGAAGCAGTGTTGAATTGACACATTATATAAGATGACAGTTAGCTAAAATAATTATCTGAGCTAATTAATTTAATTTAGTTTATTGTTCAGAGAGGTACAAAAATTATAAAATATTTGGGGACATTATACAGTGAGGCAAATATTAAGGAAATCAAGACCGTTTTCATGAACCTGAAAGCAAATATGCCAGTTAGATTTATGATACAGCTGTTATTACAAATTTCCACGTGATGGTGAGCATTTCTCAAATCTTTGGAAACAGTGTTTGCCTAAAGATTGAAAAATCCTATCTAGAGAGCATTAAAGTATAAGTAGGTTGTAATAATAACTTGGAATTACTGAGCACTGTGTGTCTGGCAGTCTTCTAAGTATCTTCCTGGGATTAATTCACTCGATCATTGTAGCAACTCTAGAAGACTGGGACTATAACTTCCCCCATTTTGTGGGTAAGGAAACTGAGGCACAGGGAGACTAAAGATAATATAGCTGATAAATATCCGAGCCAGAATGTGAAGCCCAGCACTCTGCTTCCAGGCCCCGTGTTCTAACCGCTATCCTTGGTGTCAATCTGAATAACTCATAATTCACTGGTCTATAGAGAATTCACGCCCAGTCTCCTGATGGCTGCTAGAAAATCAGGGATTGAAGAGAGCCAGTGGGGAGGAAAGGCTTTCTGTTGGTGTAAAACCTTTACTGAAAACATTTTGAGAGCCTCTGGGAAGACAAGTGCCACTTAGCAGCATCAACACCTTCCAAAGATGGGGATCAGCATTTCAGACCTTCAGGTTTCCATCAGTGATGTGGGATCCAGAGAGGTTATTTTAGGATAATCAACTATTTCAGTTGGCTTTGTGGAGCCACTGTTCTTCCCACCAAAACTTTCATAGGTGACCATGAACAGGGATATTACTCACAACAGGCCAAATAAGACAGTCTAAGATTCCCAAAGCCCAAACTCAATAACTCAGTAGATACCCAGTGTATGTTCATCTTGTCCTTAGGAAAGAAACATAACTTACCCCTTATGTTTCTAGTGACAGGATAATTTATTGTCCAAATCAGGTGTTTTTGAGATGGAAAGGGGACACTATTAATAATGACTTCAGGGAGAGAAAAAAGAGAAAAACAAGCCTTGCTCCACACAAACAAGGAGGTATTGTCACACTATTCATTTTTTTTTTCTTTTTCCTGTGTGTTACAACGTATTATGTCCTTTTTTTTTTCCAGTTTTGCAGTCCTTAAATGAAATTTAAATATTTTCCACCAAGGCGGAGACATGATTATAACCATGAGTCAGTGAAATCATTTCTTAGTGGCAGATAATAATGAAATCACACAGCAAGAAAGAAATGCCCTTGAGGGTCACCCTCAGCCTTCCAGTGGAGCTGGAGTCACGCGGCCTCTGGGTTAACCCTTCGGAATTACATTCATTGAAAGGCTACCTGGAAAAAGCCTGAGAAATTCTCTGCTTCCCAAATCTCTAAGTGGCTAAAGAGACTTATCTAGACAGTGGCAAATAAATAGCTTTTTAATTTTCCTATAGGATTTGCAAGATGTATCAATTTAGACAATTTTGAGAATTAATGATTCAAGGCTCTGCAGAGCTAGTTGGCATGTGCGATGCATGCATGCATTCATTCATTCTCCTATTGATACATCCTTTTAAACAAAAATGCATCATAACTGGAAGTCAGCTCTTCCCTTTATCCATACAAATACTCAATCCAAATCACTCCTTTATTCATTTCATTTCTTTATTCATCCCAATTGTTTGAATGTCTATGCGCCTAGCATTATGCTAGTGGCTAATGGGTGAATCAATTAAATAAGACAGACATCATTTCTATACTCACGGAACTCGCAAACACAGAAAAATTAAACCATCAAAAATTGAAATAAGTTCTGTGAAACAAACTAAATAAATAGATGCTGGGCTGGGAAATAACAGAAGACGTTTTATTCTTTTGTTTATTCTTCAAATTTTTAGGGAGTGTCTACTCTGTGCAAGCAACCCTTGTAGGCTGGCTTCTGAGCAGTGAGATCACCATGGTTAAAAATAAAAAGGGATATGGTTCCTGCTTCATGGGCGGCGCAGTCGGCTGGTGAGGGCAGATAAATAACAAGTAAATGAGCACAGGGACAGTTAAAAATTGCAATAAATCCTATCAAAGAAACTAAAGGCATTAAGCAATAGTGTAGGGGTCAGCAAACTATGGACCCCCACAGCCACATCCAGCTTACCTGCTCTGTGATTTTATAAATAAAGTTTTATCAAAACACAGTCATGCCCAAGCATTTTGATTTGCCTACAGCTGCGTTAAATATGCAACTGCAGGGTAAAATAATTGCAACAGAGAACCTGCGGCCTACGAAACTTACAGTTTTTAATATCTGGCCCTTTAGTGAAAACGTTTGTTGGCCCCTGCAGAAGAGAATAATAACTGATGACAGATGGAAAGAGGAGGACACTTTATTTAAATAGAAGACTCAGGGAATATTGCTTTGCAGATACGACATTTAACCAAAGGCCAGAAAGAGAAGGAACTTGTCATAGGAATCAACGAAAGAATAGCTCTCCATCAGAAAAAAATTACAGGAGCAAAAGAACCTCCAGCCAAAGGCCAAGGAACTGAAAGAAGCCTCGTGTGGCTCTGGCGTGGTGAAGGAAGGAGGGAAGACTAGGCCAGGCTGAAGAGGAAGGCAGGTGCCAGGTTCTGGAGGCATTGGAGTTGGTGATAAAAAGACTGAATTGCATTCTGAAAGCAGTGGGAGAATGTAGATGGGTTTTCACAGGGGGGTAATGTAATTCATTTGGAATTATAAAATATGGCTCTGACTGCTGGGCAGCACACGTAGTTGGAAAGGTGGAGACTAAATGCTGGGAATATATTCGGAAGCAATGTCTGTTGTCCAGGTGAGGGGTATAGGAGATTTGGCTGATGCAGTGGCCATGGGGTTGGGGAAATCTGTTACATGAAAGCCTGTTGTTCCTAGAGCTTCTATACCATCAGTTTCTCAATCAGCAGGAGTGTGGGTTTCAGACTATTTTTTTTTTTTTTTTGAGACGGAGTTTCACTCTTGCTACCCAGGCTGGAGTGCAATGGCGCGATCTCCGCTCACCGCAACCTCCGCCTCCCGGGTTCAGGCAATTCTCCTGCCTCAGCCTCCTGAGTCGCTGGGATTACAGGCACGCGCCACCATGCCCAACTAATTTTTTGTATTTTTAGTAGAGGCGGTGTTTCACCATGTTGACCAGGATGGTCTCTATCTCTTGGCCTCGTGATCCACCCGCCTCGGCCTCCCACAGTGCTGGGATTACAGGCTTGAGCCACCGCGCCCGGCCCGGGTTTCAGACTCTTAAGAACAGTCCTCTCATGCTTTCCTTGCTGCTTGAAAGAAACACCTAGAGCACCACAGCTTCAGAGCCAGTCAGATGCTGAATCTCACTTGAACTTTGTT
Source organism: Cebus imitator (assembly GCF_001604975.1). NCBI lineage: Eukaryota > Metazoa > Chordata > Mammalia > Primates > Cebidae > Cebus > Cebus imitator. Next base: position 6,236,377 of record NW_016107334.1, read on the forward strand.
GTCCACAAATGAGCTATGGCATATGATGATTAGCCTTGGATGTTGTTACTGTGATCATCTCTGAGCCTAAAGTATACAGGGCTAGAGAGGCGTAGCTACACATTGCTGTATGGCACTGACTTACACTGAGCACCTGACATCAAATAAACCTCTTACCTACCCTCTGAGCCTCAATTTCCTTCTCTGCAGAATGAGGATACAGAAAAACTGGATGAGTAGAGTTAAGCAAATAATAGGCGTGCAATAAACGGCAACTTATTAATAATAGCAATAGCACTATAATAAATATTATACTAACATGCCAAGTGACCCACAAAATTTCTCAAAATAAACAGTGCCAGATTCAGATTGTGCAGGGTCAACCAGAAGTTTCCTGGATAAACACCTCTCCCTGTGACCAAATACAAACCAGCTTCACTGGCCTCTCCACAGACCTTCTAATTATCTCTGTCAAACAGAACCTGAGACAGGGCTTCCACACCCCATGCGCAGGAGCTAGGTGAGAAGACCATACAAGGGGACATTCTTGAGTAGGTCACTATGATGGGTACCAAGGCTCAATCAACCTACCATGGTCTATGCTGTGAAGAGCACAGAGAATGAGTCTCAGACTCAAGTGCAGAAGAGAGTGTTACTCATCCTCTGGCTTCTGTACCTCCATGTTCAAGAGTGTGTTCATGGGATGATCTGAGTAATGCATGTATAATCCCAACATGCCATTGGAGAATCTTTGGCCCAGAAAGCTAGAGATTCCTGGAACAGCTAGGGGGAGAGTCTGTCAAGCTACAGCACCCTGAAGTTTTTGCCCCGGCAACAGCTCAAATAAAGGGAGTCTAAATCACGTGATGATAGGCAAACAGGTATCCAAGAAAAACTCTTTACTCACCGTGAAGCACCCTCTACACCATCTTTCATTTGAACTTCATAAAGGCCTGCAATGTCTTAGCAAAATGTAACATTCCCATTACAGAGATAAGCAAACTGAGCCCCCAAGACACAATGAAAACAATGGCAGGGCCAGACCAGCATCCACACTTACTTACCCTTCAGCTAGTGCCCTTTGCACTACACATGCTACTTCTCCTAAATAACTGAACCAAAGGCCTATGTGAGGAGGAATGAGTTCCTGTAACTGTAACCGCAAAGCAAGAGAGAGGGAAGCTGATTTTGCCTGGAAAGGAACAATGTAGGAAGGCCTCTTGGTGAAGCCATCTTGTTTGAATGATCCAGTGTTTGGTAAACAAGTCCCTAATCACACCTTTGAGTGTTGTATACACTTATAATAATGCTGTCTCTCAGCTTCCCCCTTTCCAGCCTGAATAATCCCCGTCTTTTTGGTCTCTGCTTGTGACAGCTTCAGTATCTCATTTCCTGTCAATTTCCCAGTTTTGTTGTAGCTTTCTTGAGGGACGATACAGACATTCCATGATGTGCTGGAAAATGCTAATTACTATTTATTATTTAAGAAAAACAAGATCAGCCCATGTGTGTAACTGAGCTCCCAGAAGCCTAGGTTGCCACTGATCGTGGTCCCTGTCCCTCAGTGGGCAGGTGACTTGTCATGTGTGCTCAACACTTGCAGGTAGCGTGAAAGGCAAAATCGTAGCAACTGAAAAATGCCCTTCTCTACCCCCTGGGAATTCACCTGTGGATTTTCTTATCCTCCTCGGCTGTGACTCTCCTGGCAGAGTGACCACTTCGGGCAGGTTGTGGGGGCTGTCACATAGAAATGCTGCAACGACTTGACCACCTGGTCCTTCTGGGAAAGAAAACAAACTTGTCTCCACAGAGTAAAGACAGCTTTATTACAAAGGACAATCTAGATTCCATACTAACTTACATAAAACAAAAGAGAATTACTAGAAGACATCAGCTTCTGGACTGTCATAACTGCATTAGTTATGAGAGCCTCATTCTCCATCTTAGCCTCTTCCTGGGAAGCCACGTTCTGACTCTACAGTTATTATAAATTTAAACTAGACTTGAAGCCATAGGATTATCAGTGAAAATACTCTTATTGGCAATAGTAATCGTGCCTCAGTGGAAGACATCAACATATATGTCAAAGCACGGTTTCTAGCCTATTGTAAGGGCAACCACTTGCTAGCACCTGACATCAAATAAACCTCTTACCTACCCTCTGAGCCTCAGCGTCCTTCTCTGCAGAATGGGGATACAGAAGAACTGGATGAGCAGAACTAAGCAAATAATAGGTGTTCAACAAATGCTTACTATTAATAATAGTAGTAGCATTCTAATAAAAAAATACTAACATGCCAAGGGACCCTCAGAAGTTCTCAAAATAAACAGTCTCTGATTCAGATTGTGCTGTGTCAACCAGGAGCTTCCTGAACAAACACTTTCCCCTGTGACCAAATATAAACCAGCTCCACTCGCCTCTCCACAGACCTTCTAATTATCTCTGCTGTTTACAGCATCTAGCCCCTCCGCTACCCAATTCTCCATTATTTTGACAGCCAACAAACTAGACCTATTAGAACTCAGCACAACTTTTGCCTAAGGCAGGAACTTTGTGAGACCACAAATCGTCTTGGTATTAAAAGTCGGTGCATAAGAACTGCCCTCAGCTTTTGTGCTAAATTGCTAGTTTGAAGACATTCATTGCGGTATATTGTATTTCCACTATATTTTGCTTTAATAGACTTCGTGGTGAAGTGTATAAGAAGAGCTTTAAAGCCCGAGGTAGCACAGAGCCAACTTTTTTTCCCCCTTTTATATATTTTTCCATCTTTTGTCTGTCACCTTATATTGTTTTGTTGCTTCACATACATAAAACAACCTGGCAATCACAGAACAATGCCCAGCAGTTAGTTGGAGGCACATATTGACTTTACTATTAAAAGTTGAAACAATCAAGCTAAAGAATCTGTGGTGTATTTTTCTGCTACTTGCATGAGACTTTAATTTGAAAACGAATGGAAAATATCCCCTCTGAATGTAATAGCACTTTCATCGACCTTGGTTTATGTCTATCCTTTTGCACTGACTGCCTATCAGAATTCCACAGTTAGAAAGACAAGTAGAAGAAAGCATTTGCCCAGCACTTTCACCCAAAAAGTCCCAAAGGTGTTTTATGGCCTGGGTTGCAGGCCCATTGGCTGAGTGATCCCGACACACCTTGCTTCCCTTTGGTTCAGGTGACATTTGTCACTCCTTTGTTCAACTTCATAATGCTGGGGCAACAGTCTGGATAGCCTGTATTTATCATCTTGTGGCACCAGGAATAGGGGAGAGTGAAGACCACGTGCTCCCTGTCTTCATGTAGCGGTCAGTCTTAACTTCATAGAGCATACGGTCTCCCAAGAGACATGAGGATTAAATAGCCATGTAAATACAAAAATAATTGTAGATACCTATAAGTATCTATAAGGGCCTCTTTACCATCAGGGTTATGAAGAAATACATTATCAGGGGATCAACTTTGGATGTGGGGGCAAATGGGAAAAACCCACACTGTTTTCTTCTCTAGACTCACATTCAACACAGAATATTTCTGTGACCAAATGTATGGGGTGTTTTCCCACATCAAGCAATTTTCCATTTCTCTGCAGACAATGACTGGGTGTCCTGCAATTAAACTTGATTCTGATACCATCTACCTGAGTAACATCCCATCCCATAGGTTAAGGGCTCAGCCTCCCAAGACTGCACACATTTCAGATGCCAATCTCAAGTCCAGAGGTTACTACGACCCCCTACTCAGGTTTTATTATTTGCTAGATGGCTCATGGAAGTCAAGAAAATACTTTACTTAGAATTTACTCATTAATAAGATATACCTTTGGAACAGCCAAATGGAAGAGATGAACAGTGTGAGGTATGAGGGCAGGATCATGGAACTCCCATGACCTCTCTAGGCACGCCCTCACAGCACCTCCATGCACTCAGCAACCCAGAAACCCTCTGAACCCAGCCCTTTGGGGGTTTTATGGAGCCTTCATTATGTAGGCATGATTGATTAAGTCATTAGCCATTGGTGATCAGCTTAACCTTTAGCCCCTGTTCCCTCTCCAGAGGTCACAGCATGGGACTGAAAGTTCCAACTCCAATCACATGGTTGGTTCTCCTGGCAGCCAGCCTCTATCCTGAGGCTATCCAGGTGCCCCAGCCATCAATCATCTCATGAGCATACAAAAAAAAAAAAAAATTATCACGTCAGAGATTCCAAGGGCTTTAGGAGCTGTGAACCAGGAAACCAGGGGAAGATTGACATATATATTTCTTGTTATATCATGATATCACAGGAGGTCAGGGAAGATCTTTGTGGAAAATGACAGAAATGAGAAGATGAGGTAGTTAAATAAGAGTCATCTGAGGGAGAAGTGCAGAAATGTGAAAATGCCCTTGAGAAAGCCCCAGGGCAGAAAAGAGGTAGAACCTTTGGGAATAAACCAAAGCAAGAACGGTGCCCACTTGCAGAAGTAGAAGGTGGAAATAAAATGATGGGCAGAGTTAGAGCTGAGAGAACCCTGCAGGTGATGGCAGAGAGGTGGGATTGTATTCCAAGGGCAATGGGAGTCTATTTACATGATTTCAACAGAGGAGTTACATGATCTGGTTTGACTCATGTTTGGAAGAATCTCTCTCCAGCTTCTGTATGGAAAATGAATTGAAAGAAAGCTGGAAAACAAGGACTTAAAGCCACCTTTGATAGAGAGGGACCTAGATGAGAAAGAAGTACCACTTGAAAAGTTTTAGAAAAGAAACACTTGAGAAATAATATTTCAAGGTGACTTCAAGGTGGACTTGATACAGTGCTGAAGGAAAAGGACAGTTTCTGGAGAGATGTTGAGATGTCCAGTTGAGCAACCAGTGTATGTGCTGGAACAGGAAACACTAGAAGGAACATATTTGAAAGAATATCAAGCATTTAATTATAAACACTTAAGGGTTTATTTAAAATGTGAGTAGTCAGAATCGAATTCCAACTAAAGAGATGTCCATTGGAAGAATAGGGGGAGATCTCACAAAATTTGAGAAAGAAGTGATAACTAAGAAGAGGAGAAACAGGGGAGCTCAGGAAACTGGGCAGCAATAACTCATTCATCTCCCGAGAAATCTGACATTGATCTGACTGCATTTAGCAACTCCAATTGCAAGTGCCAAAGGTGAGAAGAAAGAATCCCAGATCAGTCTGGGTTAGTGCAGAGACCCACTCTTCTCCAAACAACAATGGACAGGAAAGCAGGACTTCATACTACAAATGTACCTGTTCCAGCCTTGTCCATGTATTTTGGAACCCCTCAGAGAAGACTGTAAGTTGCGAAATGGTGAAATACTTTATGTGTCTTTTGTACAGATATGCAATCTCTTTCAACCTTTCCAACTGAGATATATGCTGAGATTGATGCTGTTATAACCATGTTGTAGAGAAGGACAGTAAGTCCAGAGACGTTAATCCGTCTCCAACGCCACGGAGATAGGAGGTGGCGGAGCTGTAAGTTAAACCTACGTCGGCAATGCCTTCAAAACCCAATGGACTCAGTCTACACTCACAGGCTCACAAAGTGCACTTTTGCAGTCGTGGCCTTGTTATAGTTTGCTGAGCACCCCAGAGAAGAGAGATTTGGTTAAGCTTAATTATGATCTAGTTGATTTCATCAGACTTCTGGAATCTGAGATTTATGTGTTTTCACAGATGGTTAACATAATGATTAGTGGGATAAAATTGCATTTGCCCAGAGTTAAATGGAAAGTTGGTAAAGCAGCATGATCGCTTCTCTTTCAGGGCTTGGCCAAAAAGTAGACAACACTATTTCTTTAGGAGACCAAAAGAGTGAATATTTCCTTTTGAAGCAGTTGCACAAATTGTCCACAGGTCTTTGTATGAACGCTGTGCTAGGTAGATGGGGTTTATCTTAATTGAAATGGGGAGAATGAAAATACCATCATCAACCTCAGAGAAAAAATTGTGATTGTACATAATAAAATACCTTCCATCATATATCAGACTCTCCTTTGCATTAAATGAAGGAACTGTGAAGGGCCTGGGATCAGTTATATTACAAAGAACCCCTATACATGGGTAGAGTATTCACCAAAGTTTCAGTCTGAAGAAAAGAAAATTGCTTGGAGCTATGTACGTTACACCTTTCAGACTGGTTGCAAATTTAAAACAAGAGACGTTTTTCAGCATTTGGTCTTACCTCGTGTTAAATGTCAAGATATTGTAGTTTGTGGTAGCGTCTTTCAACCCTCTTACCCTATTTTTTAATGATATCTAAAATTATATTTTTAATGTATGTATGTATGTATGTATGTATGTATGTATTTATTTATTTATTTATTTTGAGATGGAGTTTCACTCTTGTTGCCCAGGCTAGAGTGCAATGGCGCAGTCTCAGCTCATTGCAACCTCTGCCTCCTGGGTACAAGTGATTCTCCTGCCTCAGCCTCCTGAGTAGTTAGGATTACAGGTGCCCACCACTATGTCCAACTAATTTCTTCTTCTTTTTTTTTTTTTTTTTTTTTAGTAGAGATGGGGTTTCTCCATGTTGGCCAGGGTAGTCAGAACTCCTGACCTCAGGTCATCTGCCAGCCTCAGCCTCCCAAAGTACTGGGATTACAGGCATGAGCCACTGCACCCAGACTTCCTTGTTTATTGTAAATTTCCTTTACAGAATATAAACTCAACAAGAGCAAGGACTTTGTCTTGTTCATCGCTGTAGTCAGGGTCAAAACTAGCGTCTGGCATGTGATATCCAAATGCTCAGAACATGCTTATGGAAAGAGAGAATGACTCCTCTCTGCCATCACTGAGAAGGTCTCATTCTGTGTAAATCAACTATTTTCTAAATCCATGGCACTAGCCCCTAGCAGATCTCTGCCTGTGGTCTCTACCTGAAACTCAAATCTACTATACGTTTCCCAAAGTAATCTTTGAAAACACAAATCATATTAGAGCATTCCTTTCATTAACTAATTTTATGGCTTCATAACACTTTTAGGCATGGGCTTTCCATCATGGACTTGAAGGACTTCTGTAATCTGGCACCAAATTAAGTCTTTCTAACTTGACCTCTCAACTCCTTGCCCTCTGCTTATTTATCTATCACGCAATTACAGGCTATCTGAACACACCACAAGCTGAGGAAGAGGCTCGAGACTCATTCACTGCCCTTAAAAAGAAGTCCAACATTCAGTCTTGCAGAGAAACGGAAGGGAAAAGAAATTGTTACAGCAGCACCATAAGGAGGCTGCAGAACATCTGGAGCCTTCACAAATCAGGTGCTGGTTCTCCAGCTTGCCACATTCTGGTTTTGTTGTGACTTTGCACACCTCGCTTCTCAGACTGAATATCCTCCTTACCCACCTACAACACCCAGAGAACTCCCACTTGTCTGTCAACGTCCAGTTTAAGTTCCCATTGCTGAATGGATTCAGACCAATTGTCTTTCTTGCTCTGTCTTAAATCAGACATTTAGGCATCTGGAGAAGATTGACCACAGGTTGCCTGACTCAGCAAACAACCTGCAACTAGTTATCAAACTGATACACAGACAAAATAAATTTCCCAGAATTAAGTTTCATCTGAGACTTTTTTTTTTTTAAGAAAACAAAATTTAAATGAAATCACATACTGATTCTCAGGCTTTCTCCCAAACCCCCAAATCAAAATTTCCCAGGGGAAGTCCCAAGGACTCATCTATTTCACAAGAAATGTGATTCTCAGCCGTTGGTTCTCAGAGTAAGACTCTCCCTCACCAGCAGCAGCAGCCTCTGGGAACCTGATAAAAATGCATGTTCTCAGGCTCCACTCCAGGGAATGGCCTGGCGACCATGTGTGACTCGCCCTCCAGAAGACGCTGTCACGTACCCAAGTGTGACCTACTGCTCGAAGTCAACTCCTGTTAGTAGAAAATTAAATGTTGGCCTAATAAACTAAGTGATACCTCCATTGCCTGAAAGCATAAATAGCCTCATAAGAAGCTTCTTTTTGCTATAGTGTGGCTAATGCTAAACTGACCCAATAGAAATAGAAATTTTAGAAAGGCCATGGGCCTAAAATCAGAATTTTCTGCCACATTACATCTGGAACCATTGAAGCTATAAAGACATTTCTGTCTTGTGACTGGAAAAGGCAGCAATACCCAAGAAACCGAGGGGAAAACCAAAGCAAACCCCACTTACAACAGAACCTTCAATTACCTGGATATTTCAGTAGGTAACCCCAAAGATTCCCAGGAGCCACAATTTTTCAAATTTTTTAGCCATAGAGCTCTTTCTTCAAAACATATAGATTTAACTCCTAAGTACATAACAGAAAAGAGTTGCTGCTCAGTGCCCCAGCCTTCCTCAGCAACCCTGGAAACCCTGCAAGTATGGAAAAAGCAGTCTGAACACTCCTGTTCTTGGTGGTATTTCCTTCTGAATTCTCATAGTCACAACAGCAGAGGGAAAACAGAGGCTGGGGCATTCAACAGCAACAAAAGAGATTATTCTAGTGTTGACTCAGTGGAGGTCACTAGACTGTATTTGTCAAGATAGTATATTTGATGGGTTCATAATTATGTAAAATTATGGAAGGAAGGAAAGAGAGGAAGAAGAACAGGAAGAAGAAAGAGAAAGGAAGAAAGAAAGGAGGGAAAGAAGAAAGAAAGAGAGAGAGAAAGAAAGAAAGAAAGAAAGAAAGAAAGAAAGAAAGAAAGAAAGAAAGAAAGAAAGAAAGAAAGAAGGAAAGAAAGAGAAAAGAAAGAAAGAAAGAGAAAGAAAGAAAGAAAAAGAAGAAAAGAAAGACAAAGAAAGAGAATGAAAGAGAAGGAAAGAGAGAAAGAAAAAGAAGCTAACTCTAAACTGCTGAACGGTTCTACTTTTCGTCTTGAGATGCCTGGAAGCACAGACTTTTGTTGTCACTCTGGGCCCAAGGTGCCCCTTCTTTTCCCACGCTGACCTCTGCCATTTCTGTAGGTGGTTTACATAGCAGAGTGCAGGGTTACAGCTCTTCAGCAAACTTCTTCACAGCAGAAAGGGCAAACAAGGTTTCACATAACTTCCTGTTTCTCAACAGAGCTAGAAGTCTCCCCCTCCCCCATGTTTTTGTTTTTCTGCTCATTCTCATGGAAAAAAAAAAAAAAAAAACTGGAGATTGTTAGAAAAGGAAAATAACTTAATTGGAAGCAGGGAATAATCAGAAACTTACATGGGGCTAAATTTGCATTTCATTTTCTTTTCTCCTCCATGTATTTGAGAAGTTTGTATATATTCTGTCAATTTGGTAAGGAGTGAGTGAAAAATGGAACATATGTACAGGCTTTTATTCATGTGTTTTATGCTCTCCTCTTTTTTATGGCAAATGCCCTGGAGAGATTTAACTCTAGGATGTTATGTGGAGAAGGGTTTTCGGGTTTAAGATTTTGAGATGAGGCTTTTTGGTTGACCCTTGACATGACCTTTAACTGGAAATCCCTCCAGAGAAAGAACTTGGGCTTATTCATCTTTATGACCCCTGCACCCATCATACAGTGCTGGATACAAAATGGACACTCAGAAAGTTTACTGAGTCAATGTGGGTTGAATGTCATAACCCCAAATTTTTTTTGCCATCTGTAAAGATAATAACAATAATACGTAGCCAAGAATATCATGTCATGAATAATTTCTTAAAGTGCTTTGAAATTAGTTCCAGAAAGATTGGAAATTTTTTTGAAAACATAAGATGCAATATGCACTGTTTTAAACTGTGACCTTTTCAATACAAACTTCCTCTTTCTTTACATTTGTATACTCCCAACAAACTTAACATGTTATGTTTCAGGTGAGGAGGCATTCTGCCAAAACAACTGGCCAATTACATCAAATGAAAACAGCCTCCTGGAAATCCTGGCTGACTGTGTTGTTTCAATTTGCCAACTGGTGATCTTATGTAAGTCTAGGAGATGCCCTCACCCTTGCATAAAAACCCAGAGCTCACAATTTCTTCCGGTATCATCTCTATATTCTTTAACATGGGCATGAATGCATTCTTTAATGTGAAATATTCATATCCCCAAAACTGGGACAGTTTTGTATTAAAGAGTCCTTTTGTCCTTTAAGAGCAAACGGGTAGAGAGAATCCCCTACCAATACCTGTCTTAGGAAGTCTGGATATCCAAGACAACGATGAATTGCTTTCCATATCCCGATATCACATTTGGTGAGAAATTTTTTCACACCAGGCCAGACCAGTGTGTTCAAGACTCCATCGAGATTGTTTGCCATTTATACACTAGGTGTGGCAGTTTGTGAATAGTGCAAATCATTTCAGTTGTAATTAACAAGAGTGCAATTGTTTCTACATGCAACTGAAGGAGGAGGAAGACCCCTGAGAAATGTCTCTTGCAAAACGCAACTTTAATTTAGTTTTTCATTTAGATAATGCTGGGCTCACAGAAGATCACTGACCAGTTTTATCTGCTTATACTCATTGGAATGCCAACTCAACTTCTTTAGACAATTAAATTGGACCAAAATTATATCGGATTGAGAGGTTTTCAGAACAACTCTTTATATTTGTCTCTTACCAACTACGGAATCTTTTAAAAAATAAAAGGAAATTTCCTTTGCAAAGTAATATCTGCCAGTGGTGGAGAGAAAAAATATTTAGAAGAGATGGGATTATACTTGTGAATCTGTGATTTAGACGGTGGATTGGGCATTGTGTTACTGGCTGCATTAAACAGTATGCAGAAAACGGAAGCTGAAGCAAAACCTGAGGCAAAGTCTCCAGTGGGACATGGAAGAGTAAAAGTGAGAGAAAGAGGGAAGGCAAGCAGGAGAGGGTCAGGGAGGCAGAAAGGAGGGCAGCGCTGGGAGAAGACATGAAAAATTAGAACAGGAGCTCAGAGCACTCGGGAGAGCAGGGGAAATGACAGTTGAAATTAGAACAGGAGCTAAGAGGAGCCAGCAGAAGGGGACGGCAGGAACTAGGAAATTTAAGGCAAGGAGAAACAACTGAGAGAAGTGGACAGAAAAAAGAAAGCTTAGCTTCAGTAAGAAGGCCCGGGACTCCCGTGCGTCCAGTAGACCTGCTCTGCTATGGATCAAAACAAATGATTTGTCATTCTGAAATGACTCTGAAAGGGGGAATGGAATGTGCCCCAACAATCAATATTAAATTTTATGCCTGCTGCACCTTTCAAAAGGCTCAAGAAGACATTGATTCAAGTAAGTGCCACTTTTTAAAATGACCTTTGATGATTCACTTTAACAGTTTGAGAGCAGAAGTTTGCACCCTGAGCGGGAGGCAGTGAGAACCGAGGGGCGGTTTCCAGTTGCGGTTGTGGTTGTGAGGCTGCAAGGACGCGCTGGTCACCGTGGCAGGGACAGGGACGCTCTGACAGGAGAAAGGGCTGTTTTCTGTCCAACTGGGGCACACGTGCGGGAGGCTGGAGTTCATGTTTTTCATTATATAGCTGGCATTCTTAGAAAGCCAAGAAGAGTTGTGCTATTTGGCTGGTTTGATGGAGTGCTTTGGGCACTGTGTATTTTGCGGCCAGTTTCACAAGACGAAAATAACTGATTCCAATGGAATGGATTGGGAAATCTGAAGGTGGGTTTCCCAGATGAGGCCTTCCCAGAGGAGGCCTCTGCAGAGCGGACCAATCGGGATTCTGGTTTGGCAGAATTTTCACTGACGTAGCCTCGTCTCTTGCAGTCAGACACCTGTACTGGGTCAGAATTGGTTATGACAAGTAAAGCCTCTTGTCTGGGACTGAATGAAAAGGATTTCAAGCTGGGACATGTGGCATATACATGCTCTATATTTCTCTATGTCTAAATGACAAAATCAGAGCCTTGGTTTTAGGCCTAAAATACATTCTCTATTATTTCAGAAATCTCCATGTATAGCTGATTGGTTTCTTTGAGGAGAATCCATCACCCTGTGGGGTCCATGTCTGATTTTTAAATGCTACCTGCCCAGTGAGCAAGGGCCAGCTGTGGTGCTTCCTTAATCTCCTTCTGGATCTTTGGTTCTGGTGACTCGTTTTATCTTCTAACTCTGGTTGATTTCCTGGATTCAGCTTCGTCGTAACTCTGATTTGGGAATCCCCTCATCAGCTGGTTCTGAACAACCCGATGCCTCTCCCTGCCCTACACTGCCCAGGGAGAGTCACTTGGGCAATATTCAATCATGTTGCTGATCATGCAAAACCTCCCAGTGTTCTTATTTCTAGCATTTACTAGATAATTATGTATTTATATATTGTTCTACTAACTACTTAGTATGATCTATCTTTTCTCCACTGCCTCTTGCCTTCAGCCTAAAAGTGGGTATGTGTCTCCCCAGTTTTAGAAACTCACTCGTTCATTCTTACAATACATGATTATTGAAGCAATAGGATGTTCTGGGTAGTGTGCTAGGCACCAATCAACTTTTATTCATTCCATTGAATCTTACTCATTCGAATACTTCTCACAAGAGAATCATGTATTGAGGGCTTTTCTAAGTAGTGGAGGTAGAAGATTAAGCAGTGATGAAAATAAAGCTCCAGTTTCCACAGCTCTTGCATTTTATTGGGTGGGTCCAAGAAATGCACAAATGAATAAATATGGTAGGTTACATGATGACATGGGAGAAAATAGTCAGAAGAAGGAAGAGGAGTGGAGGTTTTTTTTTAATAGGAAAAGTCTCATAATAAAGTGATATTTGTGGAGAAATTTTTAAAAGTAAAAGAACAAGTTATACAGATTTGAGGGGAAGTGTATTCCAGCAAGAAAGAAGCAGAGTATTCAAAGACCTTGACAGGTTTAGTTTGTTTGAGGAACAGGCAGTAGGACAGTGTAGCTGGCACAGAGTGAGCAGAAAATAGTGAATGAGAAAATGAAGTCAAAGAATTGCCTGGGCCCAGATTAGGTAGACTCTTGAAGCCACTGAAGCAAGGGCTTTGGTTTTTACCTTTGGTGAAGTTCTGAAAACTGTTCAGCCTCTGAGCATAAAAAATGTTTTCAAAGAGTCACTCTAGCTGCTGTTGAGAAGAGACTCTGTGTCTCTTCCCAACAAGTGTGGAAGCAGAGAAACTAGGTAGAAGGTACTGTAAGAGTCCAGGCAAGAAATAAAATTGACTTGGGGAAAGGTGGTGGCAGTGGATGTGGCAAGAAGGGGTGAGGTGCTAGATTATTTCAAATGGAGAGTTGATGGTGGTTTGTTTTTTTGTTTGTTTGTTTTTTTTTTTTTTTTTGATGGATTAGCTTGAAGGTATGAAGAAAAGAAAGTAGTCAAGACTGTCTACATTGTTTTTGCCAAGGCAACTGGAAAGATGAAGTTGACAGTTACTAAGTTTAAAAAAAAAAAAAAAGACTAAGCTAGGTGTTATGGCATGAGCCCATAGTCCCAGCTACAGGAGAGGCTAAGGTGGAAGGATTGCTTGAGCTGGGAAGTTTGAGTCCAGCCTGAGCAACATAGTAAGGCTCTATCTCAAAAAAGAGAAATAGACTGGAGAAGAAGCAAGTTTAGAACAGTAGTGATTAGGGAGGAGCCATGAGTTTAGTTTTAGAAGAGTTGAGTTGGAGATATTGCTTGGAAATCCAAGTGGACATGACAAGCAAATGTACAATATCTAAATTGGTGGGTACAGGTCCAGGCTGGAGATGATTTAGAGTCATCCGTATTTAGATGATGCTTAAATATAAGGGCAGGATGGGATCACATAGGTCAATGTAGCTGGAAATGACGAGAAGTCAAAAGAGAGTTTCTGGGGCATTCTGACCTTAGAAGAATGGGGCAAAGTACTAGCAGCAAAATAGAAGAGGTATCCAGTGAGGTAGAAGGAGAAGCAACAGAAAGCAGTGTTCTGGAAACCAAGAGAAGCAAGCGTTTAAGGAGTGGGAATGTTCAAATGTGTATTATGAGAACTATGCATTGAATTGTGGAATTAGCAATGTAGAATTCACTGGAGAGTTTGATAAGACCTCTTACAGTGAAGAGAAGAGGCATGAGAGACAGATTTGAATGAATCCAAAAAGAGTAGGAAATCAATTGCAAGCACTCTGCTTGCAAGTGCAGGCAGAGAAATGAAGCTGAACATGAAGACGAATGTGGAGTCATGAAAGGATGTTTTTAGGATGTGAAAATTTGAGTATCAGTGTACAAACAAGGGAGAATTGATGGTGCGGGAGAGAGGAAGAAAACGCTGGCACCATGTCCTTGGGAAGGCAGGAAGGAATAGGCTGTAGTGTACAGGAGTTTGGCTTGACTCAGCAGTGTAAGCCAATTATTCACAGTAACAACAGGAAAACTGACTGTATTATTCTGTTTTCATACTGCTATGCAGAAATACCCAGGACTGGGTGATGTGTAAAGAAAAAGAGGTTTAACAGACTCACAGTTCCACATGGCCGGGGAGGCCTCACAGTCATGACGGACGGTGAAGGAGGAACAAAAGCATGTCTTACATGGTGGCAGGCAAGAGAGAAGTGCAGGAGAACTGTCCATTATAAAACCATCATATCTCATGAGACTTATTCACTATCATGAAAACAACACAAGAAAAAACTGCCTGCATGATTCAGTGACCTCCCACAGGATCCCTCCCATAACATGTGGGGATTATGGGAGCTATAGTTCAAGATGACATTTGGGTGGGAACACAGCCAAACCATATCACCAACTATTGATACAGACAAAGGGATGAATATGTGGAAGTTCTCCACTAATTGCTTCTACTTTTTCCATTAATTTAGTCAGCAAATTCATAAGCAGAGAGTGAGGCTGGTGGAGGAGGTGTTGATGATTTAGACAGAATGACCTGCACCAAGATTGGACAGTAGGGGAAAATTAGGCAGATCGAAGAAATTTTGCTGGCTACTTCTCAGCCTCTCTCCTTTTCAGAGCTAATATCCCCAGAGCGTGGGCAGCAACTGGTGCTCACACTGATTTCATCAGCCTCCTGTATCCTAGCTCCCAGCAAGATGACTCACACCCTTCAATCTGCTTATGTATTTTCAGTTGGATCTCCTGTGACTTCTGCATCTTGAAACTCAAGGTGCTGGGGTTTTTGCCCTCAACATACCTGCAGCAGTTTGTTCCACTCCGTGGACCATCCCAGACTTGTTGAAATCCCCACCTCATTTCCATGACCATAGAATAACTGGGGCCTCTTTCTATCATTCTTTTCTGTACCTTTCACTAATTTTTCACCTTCCTACTCTCCATTAAAAGGGCCAATGCCCTCTCCACTCCCCATAAGAACCTGTCTGACCTCTCCATTCCCCTTTAGTAAGCAACCCTGTTTATTCCTGCGGTCTCAGCCACACCCCTGTCACCGCTGTTCTCAAACCAGTATCACCTCCATTTTACACTACCTGATAAATATTTCTGATTAAGTTGTTCTGCAAAAATACGTTGTCAGTGATTCAAACCAAAATATTTTTAAGCCATGTATCTCACCTTTCTTCTCAGATCAGTTCTACATCCTGACTTATCTACTGCTATTAATAGCACGATAATTCCATCAAATCTCTAGATTTGAAAATTGGGAGTGATTTTCATCTTTCTCTTCCTCTCATGCCCACACCCAGTCTTAATGGACAGAGCCATGTCCTCACAGCTTGTACCTCTCAAGAAATTTCTCAGAGGGTCTTAAATATAACTTGGCTGACGTACAAAGTGAATACCCATGGAATATTTAATAACCTATTGCCTGTGCCATGATGATGTACTTTCTGTTGATTCACTGCTAACAGTGCTTTACCTTAAGCCCAGTCTGCTTTGGATCTACCAGGATTGGCACGGCACATTTACTGACCCAGAAAAGAGGCCATCTCAATTTGCAATAGATCCGAAGAGGTACAGCAAATAGAATGACTAAATGCTATAGAAATTGGTGTCTGTTCAGAAAACATCCTTCATGACTTTGCAAATAGGCAAAAATGTCAAGTCAGCTCTACTCTGAAGCCATTTGGAGACATTTGCAACAATGAATGCATGATTAAGTTTATTGTTTAGTAAACAGTTTGCAGACATTAGCCAAGGAAGAGTTATGGCGGCAGTTTACAAATAATTGCAATTGAATTAGGCAGACTGCGATGCAAAAGCAGTGCAAATAACTTGCCAATTCCATAAAATGTTTTGCAAACAGATTCTGGGAGAAAATAGAATGAGAAAAGCAGAAAATCCAGAAAGCAATGTTTTCCGAGTCTGCTCTGCAGATAGTGAGAGAGGATGCCCTCATATTTTAGCTTGAGAGTAAAGTGTTAGTGAAAGGTGTTTATTTCTGCTTTGCCTCAGAGACAGAACTTGGCACAGACCTCAGAGCAGGAAAAAGAGGGCATGACTCAGTGATTTGGCATGTAACAAATTCAATTGAACAAAAGTAGCAGAATCATTTTAAAATAGAGTATATGTGTTTGACTGAGATAGATTGTGGTGGGAGAATCCTGGCCTGTAGAAATACACCACTCACAGCAACTCATTGCCAAGATAAACCTGTACACAATGTTGGAGAGCTGATTGTGTATCTGGAATATGCTTAAAAGACAATTTATTTTATTAAATATACATTATATGATACATTTAATTAAGAAATATATGGTGTATATACAGACATATATGGTTATATATAGAATAGTATATGTACATATTATATGTAATATGCATATGATGTGAATATATAATATATATTTAATAACATACATCAATATAATATTTAATAATATATTCTATGTCAATATCAAGGTTACCTGTCTTAGACCAAAAAACATTTCCTAGACATGTTATATTTGCTTTCACCAAACTGTTTCATTCATTTCTTCGCACCGACTCTATGAATTGAAAACAAAAATCCAACTATGAACACATTAACATGAATCTAGAAATCAAATGAATAGAAAACTAGACAATGCTTAAATTATAGTTACCAAAACTGCTTGATTAAGAATCCTTCAGCCACATTAACATGACTTCTATGAAAAAAGAAAAAAAAAAAGAACATTCATAAAAAGCATGAGCGTGATTTAGTGAGAGATTTTCTGGATAAGGAGCAGCCACAGAGCTTTTGTGGTTAGAGTTGGCCTTTTGTCTCAAAATGCATCCTGAGCACGCGGTTTTCCTCTTCTAACCATATCCTTTATCATAGGCTATTGATTTTGTAACTATTCAACTGGATTCTCAGATTCAAAAATGCATTTGGAGAAGTACGGGTGATCTAAAACAAATTCTTGAGTTCCATGTCATGTGCCAAGGGCTGAGACAATTGATTTACGTAAAAGAACTGACTCCTGTCTCCTCTGAAAGGATCCAGTATTGGTCACAGATCAATTAGAATTTAAAGCAGTCAGAAGTATGGATTAGGAAATTTCCTTTTAACCCCTTCTGACAACATTTTGAAGTCTACAACAGATGCATAATTTGTGGATTTACCACAAATATGTTTAAGTCTAGAGATCTGTATAATAGCTGAGGCTGGGCTAATGGGTCAAGTATATCATAATTGGACACTTCTTTGCACTGAAACTAGTTGTAAAAATCTATCTGTCACTTCTCAAAGGCAAATTACATTTATACAGTGCCTTATTTTGCACATTCAAAATTTTTCGATATCTACCGTAGCCATTTGGGGTGGACAGACCATGCCCGCAAATGGAGCCTTTGGAATCATATCCTTTGCAGCATTTCAGTTGCAAAGCAATTCTATATCTTAGAGGTTGGCATAATAGGAAGCTGCTGAGTTGAAAACTAAATAAAAGAGAACATTAGATGACAAGAAATCCAGGTGCTATCTTTCCCTTTTATCTTTTGCTCTTCTGTCCCTGAAAAGAGGCACCATTTTCTCTTTGCAACATAAGGAAGAGAAAGATGCCTGGTCTCAGCACTTGTTGATCCCATTAACAGGAAAGATTGACAAGAAGTAGACAATTATATCTGACATGAATATGGATATGGAGGGAATTGTTGAAATGGAGACTCTTGCTAATGGAAGAAAGATGATTCAAGCCTTCTGACAGATGTCAAGTAGATTGGAGTCCAGTGAACTTACAACCATTTAATCTGCATTGCAAGAGAAGACAAATTGCATGACTGATAACCTCTTTACTTTTTATTCTATAATTTTTTACTCTGCAGTGTAGAAAGAGTTAGGGTTTTCTACTTGCTAATGTGGGTCACTATTATTCACCCAGAGTTTCAATGGCATTGGGGCTTTTGTTAGCAGGTGGCTTCTTCTCTGGGTCAAGGAAGAAAAGAAATAAATGAAAAAGAAGTGAATAGAGAAATGATATAAATCAATCTGAGAATTACAACTCTTCAATAAGATTTTGACCTCAGTTGCAGGAATGCAGTTTCTGACTCTGTCTGAGAGGCATTAGTGACTCATTTAATGCATTATACGAAAGTAAGGTAAGTAGGAAAAATGTACTTGAACTCCATTTGGTTCTACAATATAATAGAGACAGAAGTGTTTCTTTATTTAAAAATAATATTTTATCCTTCTGAGATATTTGTGTGTAGTATGTGTGTGTGTTTCTGAGTAAAGGTTTTTTTAAAAAAACAGTTGCTTTGTTTCTCTAGTATACTGGTACAGGCAAACAGACAAGAAGAAGAGTTGATTTATGACCCTTGAACTCTTTCATATTGTAGTTTTTTAAAAAAATTTTCTTGTCTAGATTAGAAAGTTCCCTCTACCTGTCCCCTCATATTCATGTCTAGAGCTTTTGATTTCTACGCAAAGTCAATTCAATTTGATAAAACTTGAGATGTTCCTTCAGTAGTGGAAATTTCTTGACTCTAAATTTTGATGACACCTTAAAGTAAAAATTGCATAGAAAGTCCCGTCCTCATGTGGTGGTGTGTGCCTGTAGTCCCAGCTACTCGGGAGGCTGAGGCAGGAGAATCACTTGAACCCAGGAAGCAGAGGTTGCAGTGAACCAAGATTGAGCCACTGCACTCCAGCCTGGGTGAAAATAAGAAAGAAAATCCCAACTTCTGATGATAAGCAAATTTCCTCTTAAAGTTCAAAAGGAGCTCTGTCAGCATTCTCTCTAGTCAGTTGGCAGTAGGATTCAGAGAGCCACTCTCACTCCAAAGAGAATAAACTTGGCTTGGAGAAGGCATAAAGCCATGGGAAATCCCACATAATGAACCAGGTTATGGGGACTTATATTGCACCATTTCCTTATGATAGCCAAATTACCTGCGATACTCTTCAGATCAATGTGCTCTTCTTGAGTGTCTGCTTTGTTCTGGACAGTGCAGTGGGATCTGGGTCTACGAAGACAGAGGATGTGACCTCAAGTAGCTTACAGTCCAGAGGGGAAAAGAGACCCACAGTTATATTCCTTCAGTACAATGTAGTTACATGAAGAGGTAACTACATTCCTTCCTTTGCTGAAAGGAAGTGGAAATCGTATGGAATGTGTCCCACAAGGTCGGATGTTCTCTCCTTAACAAAGTCATCCCTAGAAAAGCTGTGAGTCAGGTGAAAGAGCCCCATCAGCTTCTTGGCCAGAGGAAGTTCTGTGAGGGCAGCCATGTAGGCATGACCCACCGTGATGAGGCATGGAGACTCTTCTGAGGCGTCACTTATGCAGTCCAGGTCTTGCACATTTTCATTTCTCATCTGTCATGTTCTGATCAATACCTCCAGCTGCAGCTCCAATACCACTTTGGCAATGGAGCCTACTGGGAACACCTACTGGTGGAAAGAATACCTTGACTATATGAGCTTTGGAAGACCTCAATCCCCTCCCTTCCTTCCTTTTTTCATTTATTTTATTTATTTTTGTTTGTTTGTTTTATACTTATTTATTCCTCTTCCCTCCATATCCCATTTAACTTTGTTGAATGCTTCACTGAATCAGGATGTTCTAAGGTTTTGCATGTATTATCTCATTTAATCTTCACAATAATCCAGAGGTTAAGTAATATCATTCGCCTGTTTTACAGATGTGAATTGAGGCACAGCCAGGTTAAGCAGGTTTGCCCAAAGACAGAGCAAACAAGTAGTGAAGCCAGGATTTTCCTCAGGCAATCTGATTCTAGGACCGTTACACTGTAGCTATTTTCATGTGCCTTATATCTTTAACTGTGTTACAAAGCTATTGAGTGTAACAGAGATCACTCGTTATTTGCAATTTATACAGTACTTTCTCTCTTGAGATTGTAGGGGTGATCACATGATATTTATTGCATGAAAGCTTAAACGAACAAATAAATGAATGGGGGAACGTTACTTAGAAAGCTGGTTAAAAAAAAACGTGGCCTATGAAAGGTTGAGCAGGAGGATGAATGATGATAAGAGGAATATTATAGTATTTGAGGAAGATAAGCCTTCCGTTTATGAAAGGAAGAGCAATAGAATATAGGCTTTTCACAAGGCCTTCGCAGTCTTCAAAATACTGGCATGAAGATCTGAGTCATCATGGATGTTATCAGAAAGAAAAATGAGTACTAGATACTTGCATCATTGTAAAGGGAACACTTGGTGACTGCATATAGAGACATGTAGAAGGATATTGTTGCAATGTAAAAATAATTCTAATTATCCTAATGGAAAACACATTAAAAGCATTTAAAGAAGCACAATCATTCATAATCTTACCATCTGATGGTAAACAAAATTAACATTTTTATATTATCAACATTGGTTGATGAAAATCAACTCAAACTATTACACCAAACAAGAAAGCAAAGGCATGTCAATTTCTCCTCAAAATTCCAGTTCCAAAATACTACACCAAATTAAGACTGGCTTTGAATTGCCAAATGAATGGTAACTGGCCATTGATGTTGTAAATAACTGAGCTGACTTAGTTTTAGTCTAGTTCCATCATCATGGGCCTAATGTGTGCTGAACTTCAAGGATGGAAAAATTAAGCACACTCTACCTAGCCTGATTTTCTGAACAATGTAATATTCCTGCAAAAGTTTTGCCAGTTGGAATGTCTATTGATCAGCCAGTTTTTGACTCAACCCGTTCAGTCTACACAGAAAATGCTCACAGGGCTTTGTTTATGTCCCTTCTGCCTACTTTCTTAAAAATCTACATTCTCACAGAATCATTAAAGTTGTAAACATCATCTATATTGTATAAATGATAACTTTGTCTCTCTAAAAAATACAAATTAATTGAAAAGTTGCATTGCAAATGGCAATTAAGTAGAGCATTTGTTTCTCGGCATAGTAATTTCAAATGAAGCTCACTATAAATTCACATGTAAGCAACCGGAATTATAAAACCAATACTTTGAGGAGAAAGCAAGTGGTTATTGCTTTATATAACATTTCCTCTGGAATTCCTTCAAGCGGTAAGGCTTGCCAGTGTCACTAAAATGAAATATATTGATATTGATTCAAAAATCTAATATGTATGAAGCCTGTGCCAGGCACTGTGCTGGGGGCTGAATTATACATATGCTTTTTCCAGAAATGCATCTGAACATACATAAGACCAATGCACTTATGTGCAGTTCTTATATTAGGATAATTTATGAAACAATTACTATTGTCTGAGTCAATCAGCTTGACAAAGACTGTTGCCAGAGCAGTATTTATTTAGTAAATGTTTGCCATAAGCTTTGATATGTTTTCCCACCTGTCTCCCCAGCAGAATTTCAAGAGACATTTCTAGAACTTAATTAAATCATTTCTATGTTGGAAGATGATACAATGTGGTTTGTATTTTAGGTGTCAGATTACTCCCAAGAATTATTAACTACTGATTATACCCTCAGTACAGTTATTAGATATTAGGAGTCTCCAGTTGGAACACTTTTTTTTCCCCCTAGAAACTTAGATGTTGAATTTGGAACTGAAATTCCTCAGGGTCTGTAAAATGAAAAACAAAGTCCATAGAAGGTTAGCTGATGATATTTTTGATGATACAGTGAATAAGAAAAAACTGCAAAATGCTTTAAATTCTATGGTGCTGCTGTGTGATTCAGAATGCCAGGTTTGGACCTTGGTCTTTGGAGTTTATCTGACCTAGTTGATCTTATATAACCTCTCTAACCTTCTGATTCCGGACTGCAAAGATGAGATTTTATCATGACAAAGATGCTATTATAATAAGGAGATAATGCATCTATGGCGCTTTCTAAGTAAGAAAGTGACATAAATAATATTTTTAATATTAATTTTATAGGTATATGCACAATTATACCACCTTGAATAATATTCAAATATAAAGCAATAAATTATAACTCCTCTTAAGCTGCCATCATCCTTCCAAAATTCATAGTCCACATCACTTATGCATGATAAGGATAACTGCAAATATTCTTAGAGATGGATTTTATCTTGGAACCTACTGTGTTTCAAGGGGAACATTATCTCAATATGCCAACATAATGCTGATCCATTATTAGAAAAACACGAATATGTGCTGACGATAACCTGACAGGATCTAGTTTTGCCTTCTTGTTGAATGTCTGGGGTTCAGAGAATGATTGAGATGAAGGAACAGAGCAAAGCTTACTGACTCAACTACCAATAAACCATGGCCTCTTCAGCAGCATGCTTTCCATGGAACATGTCTGCTTCTGAGGGGTGTTCCTACTTGCAGGCAACTTGAAATAACTTCCCAAAAGTTAACTACCTGCAATGCTTACCTGCAGGCAGGTAGATGCAGCTCCAGGGGCCCTTAAGGATCGATGGCTCCAGATAGCTCAGAAATGACTGAATTTTTGATGCAGCAGACACTTTCCAGGGAAAGCAAAATTCACCCTGGAGCCCCCCACGTACAAATTATAGTCACCATTTAAACCATCATCACAGTATTTGAGGTTAGTAAAACATATTGCTTGAGCTATAAAACATTCTAAACTAGCATTCCAAATGTCTCGCCTCGAGCAAGCACTTAAATTAAAGTTTCAGACAGCTGGCACTGGAATCATAATAACAGTTTTACACAAAAGGATTGGCTAAACATGATTATTGTTTTGATAATTTATTGTCAACATGCATTATTGTGCCCTGAACCCAACACTCAGGTTTGTTTCTTTTCTGTAGTCAACAGGTGACAAGGTCTGGTTCAGGTGACAGAGTGGAACATTTGTTGCCCTGGATCTAGTTAGATCACGTGCACGCGCGTGTGCTCATGCTCACACACACACAGTATATTGTAATTAATTTATACAATCTGATCATTTTAGTGTCTCCTTCCCCTGAATTGCTCTGTTAGTAAAGAGAAATAATCTCCTGGTACCCCTATTACAAAAAAAAAGAGAAAAGTTGACTTACTAAATTCCCTTGGAATATCTAATTTCCAGTGCCTCCCTTTGTGGAAAAGATAAAAGCAGAAAATGCCACAGTATTTCTTTTGTAATTTGAAGTGTGTATATAACACTGGCAGCCTTGTGTCTATTTAGGCAGATGGGTGCTAATTCACCCAAGGCACAGGCAATGCTGACGATAGCTATTTGCCCTTTAGCCAATTCTAAAACACAATATTTTGCAGACATATTAACATATTTTCAAGTATAACAGATTTTCTGTTCACTTCAACTTGGACCACTTTGAAAGATTTTATTTCCACCACAGGGAAATAAGCGTGATTGACATTGATGTTCCATTTTGCTCAAACCGCCCTCATTCACAGATTTTATAGCAGAATTAGAAACAGAAAATTATATTTTTATTATTTAAATTAAGCCCAACATATAGTATAGGCAATTTTTTTTCTCAGTTTGTTTCAACATCTAGAAATATTGTGGTGGTATGTTTTCCCATTTTAATAAGAAAGCAGGCACTACTTGTCTTTGGGTGGTGGGGATTGCAATATCAATGCAACAGGTTTTTCTGGATTATGTCTTTCTGTGCACAAAACACACTTAAAAATCAGGAGAGTCAGAAAGAGTCAGTATGCTCAGATCAGTCAAGAGGGAAATAAAGGACACATTTGAGTACCTTTAAATTTTTTTCTGAACATCACTTTTCCATTGACTTTAATTAAGCTTTCATTAAACCCTGAGTTTGGAAAGCTTTTAATTGAGAGAGAATTTGCTTACTGGGCATATTTTTGGTGAGCTGTTAAGAGAATCTCTATAATTAATGGCCCTTCTAACTTTATAGTTAAGTTCAACTTTGTTCTACCTTTGCAGAAATCGGTTATAGATCTACTCTTAAGAAATGAGCCATGCCACAATAATGATTTTTATCTTGTAATAAAGTGGCACAAAGTTGGCTCTAGTATACTTTATGATTATATTGCCTGCTGACAAATTAATCCAATTAGCAAAGGTGAAGGTTTATAATTGGGGTTAACTAGAATTTAACTGGTCATTGCTCATCAAACCTCCCTCACCTCCCCTAGAGCATGGTCCCCTAAGTTATTCGACTAGTCACAGCTAGTCCCCAGATCAAACCAAAAGCCTGACTTCAAAAATCTTGCTTCAAGAAAAGCTGATAGAGCCACCTTTCCAAAACCATGACAACAATGGAACTTGGTGGCATGGCATTTTCCTGCTGTTTGGGAGAGTGTGTCCCCACCCCCACCCCTTCTCCACCCCCGACTACTGAGAGTATTTTTATATAGTTCAAGTCCCTATTGGTCTGCAGTTTGCAGTGCGGTTTAAAAAGTAATACATCTTTTCTTAGATGTACCCCAGTTTCTGCTTTTTAATAGACATGATAATGAGCTTCTGGGTCTTCATTTCCCAGTGTGCAGAGAGCTCAAATAAATCTTTGATTGTTCACAACCCAGGAGAAGGTTCTGGAGCACTGGGATCCATCGAGGTCTCTCTAAACAACTATTATTTTAAGGATATTTTTTAAACGTTGGACTTGCCTGATGCCATTGAGTTTTTCTTTTCCAATGTTGTTAGTGGCAACTGCTACTTAGACAACTGAACTTAGACAAAATGAAATTCTCTTTACAGTGAATCAGGATGAATGGAAGTTTCATGCTCTGTTTCAGAGCAGCATAATATGCTAACTTAGTAGGTAAAAGGAAGAGCAAACTTTAATGTAGATTTTCACAAAAACACATCTGCATGAATAGTCCAAGTTTTTCCTAGATTTCAAAATTCTGGAAGATGTTTGACATTTCTGCAGGCAACAGTATGCCAATGTGAAAATATGTTTGACCACTTTGAAGACTATTGTTTTTGGAGATTTTGACTTATTTACATCTAGCATAATATAGTTTATTGTTAATGAAATACTTTCCAAAAAGGGAATTCAAAAGTCTGTCAAACAAACTTAGAAATGTACAATTACTTATTTCTCTCAATTTTTAAAAAGTCAAAACATCCTTTGGGCAATTTCTGTTTTCAGTTTTATTGACAACTTCAAAAACAGAAATCCTAACACTGAAAAGACCTACTGTTACCAGGTTTTTCATAAATTTTAGGGAAAAAAAATGCATTCTCTACTCTTTTTTATTGGGGGACAGGAGCAATGGCGTATATATATTTTGATATGATGTGACCTCAGGTTATGCTTAAAGGAATATATAATACATTAGCTGGAATTTTTCATTATTATAGCTGAGGTGATTGATGCTGCTTCCATTAATTCTAAAGTAAGCCATTGAAAACTATCTTTATATGACTACAGACAAAACTTCCTCAATTTCCCTAGCTAGCTGGATCTGGTGGGAGGTTGAGAAATGCTTTTATTTAATTTTTTACTCATGTTTTTATAAAAGAAGAAGTTGGTGGCTCATGCCCATCCCCACCGCTTTAGCCAATTGACTATGATTGAATGCTTTTTCTTATTACTGCTCACTGGGATCTTCTTATGAAATGCACATTTCATTTTTATCCAGGACCTGGGGATATGGGGCGACAGAGGAATATTACTTGAAATTCGGCACACCACAGTCTATAGAAAGCTGCACACCAAGACTGTGGAAGAGTTATAATTTTAATTCTTTTTACAATGACAAGGTTATTTCAAAGTTAAATTATCATTATCTCTTAAACAAATAGCACTGTGGCAGTTTTAGTAGGGCAAGGTGGCTTATTCTAATTGGTAGTATCTGTGGATTCCTATGCTGAATTTTAGATCTAAGCATTTCCAAATGAATAGGAAGATTGAAGAGAAGGGATATATTTGCAATCTGTTTGGGCTGAAATGGGTACTTGGTGCCACATATCTTAATGCAGCAAGCCATCATTATGATTATTACTGCCTCCATGATAGCCAGGTAGAAGCACCTGCTCTTCCTCTGGCTTCACCAGCTAATCCCTAACAATCAATTAATTTCTGAGAATCACTAATGACCAGACAAAGATACAAACTTTTAGAATATAAAAGAAGGATGTGTTTGACATTGGTCAGCAGAGACGCTGGGCTTTGTAGAATCCCAAAGGTTTAAGAACACGAATGCTCAGATGAAATGAAGCTGAGTTCAGTCCTGTAATACCCTGCGCTGAGCAGAATCCACTGCAACCCGTTTTTTAGTAAGAAATTCAACTGTCTTGTGCTCTGTTTATAGGCTCTGTGTCATCAGTAGGGTTGGATTATGTGACTTGAAGATTCCTGGCTTGTTATTTTGTTAGCAACATTTTCCTGGTTTTGCATAAAGGAAAAAAAGAGGTGGTTGTTTATCACAGATGATATAATAGGGATAGCAAAACAAATGCAAGTAAGCAAGTATCAAGCACACATATACATGAGTGCAAAACAAAACACACACATAGTAGAATAAAATCTGCAAATCTATTTTGTGCATAGTATTTAGCACTATATATTTCCAATGTGTAATACATCTTTCTCACAAAGGAAATTCCTGATGAAATAGGTTGAATAACTTAGCACATCTTTCATAGTGGAAAACTGGAAATTTTGTTCATTTTCCCACAATAGCAACAAGGATTTTTCATAATTATTTTTATACTGTCAGACCAAAAAATACGGATTAAAACCAAATTAATCAAACTAGAGCTCTCTATGTCACCAGGGAAGACAGGGTTGTGCTCTTTTCTCCTCCTTCTCAAATTCCTCCTCCTTTTTCTTCTCCTACTTATTCTTTTTAATGTATTTATAGGAAAGGATCTAATATTTGGAATCATGGCCAACATTTAAAAATCAAAACAGATACAATAAAAATATGGATTTTGTTTTTCTTGAAAAGTCAGATCTGACAACAGCAGACCTTCGTTTCCACCTGTAAACAAAAGGTTTGTCTTGTGTGACTGTCCCGGTAGATCAACCACATCCTCTCCTCCAATTTTCCAACAATTCCCATGTAACCCACACAATTCACTGATGTCATCAGTGGGAGACCACGTCACCTTCTGGTTGGCAGCCAATCTGTGGCTTAAAATGGGAGCAGTCACCACCTCTGAATCCCCTCATCTCTCTGTTCTCTGTTCACAAACCATCTTCTTAGGGCATCTCAGCCCACTTACCATCTTCCCTCCTTTGTTTGCTCTTTTCTAACCCAATAGTTTTTCCAGGTGATCTCCTTTCAAGAAAACACACCCTTCTCCAATTCATGTCTGTCCTTTGCCTGAGATCCTAGACAAAAACTCCCCTCTGTGTAGCACTTCTGACCAGCTCTACTCTGCTCTGGTCCCTGTTCTCGTCCACACGTCTTGCATCCACACCTTGATACATAGTAGGCTCAACAAAAGCCTGTGGTATAAATAATTCATATTTGCTGAAATAAGTGTTCTTCAAAGACACAGTTCCCCTCATCAATTTCTTGGCATTTACATGCAAAAGACCCACTACATGCCCTCAGAATTCCCCTTGGAGCTGGAATTTGGCCACTGTCATTGTTTACAATGGTTGATTACATTTCCCTGTAAGCGTGTCTGCATTTCAGTGTCACATCTCTATCCAGTCTTCCTAGATAAAATAGAAAACTTCTAAAGTAAAAAACTGTGAGCACCAGCTGTGGCGGTGATCACATCTGGGTCACTACCTGAGACACTGATCACGTCAGTGAATCTTTGTCTGGGCATTACCTGTGACGAGTATCAGTGGCTATATTTTTTTGGAATGATGAAATGGATGAGTTCTAAGGGCTGGTTGAAAGCTCAACATGTCTGGCCTGTAATTGTTCATCTACTACTTCATGGGCCTTCAGTAATTTCTCTCCCTTCAGCGGCCACTGTCCTACCTAGATAGGATCTTGAGAGAGCTACGTTAGGGGTTGGGGGGGAATAACAACAGTGGCTATTGCCAGAAAGGGGTCTACAGAGTGACCCCCTATTTGGCTAATAGGTCCTGTCTTCAAAGATGAACAGGGATGGGCATGATTAGAGTTTGTATAACTGCTTTTAACCAAAATCTTCCAGTTCTTGGTGTCCCTTAACACAAAAGGACATTGTCCTCCGATGTCTATGGTGGAAAACATCTCTCCTGCCTCTGAATTCACATCATGTTTTGTACCATTTCCAATGCACTTATCACATTTTATTTCACATTAAATTGTAATAGGCTACTCTGTTTAAGGGCAGAGTGTATACCTTGGTCAACTTTGTATCACCTTTAAAGATAATCACCCTTCTCTGTGTTTGAATTAATGAAAGTTGAACATTAATCAAAGGATTCTGGTTGATTCAATGTACATTAGAAACTAAATTTCCAGAGACTAAGATTTAATGTCTTTTTGTTTTTGTTTTTGTTTTGAGACAGGATCTCACTCTGTCACCCAGGATAGAGTACAGTGGCCTGTGGCTCACTGCAGCCTAGACTACCCAAGCTCAGGTGATTCTCCCACCTCAGCCTCCCAAGTAGCTGGGACTACAGGTGTGAGCCACCATGCCTGGGTATTTTTTTTATTCATTGCAGAGACACGGTTTCACCATGTTGCCCAGGCTGGTCTTGAACTCTTGGCATCAAACTATCTGCCCACCTCAGCCCCTCAAAGAGCTGGGATTACAGGTGTGATTCGTCGTGCCCAGACAGGAGTTAACATTGAAGTTACCAACAACTCATTCAAGAGTCACATTCCCAGTTTACAGGGATTCAGGTACCCAAGGAAAAGAAGTCACAGGAAGCAGGAAGCCTCAGGGAAATGAATTTCCCTTGAAAAGACAGTGTTCCTATTTCCTTCAAGACCATACGTCCTACCATCCCTTTATTGCCAATGATATTAAGTTGCAACATGAAGGCAATTAAATGCAGATGAGGCACTTTCCATCATTAGTTTTTGCTTTGATTTAAAATGTTAAATTCTCTTGATCAAATAGACACATATGAAAGGGTGATTTCCTCAAAGTACTAGAGTGTGAATATGTTTATCATGTTATCTATCCTAGAATAGTTTCTCAAGAAAAAAGGGCACAGGATGGATGTTTTGATTTATGAGTTGGGAATGGGAATAAAAAGGATGAAGATTCTGAAATGAAGAGACTTAGGATATCCGTGTTGAGGACCTTTAAATTAAGTTGAGGTACGTATGGAACCGGTAATGCCTATTTTTATAAAGGGCTTCATAGGATCTTGAAAATAACCTTTGTGTGTTTTAAGATGTCGCCTTCAGCTTCCCCTGTTTGTAATCATTACACCAAATTCTGTCCATTCCAAAACATACCTTTTTCCCTTAGCCTACCATTCTAACACAACATTCTGTTTCTTGGTCTCTTATACCCAATGTACATGTACACACACACACACACACACAGAGAGAGAGAGAGAGAGAGAGAGAGAGAGAGAGAGAGAGAGTTTGTGTTCCTCATTCTTTTTATTTCCAACAGAAACATAAAGTAAAGACAAGATGGGCAGAGTCTTATATCAGACTCAAACTCTAATATGAGCAGCTTCAAAAAAAGATAGGCTGGGTTGTTCACCAAAGATGTGGTATATACGCTTATCTCCTTAAGGATCTGCTTTAAGGATTTTGTATTTTGTGTTTCTGAACTTGCTCCATTAGAAATGCTGAAGGGAAATTTCAAAGAAAACTCTGCCCCTTATTTCAGGGACCTTGACCAAGTTTCGTAGATATTCTTTTCCCCATCTCATCAACAAAGAAACGCATGGCTACCTAATGGAATTGTGAAGGCTGATAAAATGTGAAATCTCCAAAAAGCTGACACACACATAGTGAAGATCCAAGAAAAGGCTGTTTCCCTCCACTTCCCCAGAATTCCCTTATTTGGCTTTAAATGTGTCCAAAGAGTCTTTTGCAGAAATGTGAATAGATTTTGTATCTTTAACCAAGTCATCATGTGCTTTCACTTTTGTTACAACTTGTATTTGAAAGACTCTTGGAAAAGCAGAAACCCAATAAGGAGAATTCATGGCTTGACACAAGCTACCCTAGGGATTCCAGTGCTGTTGAAGAAGACATCTAGACAACAGAATGAGCAGGTCCCATGCGTGGGCAGCTTTGCCATTCAAAGGAAAAAAACAAAGCAAGTCTTGAGAAATCTATCCTGGGTATATTGTCTTCATAGTGCCAACATTTCTTGGATTCTTTCACCTGGATTATTAAAAGACTGTAGAAATGAAAAATAATATATGTCTTCCTTTCCAAACATATTTCAATGTCCCTGTCAATATTCACTTGGGATGCACCACTGATTCTGAGATCATCAAAGGACATTTCTTCTAGATTAATAGCCTAAATTAATTAATTAGCTTCATTCTCTCATTGCCTTCACCTCTCTGCCTCTGTCTTCCCTTCCCCCATTCCCAATTGCTTTTCCTTTGTGTCTTTTTTTCCCCTTCTGGAGGAATAATTTACCCATCCTTGAAGATTTGCCATTCCCCCAAGAATTTTGCCTATATGAGCTGTGAGGTTCTGTTAATTTACATTCCTACTTTGAAGTCATATGTGAAACATACAGCTAGAAAAAAATTAACATGGGATTTTACATTTTTTTTTATTCTGGGAAAAAATACAAAAAAAATTATGGGGATCATTTGAGATAAGAGTGAGAAACCCCACTGCACCCTGAATCAATTAGCCATATCACAATTTTTGTGAACGATCATATGAAGTCAGTCAAAGAATTGGCAGTTGCATGTTCAGAGAAGAATCACTTCATACTAAGATGGGAGGCCAATGGAATCAGTGACTCAATGTTTATGACGTCTCCATGATCATCGTTTTGAGCTTTCTCCAAATCCAATCCTGCTGTAGTAAGATAGAGACAAGAAAGAATTTACCAACTGTACCCATCAATTAATTACCCAGACTATGGGACCCTCTGCAGTTCCAGAGAGGCATTAGCTTTGTTTATGTTTCAAGTAAGCCTTCCTATATAGGTAAAGAATCCTCTTTGCCCTGCTGTAAGTTTTAATAAAAAGTAATGATATTCATTATGCAATGTTAAAGTAGAAAGTAAAATAATGAGGATAGAGGGGTTATTTAATAAATGGAAATTTAAAAACACAGCTAGAAATCTTTCTTTCCTCCTTGTTCCCACTTCCTTCTCCATCAACTACTCATGTCTCCTCCTTCTTCTGATGGGGAGGCCGCTGAGCAGAAGACAATCACCATGAATACCCCTAATCATGGAGTTTGGCCAGTTAATCAGTATCTCTGTGGCTGCCCATTGTTTACAGAGGGAAGGGGCCCCAAGATTCTTGATCTCGAATACTGGAGGGCTGCAAGTCGGGGGCCTTCAGCTCTCTAGCAAGCAGTTGCAGCCTCAATTTAATTAACTGCCTATCCCTGCCCTGGTGTGACTTGCATGGCCAGGAAGGTGTTTCCCAAGGAAATCAGAATGGGTGGGGGCAGAGCGAGAAAGAAGAAAAAAAAAGGTTCAGGAGGGCAATGAGGCGGGGGTTAACAACGCTGCTTAAGATCAAGGGCTGGAGTGCTGAGATGCTGCCAGACTTGAAAACTTTAATTTACTGTCACTGTTAGCCCCCTTTGAGGTTTATGGTGGTATTTATACACACAGCATCAATCACATGAAACAAGGAGGGGATTTATAGTTTGTTTTAAAGACTGCAAATGCAATGTAATGCAAATAGCTTGCCTCATGGGCATTTACGTTTAATGGGAAAATTACAGATGCAAAAGATTGGTAGAACAAATTTTAAATTGACTTTACTACATCTAGTGCTTTTCAGAGAATACTATTAAAAAAATAAAAAATAAAAAAGACATGGTAATGGAGTTCTACACTGTAGCCTGACAAGTTAAATTCCACTTAACTTTCTTTTTTTCTTATTTCCTTTCTTTCTTCTTTTTTTTTTTTGTTTGTTTCTTGAATATTGTTAGCTCTACAGAAAGTTTAACTAAATAAAAAATCCCTAGAATTGTAAAGTGATTGATTAGAAATTTGATTTTTCTTTATTTCATTTTATCTGGCTTTTTTAGACCCAGCCAAAGAACATTTCCATATGACGTTTGTGTATCCATAGAATTACATCATGATTGCACATGCAGTTTTAGCCTATGATATAAAATGCCTACTTTTTAAAAAAAGACGTTATTTTCTTAGAGCAGTTTTAGGTTCACAACAAAATTGAAAGGAAGTTACAGAGATGTCCCACATACTCACTCCCACACATTTATAGCCTCGCCAAAGGGGTACATTTGTTAACAGCCGATGAACCTCTGTTGACACGTCATAATCACCCAAAGTCCACAGTTTACATTAGAGTTTGCTATTGTTGTGCGTTCTATGGGTTTTAACAAATGCATAATGACATGCATCCATTATTTTAGTGTCATACAGAGTAGTTGCACTGCCTTAAAAATCCTCTGTGCTCGACATACCCATCCCCCAATCCCCAATTCCTGGTAACCACTGACCTTTTTTACTGTCTCAATAGTTTTGTCCTTTCCAGATGTCATATACCTGGAATCACAGAGTATGTAGGCTCTTCAGACTGGTTTCTTTCACTTAGTAATATGCATTGAAGTTTCTTCCATGGCTTCTCATGGCTTAATAGCACATTTCTTTTTAGTGCAGAAAAATATTCCATTGTCAGGATGTACCACAGTTTATTTATCCTACTGAACTCACAGGGATCGTAGTTGCTTCCAAGTTTTGACAATTATGAATAAAGCTGCCGTAAATATCTGTGTGCAGGTTTTTGTACTGACATATGTTTTCCCATCGTTTTCATAAATACCACAGAGCACAACTGCTGGATCACATGATAAGAGTGTGTTTAGTTTTGAAGAAACTGTCAAACTGCCTTCCAGAATGGTTGTATCATTTGTATTCTCACCAACAATGAAAGAGAGCTTCTGTTGCTCCACATCCTCATCATGACTTGGTTGTATCCATGTTAGAAATTTGGGCCATGTGGTATCTCGTTTTAATTTGTTTCTCCAATATGTGATGTGGAGCACTTATTAATATGCTTACTTGTGGAGCACTTATTAATATGCTTACTGTCTATCTTTTTTAGTGCAATGTCTGTTAAGATCTTGGTCCCAATTTTTTCTTTTGGTTGTTTGTTTTTATATTGTTGAGTTTTAAGAGTTCTATGTATAATTTTAAATGAGTCCTTTATCAGATGTGTCTTTTACAAATAGTTTCTTTCATCTTGTGTCTTATCTTCTAATTCCCTTGATATTGATATTGTCTAGTTGATACTGGCTATTTTTTGCAATTATATGTAAATGCCTCTAATAAAGGATTTAAAGTTTTGTAATAGATCAGGTCTCTTGTCCTCATTTCATAAAATATGATTGTGTGTGTGTGTGTGTGTTTGTGTGTGTGTGTGTGTGTGTGTGTGAACGTTTTGGCAAAGATCCTTTCCTGAGCTGTGAACTCCAAGGGTTGTCATGTGGTAGTTGCTGAGTTGTTTACAGGAGATGAACTGGTGTTCTGAGCTTGTTTTCTGGCCAATGCCCACTGCCCGCTTCACAAAACTGCCATTTAAATTGGCACAATCTGGTCAAAAGAAAAAACAAGGGCTAAACAGACAGGAGAGGAGAGTTTTGCTTGTGTTGGAGGCTTCAGAAGCTTCATCATCACATGCACAAAAGCACTGTCTTGGCTGGGCACAGTGGTTCACATATGGAATCCCGGCACTCTGGGAGGCTGAGGCAGAAGGGTTGCTCTAGCCCAGGAGTTTGAGACCAGTCTGGGCTACATAGGGAGATCCTGTATCTACAAATTTTTTTAAATGATCTGGGTATTGAGGTTCATGCCTACGGTTCCAGCTACTCCAGAGGCTGAGGTGGGAGGCTTGCTTGGGCATTGGTGGTTATTTTTAGTGCTCACAGTGAGCCATAATCACGCCACTACTGCACTCCAGCCTGGGCAACAGAGCAAGACTCTGTCTAAAACAAACAAACAAAAAGGATTGTCTTCTTATCAGTTTAAAAAAGCATTTCCATGATAAGCTGGTCAACACCAATTAGAAGCTATATCCATATTGTCTTCTAAAAAAAATTTTGCTATGATTTTTATGTTGGCTTGTTCTTTATTCTCTACTTCTTTCACAAAGTACTTCGGATGGTTGAAAAAATGAATAAAATTGTAAGTACAGAAATGCTGGGGTTATATTTTTTTAACTTTATAATTTTTTCTCATGCATACCTAACTTTTTAAATATATTTCTCTTGGGGACAGGTGCAGAGGCTCACGCCTGTAATCCCAGCACTTTGTGAGGCCGAGGTGGGTGGATCACAAGGTCAGGAGATTGAGACCATCCTGACCAACATGGTGAAATGCTGTCTCTACTAAAAATACAAAAATTAGCTTAGTATGGTGGCGTGCCTGTAATCCCAGCTACTCGGGAGGCTGAGGCAGGAGAATTGCTTGAATCCAGGAGGTAGAGATTGCAGTGAGCTGAGATCGTGGCACTGAACTCCAGCCTGGTGACAGAGCGAAACTCCATCTAAAAAAACAAGAAAAGAAAAAAAAATTCCTCTTATATGTATTCTAGTATTCATATGAAAGTACTTCAGGAAAAAAAAAAAAAAACTATGACCAAGAATTTTCCTGTCTTTATAACCTTTTTAAAACATGAAGAATTTTCCTGTCTTTATAACTTTAAAAAAAAATATTCTACATAGTAAGCAACTGCAATTAGAAGGAAATATTTTTTTCAAGAATCTTGCCGTTTTCCCAGGAGGCAGAGGTTGCAGTGAGCTGAGGTCGCACCACTGTACTCCAGCCTGTCACCTGGCGGCAGAGCAAGACTGTCTCAAAAAAAAAAAAAAAAAAAAAAAAAAAAAAAAAAAAAAAAAGAAATTGCCGTTTTCTAATAGTGGCAACAAAATCCCTGTAAGGTCATGTTTATACGTGACCTGCAAATCTATCTGCAATATGACTAATATGTTAAGACCAGATTGCATTGTGTATAACAGTAAAATTCCAAATAACAGTGATGAAAACAAGAACTTAATTTCTCCCACTTCAAACAAATCAAGGGGCTCTGGTGATCCTCTTGCAGAATGTTTGGAAGAACTCACACTTTTTCTTTTTTCTTAATTATACTTGACTTTCATTCTAAAAGTCACCTCCTTGTCCAGGATGGCTGCTCCACTTTTCTCCATGATGTATTCATTAACCGGAAGGGTGGAGAACGGGAGAAAGAAGAGCACAATCCCCTGCAGTCTCTGCTGTGGGAATAGGAGGGAGTAGCCTACATCACTTTTACTTACACTCCAATGGCCAGAAATTTGCCACGTGGCCATACTTAGCTTCTTGGAAGGCTGGAAATTATGTTTTTATTTTTCTCAAACAGCCTGAAGTCTGGCTGAAATTTAGAGGTCTTCTACTAAAGTAAAAAGTGAAGGATGAATTTCAAGGAAAATCTACTGGTACATTCCAGAGTCCTCAAGATTATTTTTACCCATATTTGGAATTGATAATAACGCTTACACTCAAAAGAGTTCGGTGATCATCTGTGTCCACCAGACATGACAACCAGAAAGAACAACTTCGCTGTGTGATCATCAGATCAATTATGTAGATTCCATTTCATTCATAAGACTAATATGTTGGTTTTACCATTAGCAATTTGCTGCGGTCTGATTTTTTTTTTTTTTAACTCATGGGTATAGGCATTGTTTCAATATCTGCATCATTAGCTATTCAGTAATTTATATCTGGGTGCAGTTGCTCAAATATTCAAAGCAATAAAAAACATGCACAATATTTTCCTGATTCAGCAAATAATTAAGAGGAGGGATACATATTCAGCTTGATTTATCAAAGTCAAAATTCTCTGAATAGCTTTCAGGTCTCTGCTCCTCTATGCAGAGTCAAGTAGAAGACTCTGGCATTTGCCAGACGTTGGGCTGCATATACTTGATTTATTTAATCCTGGAGGTAGGTAGTGGGAAGAAAATATAATTTTCCACCTCTGTATTTACAAATGAGACTCAGGTTCTGAGTAGTTAAGGATATGCTAGTTCCTATCAAGACCAATATCACTAGATTGGAAGACCAGACAGACTGAGAGCAAGCAAAGGATGCCTCAAAATGTGCATTTGAACAAATATCAAAGGAAAATGTCACGAAATTGATATTAACAGCAGCAATGTAACTACCCTCAAATGATTAAACAGCCTCTAAAATGCAAAGGCAAGTGACCAATTAAGGCTTCAATCTTTGATCTGTGAATTCACTAGTCGCCTTGAATTGTTAAATTAAAAGCCAAGAGACACAAATCTCTTCATTAAGTTGATCTCTCAATAGATACTAAATAGATCTATTAAAGATAAATTATGACAGGGCGAAATGCCTCCCAACAACGGGAGCTTTTTCATGACAAAAATGAGCACACTATTTAGAGTGAAAGATGTGATTTTTCCTCTCCTTCAAATTTATTTTATTTATAAGGGGTCAGAATTGTATCCAGATGGGACCTGAGTCTTCTATAATTTAGGGAAAAAGGTGGGGAGTTATGGAAAAAATACACAAAAAATGTTTATAGTTCTGCAAACTTTTAAAAGCCTAATATCCTGTGATATGGTTTGGCTGTATCCCCAGCCAAATTTCATCTTGAATTGTAGCTCCCATAATTCCCACGTGTTGTTGGGGGGACCTGGTGGGAGATAATTGAATCATGGGGGTGATTTTCCCCATACTGCCCTCGTGGTATTCACTAAGTCTCATGAGATCTGATGGTTTTATAAGGGGAAACCCCTTTCACTTAGTTCTCATTTTCTCTCGTCTGCCACCACCTAAGGTGTGCATTCACCTTCTGCCGTGACTGTGAGGCCTCCCCAGCCACGTGGAACTGTGAGTCCGTTAAACTTCTTTTTCTTTATAAATTATCCAGACTTGGGTGTGTCCTTATGAGCAGTGTGAGAACAGACTAATACACCCTGTGAACACATTGACTGGGTCTCTCTCTGATCTTGGAAGGTGCCGTGCAAGTGAGGTCCCTAAGTCGTCATCTCACTGGTGAATGTGCCTCTCATCCTGTATCCAGACAATGAGGCCAGGGTCACTGAGGCATCCCCGGCGCATTAGCACCCTCCCACAACCACTTTGTTTTCTGGAGAAAACAAATTGATTTGCTAGAGTCCGTTGTTATTTTCTAGAGTTCAGGAGATACCCATTCATGCTCAGACTTTTCAAGAGAAGCAAGAACAGGGTAACTGTGGTGATGCTCGATTACTCTAAATAGTTCTGTGGTATTCTATTTTTCTCAATATGCATGTACTCTTTGTTCTAACTTAAAAATAGTTATAGAGAAAGTACTCATCATAAGAAAAATGTTTTGATGCATGATTTTTAAACTAAGTATCTATCTAACTGCCCCATCTTTCACTGATGTAAGTAGCCGTGGGTGTAGCATGGCCTAATAAGATTTTCTTCTAGGACAGGTGCGGTGGCTCCTGCCTGTACTCCCACTGCTTTGGGAGGCTGAGGCAGATGGATCATTTGTGGTGAGGAGATTGAGACCAGCCTGGCCAACGTGGTGAAACTCTGTCTCTACTAAAAATACAAAAATTAGCTGGGCGTGGTGGTGCCCGCCTATAGTCCCAGCTACTCGAGAGGCTGAGGCATGAAAATAGCTTGAACCCGGGAAGCGGAGGTTGCAATTAGCTATATGTCATGGCAAGTTATATACCAACTGTCTGTATATTTTTATTTTTTTGTTTTATATATCCTTACCTTGATAAAAACTCTGGTGTCTTGCTGTTAGACTAGTCATCCAATGCCAGTTAATTCTGGTTTCTTTTTATGTTTTTAATTTGTATTAATAACCGCATCCTCTAACAGTACTAGCAAGTCAGACCTCATTGTAATCTTAAAAGTTATAGCTAACTATGTCATCTACTTTGTATACTACAACAAGTAAAATGGGCACATTTCTAGTGATCTATTTTGTTTGTTTGCAAACATGCTATATTTAATTAACCTTGTTCTATGAATGCTATATGCAATTGCAAGTTATATACCAACTGTCTGGGTATTTTTATTATTTTTTGTTTTATATATCCTTACCTCGATAAAAACTCTGGTCTCTTACTGTTAGGCTAGTCATCTGATGCCAGTTAATTCTGGTTTTGTTTCATGGATTTTAATTTATATTAATAACCATATCCTCCAGTAGTACTATGGGTATTTTAACAGACTGCTATTATGTTTTATTCTTGCAATTTGGCATCAGAAGTTGTCAGTCTGCATTGCAGCACTATTTTGAAACTAATTCAAAGAGGCGTTATTCCGTGCTTCTTCACCACAGGCTAAAGGCCTGCTCACATCTGGGAACTGCCCAGTGAGAGCTGCAGGCCAAATCTGGCATGAATTTATCCAAAGACTAGTCTTACTGTTCACATTCAATGCTGAATGGACGATTGAATTCCACTACCACCCCCAACCTCTTTCCTTCTTGAAGGTGGACTGTCTCCCATGAAGAAATTTGTAGATTTTTTAATTAACTTGTTAAAATCTTTGTAATGGATTGCAATTGGGTTTTTTCTTAGGCGTATGAAGATAATAGCATTCGATAGGGATAAAGATGCAAGAGACTGGTACATGCCAAAAAGAAGGAATAGAATAAAAAATTTTCATATGGTATATGAATGGCAGACTCGTTTTCAGACATAAATATGATCCAGCTTATTCATCCACAGATTGACCGAATTGTAAGGCCACTTTGGGGTAGACCAGAATGCTTTTGACACATCTTACATGAGTCGGGCCTGTTTCCATTGCAACATTTCTTTGAGACATTTCGGCCAACGTGGACTTCTTTCCATCAACATGGCTTTGAAATTACAGTCATAATCAAGTATTTTGTATTTAAACGTTCCCTGATTTCTTGCAACACATACATTCTGTCATTCTGTCTCTTCTGGTTGGCAGGGAGATGTGAGAGGTCAGGGAAGTATGTTTTAGGCTCCTCTTATTTCATCAGGACTTCTGAGAGCTTTCTGCTCAGTAAGAGTGCAGCTTGGAATTGTTACTTAGAGAATTAATCATTTTCTTCCTTGACAGCTTTGCAAACATTCATCACTGTTGTTTGTTCATCTCAATTTCAAGTTCTACTACTATCATATCTCATAAAAATGAGTATATATACTTTTTAACAAACCATTAAAACTTTGAGGGAAGATTCTCTATAAGTCAGGTGTTTATAGCAATACTTTATTCTCCACATACCTTTGGAAAATGAGACAATATTAGCAAATGAGCTTCATAAGGACAGGAATACATTCACTTTCAAATTCCAGCATATTCTGAGCATAGTGCCTACAAGAGAGTAGGTGCTTTAAAAAATTTTGCTGAATAAATGCATGAATAGAGGATATTTATATGATTTTTAAACTATGCTGGCTGCAGCTATTCCTATCATTAGGGAATAATATCACATACTTCTTTCTAAAATCAATCTGGATATTTAAAGCAAAATATTTCATTGATATCCTTTAGGCTAAAAGGGTGAATTCTACCTAGAGGCATATTAAGAAGGAGCCCGCAAAACAGAGCATTGGCCAAACTGGTCTCCAGGAGAAAAAAGAATTAAAAACCTTTGGGATTAAAAGCAGCATGAGAAGGGCCAAGATGAGGAGTGTTGAGAAGGTGGAGAGGTCAAGCAGCCTGGCTGTGGGGCAGGTGCTGTGGGAACACCGACCAGGTCAGGGCAGGGAGTGGAAGGAACCTTACTCACAAATACATCTAACATTTAAAATCCGTATTTGGGTGCAGAAGTCATGAATTGCAGTTTTTATTCTGTTTTTATATGGCATGTTACGTGAGAAACTAATTTAGGCTTTTTTGAACTCAATTTTTCTACAAACAACGTGTATAGGCTTGCCATTGCTGTGTAACAAAACCCACCCCACGACTCATTGGCTTGAAACAGTAACCATTTATTATTTCTCTTGATTGTAGATAAGCTAGATGGTTTTTCTGGACACTTGGGAGTGATTAATTTACCCCTAATTATTTAAATGATTAATGGTTCCAAGCTCTCAATAACACCTGTGCATTCCCAAAAGCTTGCTTTTCATGCTGTTTGTGAAAAAAGCAAAACAACTGGATAGGGACAGGAGACAGAATGAAAACACCTAATCTGGAAATTCACAGAAATCTTAGAAGGGTTTACGCAAATTTTATGCATAACATTAGGAAAGAAGGTTCAATTCAGCTTTTGTGAATCTCTCAAACCAGGGAGGTCACCTCAGCTGATATTCAGGCTACAAATGAATTAATACATTATTTTATATTAATAAGTATATTTCCTAAGGAATGAATCTAGTCTTAAAGTACAACTTTTCTGATTATAACGAACAAAAATGTATACAATTAATATTAGCAAAAAGGAAAAAGTGAAAATTATCTATAATCTCCTCGCCCCAAAAAAGCTACCATTTGTAGTTCGTTATCTAAGTTTTCAGGTTTTTTCACCCCACTCCTTAAATGTCAGTTTTGTGAGTCACAGAGTTTGTACTGGTAAGTGACAAGAGTCAAGATCCCAACCTAGTCCTCAAAAAGCATTGCACACTTCTACTCTTTCTCTTGAAACTTTTCTTTGTGAAATAAACAAGCTTAAGCTTTAGAGACCTAATAAAGGTAAACCAGTTGTCCTAAACAAAGCCATCCTAGACTCGCCAGCAGCTAGCCAATTCCCACACGGGTAAGAAAACTGGCCAAAGTCAAAGAGCTGCCTCCCCAAACCACAAATGACTACAGACACATGAATGACCCGTCTTGTCCAGAAAACCCAGCTAGCTGACCTAGTTATGAGAAACTGTAAATGGCTACTCTCTCAGGGCAATGAGTCTTGGGTGGGTTTTGTTAAGCAGCAATAACTAACTTAAATATGTTATGTGTAGAAAAATTGAGTTCAAAAAAGCTCAAATTAGTTGCTCATATAACATGCTATATAAAAATAGAATAAAAACTTCAATTCATATCTTCTGTGTTTAAATAAAATGAGCATTTTTCCCAATATAGATCTTTCTAAAAAAAAATTTTTTTTTGAGATGAAGTCTCTCTCTGTTGCCCAGCCTGGAGTGAGCCTTGGCTCACTGCAACCTCTGCCTTCTGGGTTCAAGCGATTCTCCTGTCTCAGCCTCCTGAGTAGCTTGCATTACAGGTGCCTGCCATCATCCCCAGCTAATTTTTTGTATTTTTAGTAGAGACGGGGTTTACCCATCTCAAACCCCTAAGCTCAGGCTTATATTAGGTTGGTGCAAAAGTAATTACACACACACACACAACTGCTCCTTGGCTTATGTATCTTGCTCAAAAATAGCCTCAATCCTGTAGTCATGTGTGATCAAAACTGTGAAACCATCTTTAACTTACCCTTCTCCATCATAAACCGTCTATTAACATAGCGTGGACTTCTTGTAAATAGCTTTAAAACTACACCTCTGATAGAAGTTTCTACCTGTACACTGATGCTTTCAAATTCCATCCATCATACTTCTAGTAGGAGAGATTGGGAAGCTAAAAGCTATAACCTCCAGACTCCTTTGCAGTTCTGGACATGGATTAGTTATGTCTTCGAAGCATTTACCTAGGGCCTGGAAGGTGAGAAATTACACATGTTGGATTCCTGACTCCATTTTTGGCTATTTCTATCTGCAAACAAGACTGAGGAAACTGAGCTTTGACAGCAGCGGCATTCTAATGTCCATTCTCCACAGCTTCCTGAGCATCTAGAGGCAGCTGCAGCTGCAACCGTGCCTTAGAAAGAGCAGCTTCCCTGCCAGACTCATCCTTCAGCATCCTGGGAGCTTCCCTCAAAGGCCAGCCAATGTCCCAGTCTCTTGGCTCTTCCAATGCTTTTGTAAATGCCTAATTTTCTGTATCAAATCCCATTCTCCTTGAAATGTCTAGAGTTGTTTCTAAGAACTTAAATAATATAATAAAAACTCATTCTGGAATATGGAGCTTTGTCCCTACAAATGGAGCATATAGATACAAACAGAACCACAGACAAAAACCACATGATTATCTCAACAGATGCAGAGAAGGCCTTCAACAAAATTCAACTGCCCTTTATGCTAAAAACTCTCAATAAACTAGGTATCGACAGAACGTATCTCAAAATAATAAAAGCTATTTACGACAAACCCACAGCCAATATCATACTGAATGGGCAAACCCTGGAAGCATTCCCTTTGAAATCTGGCAATAGGCAAGGATGCCCTTTCTCACCACTCCTATTTGATATAGTATTGGAAGTTCTAGCCAGAAAAATCAGGCAAGAAAAAGAAATAAAGAGTATTCAATTAGGAAAGGAGGAAGTCAAATTGTCTCTATTTGCAGACAACATGATTGTATATTTAGAAGAGCCCGTTGTCTCAGCCCAAAATCTCCTTAAACTGATAAACAACTTCAGCAACGTCTCAGGATACAAAATCAATGTGCAGAAATCACAAGCATTCGTATACTCCAATAACAGACTTAAAGAGAGCCAAATCAAGAATGAACTGCCATTCACAATTGCTACAAAGAGAATAAAATACCTAAGAATACAACTAACAAAGGATGTAAAGGACCTCTTCAAGGAGAACTACAAAACACTGCTCAACAAAATAAGAGAGGACACAAACAGATGGAAAAACATTCCATGCTCATGGTTAGGAAGAATCAATATTGTGAAAATAGTCATACTGCCCAAAGTAATTTATAGATTCAACACTATCCCCATCAAGCTATTGATGACCTTCTTCACAGAACTGGAAAAACCCACCTTAAACTTCATATGGAACCAAAAGAGAGACCGCATAGCCAAGACAATTCTAAACAAAAAGAACAAAGCTGAAGGCATCATGCTACCTGACTTCAAACTATACTACAATTATACAGTAATCAAAACAACATTGTGCTGGTACCAAAACAGAGATATAGACCAATGAAATGGAACAGAGGCCTTGGAGGCAACGCCACACATCTACAACCATCTGATCTTTGACAAACCTCACAAAAACAAGCAATGGGGAAAGGATTCCCTGTTTAATAAATGGTTTTGGGAAAACTGGCTAGCCATGTGCAGAAAGCAGAAACTGGACCCCTTCCTGACACTGACAAATGCAACAACATGGATGAATCTCAAGACTATTATGTGGAGTCCAAGATACCAGACACAAAAGAACTTAAAGCAAATGTCAGGAAGGTCCATAAAGGAAATATTGTAGGCGATTAAAATGTTATCTATTTTGATTGTTTACATTAATTGCAATGCATTAAAACATACACTTAACATAAATGCATTTTACATGTGAGTTATACCTACATAAAGTTGATTTTTCTAAGAAATAAATTTACTAAGATGATCTTAGCTGCCTTGACACGCTATATGTTCAATAAATCCCCCTCCATTTTTAGAAGAAACAGACTTTATTTTCTGGACATGGTGGCTCATGTCTATAATCCCAGAACTTCAGGAGACTGAAGCTGGTGAAGTGCTTGAGGCCAAGAGTTCAAGACCACCCTGGGCAACATAGCAAGATGCAGTCTCTACAAAAAGTAAGAAAAAGTTTTTAATTAGCCAGGCATAGTGGTGCATGCCTATAGTTCCAGCTGCTCAGGCAGCTGAGGTGAGAAGATCACTTGAGCCCATGAGTCTGAAGTTACAGTGAGCTGTGATGGCACCACTGCACTCCAGCCTGGACAACAAGACCTTATCTCTTAAAACAAGAGAGTTGGCCGGGCCCTCTGGTTTACGCCTGTAATCCCAGCACTTTGGGAGGCCGAGGCAGGCGGATCATGAGGTCAAGAGATCGAGACCATCCTGGCCATCATAGTGAAACCCCGCCTCTACCAAAAAAAAAAAAAAAATCGCTGGGTGTGTTGGCACACACCTGTAGTCCCAGCTACTTGGGAGACTGAGGCAGGAGCATTGCTTGAACCCGGGAGGCAGAGGTTGCAGTGAACTGAGCTTGCACCACCGCTCTCCAGCCTGGCGCCTGGCGACAGAGCGAGACTCTGTCTCAAAAAAAACAAAAACAAAAACAGAAAAAACAAATAAAAACAGAGTCTTGATTCAAGTGAACAAATGTCCAGTGGTGGAACTTGTGAGACTAGAAGAGCAGAAATGCTTTTTTTTTTTTTTTTTTTTCTGGGCATCTAACATCCTACCAATACGGGCACACTCGTGCCAATACAAGTAA
The DNA here is from genome assembly GCF_001604975.1 of Cebus imitator. Lineage (NCBI taxonomy): Eukaryota > Metazoa > Chordata > Mammalia > Primates > Cebidae > Cebus > Cebus imitator. The sequence goes on from NW_016107334.1 coordinate 6,280,716, forward strand.
AGCTGAGCTACTGATCTTCCATTTATTCTGTGATTTCTAATTAAGTCAGACTTTCTGCCTCCGAACTGAAGGGGCAAGCAAATCATTCTCACTTTGTAGCATTAGCAAAGAAAGACCTGCTGGGTCCAAATTAGCTGCTTTGAGATTGTTAAACTTTGCATTGAAATAAAAGTTAATGCACGTGACAGAGAAAGAAGAACTGGAATCAGATACTGAGGAAAGACAGGAGGAAGATTGAGGAAGGGAGCCAGGAAGGGAGGGAGGAATAGAAGGAGGGAGGGAGAGAGGAAGGAAGGAAGGAAAGGAGGGAGGGAAGGAGGAAGGGAGGGCAGCCTTTGACAAGTCAAAAAAGATGAGGCAGAGCAAGCAGAAGGAGGACCTTCTTCTAGCACAATTCTGTTTGATTCGCTTGAGGTTACACTTAGCCATAGTTATCTGGGAACGTTTATGAGGCATCAGCCAGAGGTCACTGAGAAGAACCAGTTCCTCTATGAGATGCAAAGTTGACAACTTTCATTTTCTTAAGTTTAATGTTTAAAAAGACAGCATCAGAGAGCAGGAAGCACAGACTCCATAAAGTCAGATGATTTTAAGGTTTTCCTAACCCTTTCCAACCTGCCTTTCTCTGTCTTGTCAAAGTTTGAGAGGATACCATTTACAGAAAAGTCTCTTAATAAAACAAAAAAGGAATGATTTAAACGTTCTTTATTAGCTATAGTCAAGGCACATGGTACCTACAAGTCACACATGTAGTCTATGCTGACTACACTAACGACAATTATTCTCCTAGACTGGGGGATATTTTCTACTAGAGCCACTAGGAAGTCCAAAGAGGCCATAAGGAACAAGTTAAAGGAGGGGGAGGGGGATTACAGGTGAATGCTTTTGATGGACAGGTCAGAATTAAGTTTCTTGTAATAGCCAAGTACCCATTTCTGACGGCAACGCTGGAATCCACTGCACATCACACCAGGGCTCAGGCTGAGCCTGCAGCATCATAAAGCAAACCTGTGTATATGTCTTGAGGCAATTAGAAGATCAAACACGTGGGAGAGGTGAGGTGGCTCTGGCTGAGTCTGCCGTTGAAGCAAAGGCCATAAAATTCTGGAAATGAAGGTTTCTCGGCTATCAAGCCAATGATTGCCACATGCCAAAACATAAACCAGATTGCATAATGAGTAGGTTTTTCATAATTTCCTCAAATTAGGTTTTTATTAATGCCTGTCAACAGCAAATGATAGGCATGTGTCGCATTAGCAGCTGCCGTGGGTCATGCCAGCTCTGATATCACAGCTAATCTAAAGCTTAGAGTAAGCCACAGACCCATAGGCCCTCTTTGAATTAAACCTCAAATAGTTTGTAATAAATAAGAAGTAGTCCATTTAGTATTTCACCGTTAGTGGAAAATAATTGTTGTTGAATGTGGTTTTAAATACATTACAATTAATTTTCATCCAAAAACAAATGTCTTCACTTTTCTCCATGGTTTGCAGACAATTTGATTTAGTACAGGGCCTCTGGTATCTTTCTGGGATATTTCAGGGGTTCTGGTCTATTTAAGTTCCACCCTCGTTTAGCTTCTCACACATAATCATAGAAGACTTGTTGCTTCCAAAGGGGGATGCTGATGATGTGGCTGATTTCAGAGACACAACTTCATGGTGGGCTTCTAGAGAGAAGAGCTAGAATGGAATCATTTTTAAGCAGAGGATTAGTTGGACAATCAATTAATATAGCTGTTGATTTTCATTTTAATGGAAAACACAGTAAAAGGGAGACAAAGATATTATTTTACTAAAAACTAAAACATTTTAATGAATACCATAAATTTAAGGCCCATAATGATAGGGAACATTTTTATTGATACAACTTAGTATAACCTAGACATCTCTGGAGGCAAGGGATGTGAAGAGACCAGGCCTCCAGGCAAAGAAGACGCCCAATTCACAGGCGTGGGATCAGAAAGCCATGCAATGAGCGAAGAACTTGGAAGCCAGAGTAAGGAAGGTGGATTTAATGGAACAGAACCCTAGGGTAAATTCCTAAATGTCCCATATCATGGAGGCAAGAATTTTTGACTGATCATTTGAAAGAATGGCTTACATGAGGAGAAGCTGGAAACAGGACAAGGTAGCTGGGAAGTAAGTCCAATAATGCAGAGAAATTAAAAAAAACATAAGCTCAGATAACATATGCAGATGGGAGAAAATATAAATTGATATGACATTTTAAAAGGATTTATGGGATGTAGTGATTAACTAAAATCAAGGAATTCTGAATTAAGATGGGTTACAATCAACTGAGATATTGGACCTAAGAATGGAGGGAAGTATGGTGTTTGCCGATTTTATTTTTCTTTTTATAGAAATGGGAAAGGGAGACAGGATTCTCTGCTTGAAGAAATGAGGATGGTAAATTCCAGTCCTGGTGGATAGAATATTTTAGACCTAGAGCACAGGTGGGGGTCCCAGTTTGGAAATGGATGTTAAGATCAGAAATTTCCTCTATCATAAGGAAGGCCTCCCCATTGGATGTATCTGTAATGTAAATGATCTTATTCCACTGGTGACCATTAATTGAGCCATCTAAGGGTTTAGATTTGGGACTAGCAATTCAAGTTAATCCCTGTGGCTGGCTTCAACTGAGGATGGGTAAAAGAGTTGTAGAAACTGTTGCAAAAGACTTACAGAAACTGAGGACACTTGTTACTAGCAAGAAGAATATCCAGAGATGTGAAAATTAAATAGATCCTCAGAGAAGCAGTTTTCAGTTTGAGCAATTATATGAACCAGTGAAAGAAAGAGGCTGCCTTTGTTCCTGCCCTCTTTCCTGCTTCCTGCATCACTCTCTTACCCCAAGTTCCAACATCTCTGCCTACATTTTTCTCCTTCTCCTTTTTCTTCCTTTTCGTAGAGCAAGCTTTGGCTTGTTTCTATTTCTAGTAAGGAGAGATGCTTAACTGAGCAAGGCTGTAGACTAGCCACAGTTTGGGACATTACCAGCTTATGAATAGTGGGTAAGGAGGTTAATAATTCTAGAAAGAGAATTGGAAGGCACACAGGAAAGCAGATAAATATTCAACATTAGCAAATATCTGTAAAGAAAATGAGATAAACCCAGAAGCAAAGAGACACAGCAGAATTTGTGTTTTTAAAAAGTCAAGAAACTGGTAACTCTAGCAAAAAAGAAAAGAAAGATTCCAATTGGAAAAGTTTATAACTATATAAACTTCAGTGTTTCTTCTTCTTTTTGGTGCTGATAGAACACGTGTATAGGACCTGAAGAGAGGAGTTATGCTCCATATAGTGCAAAACTCCAAATGTTGACAGACAGCCTCATTCTCCATCAAAGCAAAATCCTCAAAAGACTTCATTGGTTTGCCAACCAGATTCTATCTCTTTCTCAGCCAATGTCTGTGTGTCCCAGTATTATTCAGGAAATAATTATCCAGTAGGGCCTCATTTCCTTCTATCCCCTGTTGTCTTCTACATTGCCGGTCATGGCCCCAACTTTATTAACAACCCTTCAGGCAGATCAAGGTAGAGACAGGAAATCAGCCAGAACCTTCAAAACTTGAGAGAACAAGATATTGAAATGATTGGCTAACAAAATTATTTATTTACTCTTTCCTTATTTTCCAGTCATATAGAAAATCATGAGTTGGCTCTAATAGATTTGACAACATCATACAAAATACGTAGAAAACCATATTTGTATGCATTAAATAGCTTGGATTCAATGCCAAACTTAATTTTTCCACATTAAATGAAGTTGGCATATTTTCAACTGCCAATTATTCATATAAGCACATTCTTACTGCACTTTAAAGAAGAAAAAAATGCAAAACTCCCTGAAGGCAGGATCAGGTCATCTTAACAGATCCAAGATTTAAGTGCTCAAAAAGCAGCTGCTAAATTGAAAGGCACATACTAACGTTCCTCACTTCACCAAACTGCCACTACTTTTTATGTTCCCCAAATTTTTCCAGTATTTTGAAATGCTAACATTTCCAAAGGTGGATGCCTCAAAATTAGTTTTCAAGCCCTGTAAGCACATGTAAAAATGTATCATCCAAATTAATTCCTGCCTATTTAAAAAAATAAATGTTTTCTGGAAACCTTACAATTTTTGCAATGTTAAGCAAGTATTTGTAACAATGGTTAGCTTTATGTTCATGACCACAGCTCTTTCAACTGATGAAACTGGTCCAATTTGCTAACAAGTAAGTAAACTTGGAGAGAGGGGAGGGAGATGATAAGTATTAAGTTTTTAAGTGCCTGGAAGAAAATAGAGTCACTTTTCTTGTTTGTTTGAGATGGAGTCTCGCTCTGTTACCAGGCTGGAGTGCAGTGGTGCAATCTTGCCTCACTGCAGCCTCTGCCTGGTGGGTTCAAGCAATTCTGCTTCAGTCTCCCGAGTAGCTGGGACTACAGGCACACACCACCATGCCCAGCTAATTTTTCTATTTCTTAGTAGAGATGGGATTTCACTATGTTGGCCAGGATGATCTCGATCTCCTGACCTTGTGATCTGTCCTCCTTGGCCTCCCAAAGTTCTGGGATTATAGGTGTGAGCCACTGCGCCCAGCCCAGAGTTACTTTTTAAATAGAGGTTCTTTATAAATGAGCAAAGCCTATATGGTATTTAGATGAAATAACAAATTAGAATTGAAATGCAGGTCATTTATAATGTTTGAGGGAATAAGTAAATTTACGAAGTACAAGGCCTTTTTACATATTAGAAGCTGTTAACTTGAAAAGCCTTAAGAATCCCTGAAATACTCATTCCATCTTCATGGAGTAATAAGGAAATAAGTTTCCCAGAGTCCTCAATTCTTTCAAAATTCCGTTGCATTTTTTCAAAGGAAAGTTTAAAGGTAAGATCTCGATCTTAGTTTCATACTTCTGTGAGATAGATCACCTGTCACCCTCATGTCTCATGATAGATATGGATGGCCACAAGAGGTTTAATTTGGTAACTAAATGGTGAATGTTGATCTACTGTGAAGTGTAGACTGGGCAATATTTTAATCAAAATAGTTACATGCCAAGGTTTTGAATGATCACACACACAAGCACAAGAACCGAAAGAAGCCTCTTCCTACTCTTCCTGTAACACCATCATTCTGTCTTGGTTGCATGGGGACATGTATTCTCGTGTGAGAGGAATGTATGCATGTGGCACCACAGCCATTTTCCAGAAACTACCCTTCCAAGGCACACGTGGGAGAATATAACTGACTTATTCCCTACTGTCAAAAAGAAACCTCATCAGAGAGACTCAAGAATTTTTTCTAGAGAATCTTCTATTGTAACTTGATTCTCTTAAGCCCCACGCATAGGACAGAATACCCTTGGACAAACAGGTAGCTGGGTTGTTAAATAGTTACTGTTATCTGCAAACAATCATTTATTAAGTGGATTTTATTTTATATATTATTCTAGCTTCCTTGTCTGGAATAATACATTGTTTATTTTGACACAGGACAATATGGATGAATGTGAAACTTTGGACCGAGTTCTTTGAAAAATGTTTAACTCTTCCCTGGTTCTGGGGATACGCAGGAAATGTGTACTTTGTATCTGATGCTCACGTGAATCATGAAATGGAGTGGCATTGCCCTAATTCATAATAGGAAATTGACATTGAGATAAATTATCTAGATCAATATCACTTAGCCAGTAAACAGCCAAATTAGGGTTAAGGCCCCATCTGTGAGAAAAGCTGATATATTTCCATTACCTGATGCCACTTTCCAAATGTGACCAGGGTGTTCTTCCCTGCAACAAATTCATCTCAGCAACTCATAAAATTTTAAAGGTGATACAGAGTTTAGGGATCATCTCATCATCCTCTTTGGTGAATCAGATTCTCCTCAAACTCATGTCCTGAACCAAATTTGTGATCATGACAAATCTGGTTTCTGTTCAGTGTCCCCAGTCTGTAAGTGACTTCGCCATCCACGGGGTCATTCCAGCCAGAAACCCAGGGACATATTCTAGAATCTTAAACCTGACTCATCACCACACACTGTCAAGAGTGTCTCTTAAGTATCTCTTCATTCTGCTCACCTGCTTTTGCTCATCCCTCCCACCAGGCTTTCAGGAAGGTAATGCCCATTTTCTCTTGAATGGTTTACTATCATAGCTGCCCCCTGCTTGACCCATTTCCACTCTTGGCCTTTCCACCAAGTTCTTGACAAATCTTTTTCCAACCCAAATCTGTTCACGCCCCATCCTCTTACCATATGCCTCCCTCTGCAGCCTTCTCTCACCACAAGCTTCCCTTGCTCCTGCCTTGTACACCCTCCAGTCCTGTACACTTGCCAACCTGCCTCTCCTGCGTCTTCCCTTTGCTCTGCCTGGACATTAAATTATCACATCTCAGCTCAAGCATCGCTTTCCTTCTTTTTTGTTCACTTTTGAATCCTCAGAACCTATCACAGTTCATGCTCTATGGTGGCTAGGTTCCATAAATATTTATTGAATAAATCCTCCTCTGTTTTATACATCAAAGAATTGGGTCCCTTTGAGAATAAGTAAATGTCTCAAGACATCAGCTGCTTAGGAATAGAACTGCCATGGAAACCCACACCTCCTCACTCCAAGTTAAGTGCTCCTTTCCCTTGGTGTCCCATCCACTCTTGCCAACTGACACACCTCTGCCCTGCCCCTGTTTTCCACGTGCCTCATGGCCTACTGAAGCATGCATATTCACAAGCTATATTTAGAAGACACAGCACCGTCAACTCTATACAGAGCAAAGATGGCACAGACTGGAAGACACCATCCTCAAAGTCACAGGTACAATGAACAACTCTGACTTCAAAAGTGAATCCTCAATGACCCCTCAATAACCCTCCGATCCAGGCTTTCCTTCATCTTGGCAGAAGGAGGATCTTACCAACCTGCTGCCGTCCAATCAATTATTGGGTTCAGAAGGGAGGGAGATGATAAGTGTGTCCTTCTCACACACAATGGAAATTGAAATTAATCTAATTAGTTTGAAGGAACACTTCAATGCCATAGTGATCAGCACTAGATGCCGAGATGAAAGATGGCAATACAGATGAAAATTGATGGTTATTTTCCATGTAGTTTCAGATTGGAGGTAATTTTCGAAGATTTGCTTTGTCATTAAGATTCCTTACACTGATGAGACCCAACTGCTTAACTCTTTAAACACTTGCAGAGAAACTCGGGAATGCACACATGCGCACACTCACACAACACACAGGCACACAGATAACTGCATAATAGGTAGGTAAAGCTTATAAATCAGTTTTAGCTTCCATATTTCTTCTTTAGCATTGTGACTGTACAATAAGTGATTTTTTTGTTTTTTTATTTTGGTGTAAAATATTTAACCAAGATGACCAAAATCAATTTGTTTGGTGGCTTGTGATGAATACTTGGGGTTACACAAATACCGTTTCTGTGAGAAGACTTACCCCCTCAATAAATTTCCAGTACCTAGGTGTGATTTGTGAATCTCCCATCAATGTATTTAAAATGTGATATGCATTTGGCTTCTGTTTCTAATTCATGCAGCACTTTCAAATATTTCAGAGGTAAGCTATCAGGACATTACTAAGAAACAGTGATGGCATTTCAAACAACTGAAGTGAAACTCAGGAGAGAAAACGTCAGCCACTGTTTAATAATAGTTTGTCTAATCAAATATTCATGTTATCATATATTTCCCATCATAAAGGATAGATCTTAATGTCATTTTAATATTTTTCCTACTAAAATAAAATTTTAATTAAGGCTAAAGATATATTGCCTAAGGTAAGCTAAACTGTTTAAAATTATTAACTGCTTGAATACTTGTTGCTATACTACAAGCTGCCATAAAAGAAAAGAAATTAAGTACTCGAGGGATTAACGCAATTTTGAAAGCTGCACCCCCTCCTCCCTTCTCCTTTTAGATACGCCTAACTGAACCATAACTGTTTTTCTCCACTCAGCCAGACTCCAGCTTTGCGGCTTTTTTAATAACCTGGCTTTTCAAGGCCCTGCTCCTGAGAGCTTTTTCATTTCTGCCGCACTACCTACAAGCAAATTTCTTCCAGTTGCTCAACAGTCGAATGCCTTCCTTTCTTCGTTGCTGAAGCATTTCATTGCAGTTTCATTGACAGGGTGGTGTTCTGTTACAGTGGAATCAATAGCTCAGCGCTTCCCAGCACACCGATTAGCTTGTCAGTCAGGACCTAGGGGAGGTAGTGTAAATCCCAGAATACCAGGGGCCAGGGGTTTGAAAACGGAGGAATGCACGCGGCCCCGTGGTTGTCTACCACCTGTTGCTCTGCAACATGTGCAAAGTGAATTAACTTTTTTTGCTGCAACATGCCTTAAAGGTCAACTGCAATGGAAGCCTTAAGCTTTTGGAATATTTTAACTCATTACAAAAAATCCACCCCTCCTGATTTGTTCCTGGTTCTGGGACAAAAAAAAGGAGGGGAATTGATTCTTTGAGAGGCTAAGTTTGACAAACAGGTTGTCGAATGTGGGGGCTTAGTCTAATCTGGAAGGGCATGGAGGGGAGGGCAACTGGTTTCTTATTTTATTTTTCAAAGTAAATGGTCTGCCTGCTTCTTGATTACACATTAATGGAAAACAGTTTCCACAGTTAATGTGAGCATGCTGCGGCTTTCTGTGTGAGGCGTGTGTGTGTGTGTGTGTGTGTGTGTGTGTGTTTCTCAAATTTTTAACAAGAGTTTTTTTGATAACTGAGGAGTCATTAGTTTGTTCTATTTTTGTTTTTTCTTGTCCAAATATTGGACACACAAGATAATAAAAGAGTGAACACAGAAATGCAAGACTAATGCAGAAGTTATTATGCACAACTTCTTTGACCACACAACAAAAAGAGGTGTATTAGAGTTAATAGGGGATTAAATGATTATTGTCTATTAGGAGATAATTACAAAGAGATGTGACTTCAATATACTAAAAAGAAAACTCTTCCTGCTTCCCTGTGTAATGCTATGAAATCAACCACTTCAAGTGTCAATGATGCTTCCCATCAACCTCAGGAAATCTTTTTACAGATATTTATTATCCAATGCCAAGTCACCCTAGACCACAAAAGGAAATTCTGTGCTTAGTACATCAAGGCACTATGGGCTGAGAAAGGTTTGCTTTCAGCACTTGGAGTTTTCTCACGAAACCTCCTTAAACTCACCACAAACCACAATGTAAACCAGTGCACTTCAGATATGACTTGTTAACCTAATTCCACCAAATTAATTCACCCATTTTTGAAGGGATTTCTAATGATGCAAACAAAAGCTCCAAAGCCATGAGAACACCATTTGAATTCAAAGGTTGGCAGGGAAAATATTAATCTTTTGAAAAAAATAAAAAAGAATACACTGAAGGAAAACATTGAATTCTACAGCGGCTAATGTAATTTTGCCCAAAAAAGTTCTTCAACTTAATTTTAACTGAGAAATAAGTGTGTTCATTTCAGAAGAGAGAAGGTATGTAACACCCCCAACTTCATTTCCCTGAGGGGAAAAACAAATGTGTATTCTAATTTTAAAGTGTCTGGTTGCTTGTCTTTCTAATTCTATATGTGCAGTTGCTAGAAAAATGTTATAGAGAAGTTTAATTCTTATGCAATTTAAAAAATGTGAATATGGGCCGGGAGCAGTGGCTCATGTCTATAATCCCAGCACCTTGGGAGGCCAAGGCGGACTAATCGCCTGAAGTTGGGAGTTTGAGACCCGTCTGACCAACATCATGAAACCCGTCTCTACTAAAAATACAAAAATTAGCCGGGCATAGTGGCAGGTGACTATAATCCCAGCTACTTGGGAAGCTGAGGCAGGAGAATCGCTGGAACCCCAGAGCCGGAGGTTGCAGTGAGCAGAGATTGTGCCATTGCACTCCAGCCTGGGCAACAAAGCAAGACTCGGTCTCGAAAAAAAAAAGTGATTATGTCTTTCTGTTCTTTCCACCCTTCATTTTGTCAGTATGTTTAATGCCATGGACATTTATTGCCCACCAACAGCACACATGCCCCTGTAGCTAGCAATAGAGGGTGTGGTGACACAGAGCAAAGAAAATCAAGTCCACGGTCCCTGGACTCCAGTCCTCTAGTTCAGCAACACGCCAAGTCATGTATAGTTTAGGAAGAGAAATTCATTCCCAGTAGTTAGTAAACATTACCACTTCAACACTGCAACTTGGTGCAGCATTGCCCAAAAATATACAATCCTCCTTTTTCTCCAGAAGCTATACTTTGTAACTTTGCACACACTTCCAGAAGAAGACTTGGTTATTTAAAATCAAACACAGCCTCACACTTTTGCAGAACTGTAACCACTGGGGACCTGAGTGTTGCTTCTCCTGGTAATGTCCAACTCTTGTTCATCGCTACCTTTTCTCAAATCCACAGCTACCTTTAGCAAATGAATTCAGGACCTGCTACTAGTAACCCTTGAAAATCCTGCCATGAGAAAAAGAAATTAAAGAGAGGTACACATAAAGAAGAGTGAGTCATGATGCCATTGTGATTCCATCTCAGAATTTTCTCTAGCATTTCTCAGATCCACCCACGATACCCTGTGTTTCCAGAGTGGACATGTGACAGGCATTATGTAAACAGATACAGGATAGATGTGAGAGCTGGAACCATGTTTAGAAGAAATGAGGAAATAACATTTTCAATGCCTTTATCAACATTCTGTTAAGATTTGTGTTTTCAGTTAGAAGTGTCTAGCTGTGTACACTGCCTTTATAGTCACTACGGCTCTGTGTGAGTGTGACTCAGTTTTATTTCACAAGCACGTGTGAATAGCTGCTCCTGTCATCTCCTAACAGGGGCCTATAGTCAGCTCCCACCGAGTAAGAATCTTCTGCAGTCACAGGTCTTATTAAGCCCATCTATGCTGATACCTCGCTGGAACATTCCGAACGATGTTTTAACTCCTCCCTGCTGCCCAGCACCTGCTTCCAATGCACCTGAGCCAAAGGTTGCTGCAGTCCCCATGCTCATGGTGGTCCATTCTGTGGCAGCCCACACACAAAATTCTGTTCATTTGCAGACAGGCAGACGTCTCTTGTGAATATCCAGATGAGCCCCGCAGATCAAATAAACTCACACTAAGCTTTGAAAGAAAGGTTCTTCTGATGCTGCTATCAACAAAACTTCTGACTTTTCTTGAAAGAAGCAAGACAAAGGCCAGGTGAGGTGGCTCACACCTGTAATCCCAGTACTTTGGAAGTCCGAGGTGGGTGGATCATGAGGTCAGGAGTTCAAGATCAGCCTGGCCAATTTGGTAAAACCCCGTATCTACTAAAAATACAAAAAAATTAGCCAGTGTGGTGGTGCATGCCTGTAGTCCCAGCTACTCGGAAGGCTGAGGCGGAAGAATCACTTGGATGTAGGAGGAGGAGGGTACAGTGAGCTGAGATTGAGCCATTGCACTCCAGCCTGAGTGACAGCAAGACTTCATCTCAAAAAAAAAAAAAAAAAAAAAAAAAAAAAAAAAAAAAAAAAAAAAAAGAAAAAAAAAAGAAGACAAGATGACAAAATGGATGTATAGGGCACTTTCCTTCCCAGACCCTGACAGGCATGGTCAAGTTGTCTATTTTGCTTAGTTCAAAGAATATTAAAGTTGAAATCTGTATTGCTATTATTAGTTATTGCTCAGATTAGTATATTGCCATTGCCTACATTTTAGAAATAATAATTGTTTCTCTGATCTTGGGCCCAACTGGCCATTTTAAATAGGAGTGGCTACAAATAGACATATTTGGAATATATAGATATTCTTCAATACTTGCTTGGTTACGTGACTTACACCGTTGCATAAGATATTGGAGAAATGGGCGGAGCATGGTGGCTCACACCTGTAATCGCAGCACTTGGGGAGGCCGAGGTGGGTAGATCGCCTGAGGTCAGGAGTGTGAGACCAGCCTGGCCAACATAGGAACCCTGTCTCTATTAGAAACACAAAAAATAAGAAATAAGTTGGGCATGATGGCAGGCCCCTGTATTCCCAGCTACTCAGGCGACTGAGGCAGGGGAACCGTTTGAACTTGGGAGACAGAGGTTGCACTGAGCTGAGATTGCAGCATTGCACTCCAGCCTAGGCAACAAGAGTGAGATCCATCTCAAAAAAAGAAAAGAAAAGGATATTAGAGAAATGAGGTGATTAGAATCAGTCATCCCGGTTGGATGGGATTAGAATCTTATCTAGCTCTTTACCACTGGAAACCTTGCCACACCAGGGACATTCTCAGCTCAAGTAATCTGTAGAGAACCTATTACAGTGTCTATTACATTATATTTTTATTTTACTCTGTGATATTCTCAAAAGGAGTTAATGTGAGTTATAGCTCTAATACACCAAGATAACATGAAAATTAGAACAAATAGGCAAGGAGAACCAGTGAGAACGTCAAGAGGGAAGTCAAATGTGTCTGGGCATCAGTACATGGTACAGCTTGGAAGTCAGGTCAGATGACTACAAAGTTCTCTCAGCTGCCACCTGCAAAGGTCCAAGGGTGACATTGTCAGCAAATTCAGACAAGGCATAAATAACCAATCATTTGGGAGATTGTAGCAGACACACGAGATGAAAATTTATTTTGCCACCCCAGATCCATAGGAAAATAAAGTGGGCAGTATTTTTCCTTCTTCTTTTGAAATTGATATATAAGAACATGCTAATTGAATCAGATTAAATATAAATTATATTTATCTAATTATCTGAATGACTTCAGTCTGAATTAATTAATTTTAACTTCAATGTTATAACTGGCTTTATGTTAAGCATTAGAAAGTGAATTTCTCATCCTGTGAAACTTCCTTCTTTTAGTTAACATATTTTCAGAACATTTGCTTTATATTATAGTTTTTCAGGAACAAGATATACATCTTCATGATAATCATACTTCTACATGCTCTGTTTAGTCAGTTAACAATTTCTTAATTCTTAAAGAGTCTTCTCCAAATTCTTCCAACGGATCATACACACTCACTTTCCACCTCCATGGGCAAAACAGAACTTGCTTCACATTTTGTAATCTTGTTTAGTCATCTGTCAGCCGTCAGAAAAAGAGACAGCGTGAGTGGCAGGAAAGAGGATTGGAAAGGATGGAAAGAGGAATGAAGTTTGCTGAAAGTGACAAACTTCACATGGATATTCACAATATTTATTGGTCCACGCACCTTCAGAATTTTCTCCTTAAATAACACACATTCTAGCAAACGTCTAAAGCAACTCACTCGAATATCAGGTGTATGGTGACTAAGAAGGAGCAAAAAACTGGGGGGTCCTGGAGACCAAGGGTCACATTTTAACCTTGCTACTTAGTAAATCTGCCTTGAGACCTGGGTCTGTTACTTACTCCCACTTGACTTTAATCATGCCTCAACTCTAAAACAGAGGCAATAGTATTGACTTTCAGGATTATGATTAGAATTAGAAATAATATAATAAGCACCTATACGAAGTGGCTGGAACATGTCAGACACGCAATAAAATGTAAATGATATTACATTTCCTGTTCAGAAATAAATGGAATTACATTCCCAGAATTGAACTGCAGTATAAACACTTATAAAGTAATTTGCTAATTCCCATGATTATTAGAAATTGTGTCTTGGGTTCAATGTCTGTAAAGATGGTCCTGTACAAAGAGGGGAACAACAGACACTGGGGCCTCTGGGAGGTGGAGGGTGGAAGGAGAAAGAGAATCAAGAAAAATAACTAATGAGTATTACGTTTAATGCCTGGGTGACAAAATAACCTGTACAACAAACCCCCATGACACGAATTTACCTATATAACAAACCTGCATATGTGCCCCTGAACTTAAAATCAAAGTTGAAAAAAATAAATAAAGATTATCTTAGCAACAGTATCTTAAGGATTCTAAAGAGTCAAATTATATAGGACTTATCAGGGGAAGCAGGTAGGATCACCAGGTTGTCAGTCCAAGGAGACCAGCAAGCAAAGAGAGGCAAGATGTTTTCAAGTACTTCTTATTGAGTGCACACCCCAAAAACACCCAGCCAAATAATGTATAAGCATTACCTAACTTAATACAACACATCTATAAGGCAAGCACTATGGACGCAGCCACTCTAGAGCTGGGAAAACTGAGATACTGGGTTCTTCAAGGCCTCGCAACTGGAAAGTGAAGTTGATGCTGTGATTCAAATCATCACAGTCCAACTCTGGAGCATACACTGCTAACTTCTGTGCCAAGATAAATATAAGGAGCAAAGCTACAAATCAAGCCTGTGAGGTAAGAGGTATAATACTGATTGGACAGACGGAAGAAGAGATAACGCAGAAATTTCAGCTACATAAGTCAAGAGACAGCAAGGCACCAGCAGGTAGAACCAGGCAGCTCAGGAGCTTACTCCATGGACTCTGGCATCTGGCAGGCTTGTGCTGTTTGTTTCAGGGCCAAGGGCAACCTTTCAAAGGGACCAACCTGGGCTAGAAAAAGGGACACATTCTAAATGTAATTTACAATCTATGTTTTTGAAACTGAAAAGCACTTTCTCAAAAAGAAAACTTTAACACAGATAATGCAAATGGCCAGCAAGCACATAAGGAGATGCTTAATATCGTTAACCATTAGGGAAATGCAAATCAAAACCACGAGGAGGAGGGCTGGGCACGGTGGCTCCCGCCTGTAATCCCAGCACTTTGGGAGGCCAAGGCAGGGGTATCACGAGGTCAGGAGTTCTAGACCAGCCTGGCCAACATGGCAAAGCCTCATCTCTACTAAAATTACAAAAAAATTAGCTGGGCATGGTGGCATGCGCCTGTAATCCCAGCTACTTGGAAGGCCGAGGCAGGAGAATTGCTTGAACCTGGGAGGCAGAGGTTGCAGCAGTGAGCCGAGATTGTGCCATTGCACTCCAGCCTCGGCAACAGAGTGATACTCTGTCTCAAAAAAAAAAAAAAAAAAAAAAAAAAAACTACAAGGAGATACTTCACACATGCTTAGATAACTACCAAAATAATGGACATTAACAAGTGTTGGAAAAAATGTGGAGAAATTGGAACCCTAGTACATTGCTAGCAGGAATGTGAAATGGTGCAGTTACCATGGAAAGTAATTTTGTGGTTCCTCAATGATCTCAACAGAGAATTTCCGTATGACCTAGGAAATATACTCCTGGGTATATTCCACAAATAACTGGAAACAGGTGTTCAAATAAAAACATGCACACAAATGCTCATTTTAGCACTATTCACAGTAGCAGAATAATGGAAACAACTCAAATGTTTATCAACTCATGAAGGAATTTTTATTATGTGACTGATTCATGCAATGGAATAGTATTCAACCATAAAAAGGAATTAAATTTTGAAAAATGCTACAAGGTGAATGAACTTTAGTTGAAAACATTTATGGTAAGTAGAAGCAGTGAGACATAGAAGGCTATATATGGCATAATTCCATTTATATGAAATATAAAAACCAGAGTTGGCAAATCCATACAGACAGAAAGCAGATTAGTGGTTTCCAGGGGCTGGGGGAAAAGGAAAATTGAAGAGTAACTGCTTAATGGGTATGGAGTTTCCTTTTGGGGTGGCCAAATGTTCTAGTGGTGATGATTGCATCACAACATGGTAAAGGCAGTTAGTGTCATGAATGGTAAATTTTATGTTAAATGTATTTTACCACAATTTTTAAAAATAAGTAAAACCTTTATGGAGGCTCTATATGGAAAACAGATAAAAGCAGGGTAGTGCTGGTGAAATCTGGCGTCAACAGGAACCCTGGAGCCATTCTTCTTCCAGCTTCCCTGGACACACTGTCGTTAGAACAGAGAAAGCCAAGTTTATTTATCTAACGCAGAACACACAGCTCTGAAAAGAAGCAGAACTGAAATCTCTCTGTTGCCATGCAGAACTGCCAACTACATGTTGAGCCAAACGCTAAGGGAAAGTTTTCAAAAGTTCAAATTTATGGAATCCACACTAGGAAGTTTAATTTGCATGGAAAAACGAAAAACAAACCCCTCAAAAACAAACAAACAAAACCTATGGGAGCGTTTCCAGTTACTTTTAAGTTATTTACTGATAAAAAAAACATTAGCCAAACTTTTCCCTGTTGACTCTCATGGGAAAAAAAAGTCCAAAAAAGGTCTTAACTTTGTAGCATACATTGCCATCTTTCACCATTTCTGCAAAGCCAAGTTCTAGCTTTTCATTTAGTTTTGGGGATGTGTCTCTCAACCAAAATCTAACTTTTCGAGGTGCCTTCCATTCATTGCTTTAAAAGTTCCTTCAGGTCAGGTGGGGTGGCTCACACTTAGAATCCCAGAACTTTGGGAGGCCAAGGCGGGCGGATCATGAGGTCAGGAGATTGAAACCAGCTTGGCCAATATAGTGAAATGCTGTCTCTACTAAAAATACACAAAATTAGCTGGACATAGTGGTGCATACCTGCAATCCCAACTACTCGGGAGGCTGATGCAGGAGAATTGCTTGAACCCAGGAGGCGGAGGTTGCAGTTGGCCAAGATTGTGCCACTGCACTCCAGCCTAGGCAATAGGGCAAGACTCTGTCAAAAAAAAAAAAAAAAATTCCTTCAGGTGGTGTTGTCATCTTTTTGTCCACTTACTTGTTGGGAAGCCATTCACTGGTGTCCTAAGACAGAATTCAGCATTACTGTCAGCCTTGCAAATTAATTAATGGGTGACAGTCTTGCTATCACTACATTAGAAACCGATTTGAACATCCTCACCTCTTTTAGTCCTAATCTCTTCTTTCCTTCCTCCCAATTCACAGTTGCCTGCAACTGGTTCTGAGGATCCATGTGTGGGCATCTCCACCAAGGGAGTGAGGTGTGGGGTGAGGTCCTTTCTTCCTCTCTAAGGAGTGGATTTTCTCAAGAGTAACATGGGAAGTTCTAAATTAATGTTGAAGCTGAGCTTTCTTGCCACTGTTTGTGTGTGGCACAGGAAACAGCCTCTCCACATGATGGTAAGAAGCCTTAAACCCAGATTATGGCACCTTTCTCTCTGGAGTGCTCTTTTGGGTAGAGGGTAAAAGGTCATCCTCTCAGACTGGATAGTTGTTCTCAACCAATTACGTGACCTCTGTGCCTCTACAAAACGGATCTTTGAAACTGCATCAAAAGATTTTATGCAACGGATTTACAAAAAGCACAATTAAGTAGATGGAAGCATCATTTAAGATCATCTGGTGGAAGAGGTAGCATATTTAACATTCTAGTATAATTATTAGCAGCAAAAGAAATTGTTTTAATTATAAATGACAAGCTATACATTATCTGTCATACTCTGATAGACGGCATATCTCCATTTGTTCCACCAAGGTGCCAAAATAAAAAGATGTAGACATGGTACCATGAGAATGCTAGAACTCAAGAAATCGACATACAGAGACAAAGCTCAGGAGAGAAGCTGTGGATAACCTTGAACTTCCAGTTACAAATCTTTATTTTCTCTGTTTTATTTGAAGTATTAAAACTGCTTAAATGGAAAAGAAGTCAGATTTATATATATTTTTCTTTTTCTTTACTGTGGGCATCATTCAAACCAAGGACAGTACCTTGCTGGGATTTTTCTTATCCTTGAAGGGCAATTGTCAAGTATAAGTCTCCAGCGTAAGAAACTGTTGAGTCAGTATGTTTCTATGTCAAGGACTGCAGACCCAATTGCAGTTCCAAAATGCCCTCCTTTGGCCTTAATATAATCAGAGGTGATTTAGGTCAACACTTGTGCCATGATGAATAAGTTTATCTGCAACTAATACTTGGTTACCCTGAGATCCTTTAGAGTTTACATACAGTTTTTAACAGATCCCTGCTCGTTTTTCTACATGGAAATAATAATCTTGCTGAGAGAGAAACCATTTTGACAAACGGAATTGTAAAATTAGAAATAAATGGTTCATTTTTGGAAACATATTCACTCTATCATCTTTATTACCTCATCACATATGAAAACAATCACTTTCTTCTAAAACATGCCCTAGCAACTTTTAAGAAATTCTGAATAATATTAAAGCAATGCACTCCAATTCTCTAGATTTAGGTCTAGAAGTTACTGTTTATTTTATTTTATTATTATTATTTTTAATTTGAGACGAAGTCTTGCTCTGTCGCCCAGGCTGGAGTGCAATGGCATGATCTGGGCTCCCTGCAACTTCCGCCTTCCAGGTTCCTGTCTCAGCCTCCCAAGTAGCTGGGATTACAGGCATGTGCCACCATTCCCAACTGTTTTTGTTTTTTTTT